>NW_020947203.1:0-1590 GCF_900497805.2 Vombatus ursinus
CAAGGTAGAGTGAGGAGAAATGGAAGAATTGGGCAGGAGGGGAGAGGAGAGATTTAACTCTTAAATTCTGCTCCAGGAAATTTTTAAGAAATGGTTCTGGGCATATAGTTTTAAAGGTGGAGAAGAGATGGAGCAAGGGGCATGGGGGGAGGTGAGGAGTGGGGAATTGGGTCTGCCTCTAATCACATGCACCCATATCTCTTGCTTTTAAAAAAATGAGATGTAAATATATTCATTATAATGTGATCCCTCTGATGAAAACAGATAAACATTTTTGTAGTTGAAAATGTATTTTTCTATTAATTTAAATATGGAGGTTTGACAACTGTGTACCCATTGTAAGGTAAAGCATGAGAGTTGTTTTTGAGTTGTGACTTGGGCACTCTTCTCTTGGGGAGAGTGAAGAAAAGGTCCTGACAGAGCTAGAAATTGGCTCTTGTAGAGGGTTAAGTTTCAAAGTATTTGAGATCAATATTATGTTGTACCCTCAACACTAAACCCTGCTTTAAGTATATATTTACCTATGAGAAGAAAGTTTTCCCCTGTGACCATTCATCCCCTTAGATGATGAGTTTCCTAGATGGAAAGAGAGTCATGAGCCTCTCAGAAGCTTGTGAGCATATCCTTAGTCATACAGAGTCTGGCATGGGACCATTGAAAAATGGGAAGTGAAGTGGGACAGCAATAGGACATGGGACTATCACTTTGTTTCCATTATTGGGCAGGAAGATCTCAGTCAGGCCCTCTCTTTGTCTTCTGAGATGCTTCTCACTGTCCCCTTCCCTTCCCACCATGGAAATGAATGGTTTAATCTTCATGCTGAAACAGAAGTCCAGAAAATATTTATAACAATTAAATCTGTTCAAAGCCTCTTGCAAAAATTCCCCTTTCTAGGGAAAGGATAGAGAGGAGATCGATCCGGGGTGTGTGTGTGTGTGTGTGTGTGTGTGTGTGTGTGTGTGTGTGTGTGTTATTTCTGTGTGTCATTATCAGGTTTTAAGTTTTGGAAGTTTTATAACTCTCAGACAAATAATTGGGAAAGTAGAACCCCCATGTGCTAATGTAGAGTTTAAGATCTGAGAAAACAATGATCTAAATGGAAAAAGACAACTAAATGAAAGGGTTATGTCTTTTGACTTCCTATGAACTACCTGATCTTCCCTCCTCTTCCAATTAAGTCTGATCTAGTTAATCTAAATACATATCAAGAGGAGTTGACCAATGACAGGTCTTCATCCTCAGTTCATAATTCTTATCCTCCCAGATTAGCTACAGGGAGAGAGGTGGGAGCGTGCTGGCAATGTTGGTGTTAGGAAGGAAGGTCGGGGTGAAGTGAGGGAAAAGATGAGTCTGTAGCCACCTAGCAGCAGGGAAAGGTCGAGGCAGATCTTTTAAATTATGGCCAAAATTACTGGGATTGTCTTCTTTCATCTCCCTCCCCTTGCTTCTGGGACTCCTCATTTCACTGTCTACCTCCCTATCTCTCAATTCTCTCTGCCTTTCCTGGCTAGCTGTCTCAAGGTCAGGCTAATTCCTGTTTTCATAATTTCTGGGACAGACCCAGCAGTTCCCAGCAGGTGACTGGGCAAA
>NW_020947204.1:0-2475 GCF_900497805.2 Vombatus ursinus
GTGTGTGTGTGTGTGTGTGTGTGTGTGTGTGTGTGTGTGTGTGTGTAGCTATCTAGATTCTCTAGGCTTGGTGGGGGTTTGATTTATTTTCGTTTTGTTGGAGGTAGAAAAAAGGAAGAAGGGAGTTGGGGTAAGCATAAGGGGGAAGGATTATTATTATTATTATTATTTGGTTCCTGTTTGTGACTCTGCTGCTCACTGTCCTAACTGTTTGCACCCCCCTCCCCCACATGTCTCTTCCCGGTGTGTGGCTGCTCCGGCAGACGCCTGTGGCCTGTCAGACGCCGCCCATATCGAGAGCCTGCAGGAGAAGTCTCAATGCGCCCTGGAGGAGTACGTGAGAAGCCAATACCCCAACCAACCGAGCCGCTTCGGCAAACTGCTGCTGCGGCTGCCTTCTCTGCGTACTGTGTCATCCTCCGTCATCGAGCAGCTTTTCTTCGTGCGCTTGGTAGGTAAAACCCCCATTGAAACTCTCATCAGAGATATGTTACTGTCTGGGAGCAGCTTCAACTGGCCTTACATGTCCATCCAGTGCTCCTAGACCTGAGACAGCACCGCCCCTGGTCCCTGGTCCCTGGGCCCAGGGCCCCCAGTGGAGACACAGAGGACGAGGCTTTGGCCAAGGACACCAAACACAGACAGAAACGGCCGGACTTGTTAACGCCGGGGTGCAAATGGGGAAAGGTGGGGAGCGAGGGAGGGGAGAGAGGTGAGGGATCGGAGCAGAACCAACCCAGCAGAAATATATACAAAAAAAAAAAAAAGGAAAAGACTCACTTAGGATCAGATCTGTGAACACATTGAAAAGGAAATGAAAAGGACCTTGTGTCTATGGGGGGGGGAAATGAAGAAAGGACCATGGGGATTTTAATAAAACAGAAGGAGAATAATGGACCTTCCAGGATTTATTGTGGACTGATGTGTGGATATATTCTGTACAGGAAAAAAAAAAACAAAACCATCGAAGCGAACTGAAGCCTATGTAGAAACACACAAAAACACTTACCACGAACATTGTTATTCATTTTGTAAAATATTAGTCTTTATTTTCATTTTTTGTAAAAATTTAAAACATCGTATGCGCATAAAGAAAAACAAACAACAATTAGGGGGAAAATAACATTTTCCAAATAATTATAAAAAAATTGTCCTGTGTCTATGTATCTATATCTGTTTTGTATTTTTTTCTGGTTCCAAACCAGGTTTCCTGTGATTCTATACTAATAATTTTTGATATAACCCTTTGCTTCTTATAATGAGTGCGATATATGTTGTCGAAGCTGTTCTTCAAGAATTAAAATTGAAGTGAGAATTTAAACAAAAATAAAAGATTTAGCAAAAACACGTGTCTTGTTGCTTGACACATTTCAAAAGGTAGAGACAAACTCAAAATTACTTTCGGATCTAATTGTCATTAGAATAGAAAAGGAAAGGTGGGGGTGGGGTTTGGAGGGGTGGACTTTATTAAAGATCCCAGCAAAGTTAAATGGAGACTATACAACTGAAATAAAATCCACTCCGTTGTGTAGATTCTAGAACTAAGCACCCAGGTTCGACAAGTTACGTCAAGGCCGGTGTAAGCTTTTTCACTGTAGTGAGACGTATTTATTATCTTCATGATTAGCTTATGTCGGTGCCTGGAGGTTTGTAGGCTTAGAGAAGCCGAGAACGTCCTGTTCGGAGCACATTTCCACGCAGGGTGCTTTGGAATAGATCTTCGTTTATTGTCCTTTGGCTTGGCGGCAAACTCTTGGTAGTTCTACTACTATTGGTGGTGGAATTCGTGGTTGTTCTGGGGGGTCGAGAGAGGTTGGGTTGTCTATTGCTTTCTGGAAAGGACGGTTTCTCAGGAAGACAGATGGTTGTCCTAGTGCCTTTGAGAGAGAACCTCGAGGAGCTTCAGAAGAGTTAGGGACTCAAGGCTGTGTGCTCAGTATTGCTGAAAAGATCGGCAGTATTTATTTTCCTATGTAGTCATGAGTATTGTCATAAAATTATTCCCAGTCTGTTCCTAAGAAAATCTAACGGGAGGATTTCTCTTTGGGTGGCAGAGATGGACCCTCCCTGCTTTCTCTCGTGGCTGCTCTATGAAATGAGAATTGGAGAGGTGTGCCAAAGCCCCGTTTTTAATTTAAAAACCATTTCCATCATGGTGCCCCTTTGAAGGTAAAGGCTTCACAATGCTGCTTGCTGGTGGTGCAGATCTCTGTAACAGCTTTCAGAGCATGAATGTTTTATAGGATCTGAGACAGAGCTGTAAGAACACATACTGCCAAGGGAGCTCTTGCTTAACGTATTAATAAAGCCAGATCTTTAAAAATAACACCCCTCCCCCACCCCCCCATACCCATTCCCAAACACACCCCGATGAGGCAAGAGCTTTCATTTCAGGAGCCAGTAGCAGTGTTTTGCTTTCAAATTACTGTCTATAGTTTCCAGATTTTTTTCTTTTCTTTTTCTTTTTTATGCGTT
>NW_020947205.1:0-2475 GCF_900497805.2 Vombatus ursinus
GTGTGTGTGTGTGTGTGTGTGTGTGTGTGTGTGTGTGTGTGTGTGTAGCTATCTAGATTCTCTAGGCTTGGTGGGGGTTTGATTTATTTTCGTTTTGTTGGAGGTAGAAAAAAGGAAGAAGGGAGTTGGGGTAAGCATAAGGGGGAAGGATTATTATTATTATTATTATTTGGTTCCTGTTTGTGACTCTGCTGCTCACTGTCCTAACTGTTTGCACCCCCCTCCCCCACATGTCTCTTCCCGGTGTGTGGCTGCTCCGGCAGACGCCTGTGGCCTGTCAGACGCCGCCCATATCGAGAGCCTGCAGGAGAAGTCTCAATGCGCCCTGGAGGAGTACGTGAGAAGCCAATACCCCAACCAACCGAGCCGCTTCGGCAAACTGCTGCTGCGGCTGCCTTCTCTGCGTACTGTGTCATCCTCCGTCATCGAGCAGCTTTTCTTCGTGCGCTTGGTAGGTAAAACCCCCATTGAAACTCTCATCAGAGATATGTTACTGTCTGGGAGCAGCTTCAACTGGCCTTACATGTCCATCCAGTGCTCCTAGACCTGAGACAGCACCGCCCCTGGTCCCTGGTCCCTGGGCCCAGGGCCCCCAGTGGAGACACAGAGGACGAGGCTTTGGCCAAGGACACCAAACACAGACAGAAACGGCCGGACTTGTTAACGCCGGGGTGCAAATGGGGAAAGGTGGGGAGCGAGGGAGGGGAGAGAGGTGAGGGATCGGAGCAGAACCAACCCAGCAGAAATATATACAAAAAAAAAAAAAAAGGAAAAGACTCACTTAGGATCAGATCTGTGAACACATTGAAAAGGAAATGAAAAGGACCTTGTGTCTATGGGGGGGGAAATGAAGAAAGGACCATGGGGATTTTAATAAAACAGAAGGAGAATAATGGACCTTCCAGGATTTATTGTGGACTGATGTGTGGATATATTCTGTACAGGAAAAAAAAAAACAAAACCATCGAAGCGAACTGAAGCCTATGTAGAAACACACAAAAACACTTACCACGAACATTGTTATTCATTTTGTAAAATATTAGTCTTTATTTTCATTTTTTGTAAAAATTTAAAACATCGTATGCGCATAAAGAAAAACAAACAACAATTAGGGGGAAAATAACATTTTCCAAATAATTATAAAAAAATTGTCCTGTGTCTATGTATCTATATCTGTTTTGTATTTTTTTCTGGTTCCAAACCAGGTTTCCTGTGATTCTATACTAATAATTTTTGATATAACCCTTTGCTTCTTATAATGAGTGCGATATATGTTGTCGAAGCTGTTCTTCAAGAATTAAAATTGAAGTGAGAATTTAAACAAAAATAAAAGATTTAGCAAAAACACGTGTCTTGTTGCTTGACACATTTCAAAAGGTAGAGACAAACTCAAAATTACTTTCGGATCTAATTGTCATTAGAATAGAAAAGGAAAGGTGGGGGTGGGGTTTGGAGGGGTGGACTTTATTAAAGATCCCAGCAAAGTTAAATGGAGACTATACAACTGAAATAAAATCCACTCCGTTGTGTAGATTCTAGAACTAAGCACCCAGGTTCGACAAGTTACGTCAAGGCCGGTGTAAGCTTTTTCACTGTAGTGAGACGTATTTATTATCTTCATGATTAGCTTATGTCGGTGCCTGGAGGTTTGTAGGCTTAGAGAAGCCGAGAACGTCCTGTTCGGAGCACATTTCCACGCAGGGTGCTTTGGAATAGATCTTCGTTTATTGTCCTTTGGCTTGGCGGCAAACTCTTGGTAGTTCTACTACTATTGGTGGTGGAATTCGTGGTTGTTCTGGGGGGTCGAGAGAGGTTGGGTTGTCTATTGCTTTCTGGAAAGGACGGTTTCTCAGGAAGACAGATGGTTGTCCTAGTGCCTTTGAGAGAGAACCTCGAGGAGCTTCAGAAGAGTTAGGGACTCAAGGCTGTGTGCTCAGTATTGCTGAAAAGATCGGCAGTATTTATTTTCCTATGTAGTCATGAGTATTGTCATAAAATTATTCCCAGTCTGTTCCTAAGAAAATCTAACGGGAGGATTTCTCTTTGGGTGGCAGAGATGGACCCTCCCTGCTTTCTCTCGTGGCTGCTCTATGAAATGAGAATTGGAGAGGTGTGCCAAAGCCCCGTTTTTAATTTAAAAACCATTTCCATCATGGTGCCCCTTTGAAGGTAAAGGCTTCACAATGCTGCTTGCTGGTGGTGCAGATCTCTGTAACAGCTTTCAGAGCATGAATGTTTTATAGGATCTGAGACAGAGCTGTAAGAACACATACTGCCAAGGGAGCTCTTGCTTAACGTATTAATAAAGCCAGATCTTTAAAAATAACACCCCTCCCCCACCCCCCCATACCCATTCCCAAACACACCCCGATGAGGCAAGAGCTTTCATTTCAGGAGCCAGTAGCAGTGTTTTGCTTTCAAATTACTGTCTATAGTTTCCAGATTTTTTTCTTTTCTTTTTCTTTTTTATGCGTT
>NW_020947206.1:0-7565 GCF_900497805.2 Vombatus ursinus
GTGGTGGTGGTGGTGGTGGTGGTGGTGGTGGTGGTGGTGGTGGTGGTTGTTAGGTAACAATAGTACCACAGCCTCCATAGTTCTGCATCTTCAACCACCAATAAGTGCTTCGTTGGATGAACCAACTGGCTCTTGTGGCTAGAGCGTTAGTCTCAGTTTGTTGGAAAAGTAGGGCTAAATGATGGTAGAAAATACCGTAACAGCAAGGCTGCCCATGATGGACTCCCCCAATCTGTATGCTGGCAATGCCTATGTGAGTACTAGCAAAACCAACCATTTTGTCAACAAACCAAAAGTGACACTATCATACTGACTATTGTATTATACTACAATTCCACATATTCAGGCTCTTCAACTAGGCTACTCATTCCTAGAAGCAATGATTAACGTCTTCTTAATCTGTGTATTCCCCTAACCTAGCACAGGGCCTTCTCTCTAGTGGCTGATGAGTGAAAAGTATGTTAAAAGAATGAACCAATGAATCACTGCACTTCTGTGTCTGAAGGCTTTTCCTTGAATGGAGACTGTTTGAGTAGAGATCCCAAAGGGAGAAGAGTAACTCACGGCACATGATCCTGGCTTTTACACATTTCTATTTTATGAAAAGCGTATTTTGCTCCCTTATTGATCTCAGGCATATAAAATGGTGAGTGATCGTTTTATTAATCAATACATATTCAGATGAATATCACAATTTTAGGTAAATAAGCAATCTTTCCATAGGAAAGGGATGAAGAAGGCACCTCTACTTGTAGCACCAAGTTGATCAAATAATAGGTTCTCAGAGACAACAGTGAACCAGGAATACAACAGCAAGTTTACCAAACCAATACGTTGGTGATTTATTCAAGAATTCTTTGAAGAGACTTTTTATGGAACTTTTTACAAAGGGTAACTCATTTTTCATACCCTTTCTGGGAGAACAGAATGCAATCAATAGGATTCCTATTATACAAATGCAAAAGGAAGGACCCTAACTAACCGGCTTAATATCCCACAGCAATAGGAATCAAAGAATCACAGGACCTATTTGCACATGGATAAAGGAATGGTAGAGCTAGAAAGAACTAACAGCACAGAACATTAGAGCAAGAAGCAACCTTATAGAGGCATCTAGTCCAACCTACTCATTTCACAAATATAAAACTGAGGCCCTAAATCGTGCCTAGGGTCACAGAAGGGCAGAGCAGAAGAAACTGGGCTTCTGTCTTTGTTCTACTATTTTTTCTTTGCACATTAACATATGTGACCTTCAATAAATCCTGGCTAAAATCATGCTCAACACAGAGACTGAAAGGCTGGAGGCTGGCTGCTCAGAAAAGCTGCCTAGGGGTGGGGGAGAAGGGGGGAGAAAAAAGAGAAAGCCCACATCAAACATTGGAATAAAGAGGGGTACTTTCCTGGATGAATCAAAAGCAATAAGTCTAAGATCAAATAATACCTAGAAGAGATGAAAAAATGTTCCTTTAATTAAACCAAATATTTCCTAGCAGGCCCCCAGGGAGCAATACTGTTGTAAGAAGTCTTTGGCTGTTCAGTTGCCCAGAAGAGGAGCTACAGCCCAGTCATGAAGGTTTACACTCTATTCCAGATGTCAGATGGGATTTCTCATAGTCTCACCAGACTGACATTTCTCAGTGGCTGGATAGGAATCCAAGGGACGCTGAGCTCAGCCAACTCAGCCTTGGCCTGCTTCCTCCAGCTCTACAGGAGCTACTCATGGTCTGAGTGACGCAGAAGTCACAAGGATTCCATGTAAAAGGCCTTCCAGACCCTCTTTCTGATGTGGATACTTCTAAAAATCCTTCCAGCCACTGGTTCAGGTGTCTATCCATTCATCCCATTCTCAAATAAATACACAAATCCTTCTCTCTTTTCTTTTAAATGTAACTTTGATTTTATTTTAATTTTTCAATTAAGAAGCATTTATTTTCTCTCCCACTTCTTCCTCTCCTCCCTTTCAAATCTGGCCTCAGACACTTACAAGCTGTGTGACCCTGGGCAAGTCACTTAATCCTGTTTGCCTCAGTTCCTCATCAGTAAAATAAGCTGGAGAAGGAAACGGTTTGCCAAGAAAACCCCAAATGGAATCATGAAGAGTCTGACATGACTCAACAACAACAACATATTTCAAAACTAAAGGGATCTAAAAGCTTGTCTAATCCATCACATTCACATTACATATGAGGAAACTGAGGCTCTCCAAAAGAAAGTGGTATGCCCAAAACCACACAAAGAAGGAGCATGGCCAAGCTCTGAATTGAGTCCTCTGACAACAAATGAATGAATGAAAAAAAGACAGCATTTAATAAGAGATGACTGTGTGTCAATTGCTGTGCTAAGTACTGGGAATATATATTTTTTTAACATTATTAATTTATTTTGATTTATCAATAATAACTTCTATAAGCTTTTGAGTTTTAAATTTTTCTCCCCCTTCCTCCCCACCTCCCTTCCCAAGATGGCGCACAATCTGATATAGGCTATACGTATACATTCCTATTAAACATATTTTCACATTAGTGATGTTGTAAGTAAGAATTAGAACTAACAGGAGGAACCACCAGAAAGAGGAAACAAAACACAACACAAGAAAAAAAAATAGCAAATATATGCTTCCATCGGCATTCAGACTCCATAGTTCTTCTTTGGATGTGGATAGCATTTTCCATCAGGAGGCCTTTGGAAATGTCTTAGATGGGAATATATTTTTAAAAGAAGTAGTCACTTACTAGCTGTGTGACCCTGGTCAAGTCACTTAACCCCAATTGCCTTGCAAACAAACAAATAAAAAGTAGTCCCTTTCTCAAGGAGCTTCAAGACAACACATATAAGAGAACGGTGATAAGAAAGGAGTGTTTTGTTCCAGGGAGGCAGAAAGACATAAGGTAGAAAGGAATGTCAGACAGATGCTGAGATAGTCTGGGGCCTAGGTCCAGCCAGATATAGTGGACTAGTTTGCACATATCTCAGTTATCACTCAACTGGGTTGAGCCCTAGGACTAGGCCTGCAAAGATGAGAGAATTCACTTATCCAGAGACTGAGGGCTAGGTTCTAGATTTTCACAGATCTATATGTGGAGGTCGGTGTTTCAGGATACTGAAGGGTGGTCAAGTGCTCTTTGTACTGTATCCCACCACTGGGGTTAGTCCTGTAAGGGTCATTCCAACTGTACTAATTGAGTAATCTATTCACTTACGATCCTAAAATGAAACACTATAGTAATTTAAGAAAAATTTAAATCAGCCAATCTTTTCTAAGAGCCTCTTTATTGAAAAGTTTATATTTTTCTTTCGTTTTCAGTTCCTTAACTTACATACAAGTTTGCTGCCTAATTCAACTTTCCTGCCCTAACAGACATAAATTAGGAATAGTAAAGTCAAAAGAATTCTATTGTCTCCCATAAAATCTTTAGTATTTCTATTCTAACATCTCTATCTGAAGCAACAAATCCCAGAGAGGAAGAAGGGAAAAAGGAATCATAATCCAAGCAATTTGTACTGCAGCTACAACCACCATTAAATTCTGTTGTAAGCAGGGCAGGAAGGGAGAAGTGCTATTTTTCTTCCTTGGAATTGAAAGCTCTGATTTCCCCCGACAGCTTGAAACTCATGCACAGGGGAAAGTCAGGGAAGCAACTGACCACAAACAGTATGTGTCCTTTTCCAGGAACAATGACAAACAAAACATGGACTGGTGGTGGAGGAAACATTCCCTGAGAGGAATTACAAAAATCCATCTTGAGAAAGCATATGGAGATGATCAAAAGCCACTCCTTTGTTGTGTCTTCTCCTACTGAGAGGCTTTACAGTATATTGTCTCTGATTTAATAGGAGGAGAAAAAAAGAAAACATTCACACATAGAATATTTGGACAGGCTTGCTACATTACATCCATGTCACAAATTAAAGCCACAACAGGATAGCTTTGAAGGACCCAATTTGGTCTATCACCAACAAAGAGATTGAGAATCCTGTCATCCTTGCTCCAAAGTTTATGCTGCCCTCTCTTAGCTTCTTCTTTCTCTCCATCTTTGGCTCCGTGCCCTTTTGTCTTCAAAGACACAAGCACACCTAATCCTCTGGTAATGGCCTGATCGCTTTCCTCCCTTTTCCTAACAAACTTCATCCAATAAGTAGTCTGTTTGATGATTCTGTTAACTATTCACCCATTGTCTTCATTCAACAAAGATTTCTTAAATATCTACTGTGTGCCTGTACAGTTCTAGGCCCTGGGGGGAGGAGGTACAAGGCATAGATCAATGTCTTTTTTTTTATTCCGCTTAACACATAACATGGTGCCCCCGCCCACAAAATAATAATAATATTAGCCTGAATTTATGCAAACTCCCCCTCTAAGTAGATCCTTAGCAACCTGATGCTTTATTGATTTAATGAAGTATTTCAAGTATTAGCTGACAGAGTTAACATCCCTTGGAAAGGGAATATTATTTGGAGGAAAGTATAGGCAGCAAACCCAGCAGACAGGAAAGTGTCATGGGATTAAATACTTGAAAACGTTGTCGTCTAGTTTGAATAGCTAAGTTCTGAGAGAATTTGGTATTTTCCTCCCATTCTATCAGGACCCTTTCTAGGGACATGTTTCCTTGGGCCATGTCTCTAAGAAACCAAGCTTTCCATTGGAGCTCTATCAATCAATCAACAAGCCTTTATTGTAACTCAGTGCTTCCTTTGCCAGGGCAAAGCACACCACAAAGAAAAACTGAAAATGCTCCCTGTCCTTGAGGGCCGCAGGGATTCTAATTCAGGAGACAATAGGTACTTATACTAGAGATGACTATAGAATAGAAACAGGGAAATCTCAGTCAACCCTGGCAGCTAAGGAGAATTAAAATGATTCTCCCACTACCCATGCCCACTCCCAAGGGATAAAAAAATTGCATTTCTCACTCAAAATCCTTCCCTGAGAACTGAAATGAAAAAATTTCACCGTGACCTTTTCATTTAATCCTACCTCCATGTTAAGAGCTTTCATCTCTACATCAGAACCAAGCTTTTCCATTGCCCTCTGAAACACACATATTTCCCCAGAACCCTCAAGAGCTGATGCATTTGGGTATGCTGGCAATGCCGCCTATGTGCTGGATAACTTCCCACCAGAAAGTTGAATCTCAACCTGGCTATCAAGATGGCAATATCCAACCCAACTGAAGAAATCTCTCACATCCAAGAATTAAGCCCCAAAGAGAAAACTATTTAAAACAAAGAACAATTAGATTAAGCATTCATTCAAATGGTCTTCAAATCCCTGATCCAACAGAAACTCCTTGGAGACAGTTTGTTGCCATTTTTTTTTTGTCTCTGTATATTTAACACCTAGGACACTGCTTTGCACATAACAGGTATGTGATAAATGACTGCAGAAAATAGATGCTAAAAATGACAGAAAAGGAAAATAACACACAGGAGGGACAGTGGGAAAACAAGCATGCTAATGCACTGTTGGTGGAGCCGTGAGTTAGTCCTGGCATTCAGAAACTCCATTTGGAAATATACCCAAAAAGCTATTAAACTGTGGATATCCTTTAACCCAGCAACATCTCTACTAGGTATGTATCCCAAAGAGATCAAAGAAAGAGGAAAAGGACCCATATGTCCTTTACTGATAGCAGCTCTTTTCCTGGTAGCAAAGAACTGGAAACTGAGGGAATGCCTATCAACTGTGAAATGGCTGAACAAGTTATGGTACATAACTGTGATGGAATACTATTGTGCTGTTAGAAATAATGAAAGAGATAGTTTCAGAGAAAAACAGGAAGACTATGCAAAGTGAAGTGAGCTTCTGAGTTTCAGGAGAACAATTCATACAATAACAACAATATTATAAAGACAAAAAACTTTGAAAAATTTAGGAATACAGTGATGAACGATTATTGTGAAGGGCTTGTGATGAACCATGCTGCTCATCTCCAGATAGAGTGCAGACTAAAGCATTTGGGTAAGTGGGGGGAAACACAATGTGACAATTGTTTATAAAGGCTTTTTGTTTTTCTTGCTTTCTCACTAGGAAGACAAGGGGATGGTGGTTAGGAGAGAATTTAGAGCTAAAAAGAAAATTTAATTTTTCTTTTCTTTTTTTTTTTTAAAGATTAAGGAGGGGGAAAAGTAAATACCCACAGTGAACTGGAAAGAAAATTGAGGAATGGCTAAACAAGTTTGTGGCAGGTAGGTGGCACAGTGCATAGAGTGCTGGGCTTGGATGTAGGAAGACCTGAGTTCAAAGCCAGTCTCAGACTAGCTATGTGACCCAGGGCAAGTCACTTAATCCTGTTTTCCTCAGTTTACTCATCTGTAAAATGAGCTGGAGAAGGAAATGACAAGCTACTCCAGTATCTTTGCCAAGAAAACCCCAAATGGGGTCACAAAAAGTCAAACAGAGCTGAAAAACAATGAAAACAAGTCGGACACATGAATATGCTCTAAGAAACAATGAATATGATCAACACAGAGAAACTTGAGGAGACTTAGAAGAACTGAACAAGCATTTATTAAGCTCTTACTAAGTGCCAGGCATGGTGCAGAAGACACAAAGGCAAATGGCTTAGTTCCCCTTCCCCAAGGAGCTTAGCTCCTAAAGGGAGAGAAGTAGCATGAAGCAAGCAAAGGAAGAAAATATGCAAAATGGCAACAATGTAAACAAAAAGGACAAAGAAAACAAACAAAAACTGTGAAAGCTGTGAAATCACAATGTCTAAGCGGGGCCCTAAACAAGAGAAATGAGAATGTACCCAAGGGTGTGGAATGTTAACATATAACATCAGACTTGTGGTCACTGGTTTTGCTGAACTTTTGTTTTCCTTTTTCCATTTTTTATTCATTGTTCTACGGGATGACTTTCTGGGTGAGGAAAGAGCGGGGAGGGATATGCAGGAAAATGGAGGAGAAGCAAAAACAAGAGACATTAATGCAAATTTAAATAAATGGTTTTTTTTAAGACAGTAGATATGGAGGAATATTGAGGAAACGAGTGTAATGGAATATGAACGCACTGTAAAATGATGAAGAATATAGAGAAGTGGAGGATAGAATAATGCAAAGGGGAAAAAACCAGGATCAGAAAAATAATATACACAATACAACAGTATAAATAGAAAGAACAACAACAAATGAACCTAAATATTATCTACTTATAATAGCTAAGCTTAGCCCCAAAGAAGACAAAATACACCTTCATTTCTTCAAGAAACAAGGGGCAAAGAGTATGAAACATTGCATATACCGACTCAGTCACTTTTCTCGTCCTCTTCCCCTTCCCCCCCCTTTTTTTAATTCTGTTACAAGAAATGGCTCTCTAAGAAGGGGAGGAGGGATATATTTGGAAAGGAGGGTGATAGGAAAACAAAAGATATCCATTTTTAAGATTAAAAAATGCTCTATGAAATGTCTTGAATTCTAAATGGAAAATTTTAGGGCTGGCTGATACTATTTTTAAAAGACAAATACAAAGGGTTGCTGAGTTGACAGGAGATATGAAATGGGATTTCATTTTAAGTACTCGGACTAAAACAACTACAAACAAGAATCTACCATGGAGCTCAAAATCC
>NW_020947207.1:0-7566 GCF_900497805.2 Vombatus ursinus
GTGGTGGTGGTGGTGGTGGTGGTGGTGGTGGTGGTGGTGGTGGTGGTTGTTAGGTAACAATAGTACCACAGCCTCCATAGTTCTGCATCTTCAACCACCAATAAGTGCTTCGTTGGATGAACCAACTGGCTCTTGTGGCTAGAGCGTTAGTCTCAGTTTGTTGGAAAAGTAGGGCTAAATGATGGTAGAAAATACCGTAACAGCAAGGCTGCCCATGATGGACTCCCCCAATCTGTATGCTGGCAATGCCTATGTGAGTACTAGCAAAACCAACCATTTTGTCAACAAACCAAAAGTGACACTATCATACTGACTATTGTATTATACTACAATTCCACATATTCAGGCTCTTCAACTAGGCTACTCATTCCTAGAAGCAATGATTAACGTCTTCTTAATCTGTGTATTCCCCTAACCTAGCACAGGGCCTTCTCTCTAGTGGCTGATGAGTGAAAAGTATGTTAAAAGAATGAACCAATGAATCACTGCACTTCTGTGTCTGAAGGCTTTTCCTTGAATGGAGACTGTTTGAGTAGAGATCCCAAAGGGAGAAGAGTAACTCACGGCACATGATCCTGGCTTTTACACATTTCTATTTTATGAAAAGCGTATTTTGCTCCCTTATTGATCTCAGGCATATAAAATGGTGAGTGATCGTTTTATTAATCAATACATATTCAGATGAATATCACAATTTTAGGTAAATAAGCAATCTTTCCATAGGAAAGGGATGAAGAAGGCACCTCTACTTGTAGCACCAAGTTGATCAAATAATAGGTTCTCAGAGACAACAGTGAACCAGGAATACAACAGCAAGTTTACCAAACCAATACGTTGGTGATTTATTCAAGAATTCTTTGAAGAGACTTTTTATGGAACTTTTTACAAAGGGTAACTCATTTTTCATACCCTTTCTGGGAGAACAGAATGCAATCAATAGGATTCCTATTATACAAATGCAAAAGGAAGGACCCTAACTAACCGGCTTAATATCCCACAGCAATAGGAATCAAAGAATCACAGGACCTATTTGCACATGGATAAAGGAATGGTAGAGCTAGAAAGAACTAACAGCACAGAACATTAGAGCAAGAAGCAACCTTATAGAGGCATCTAGTCCAACCTACTCATTTCACAAATATAAAACTGAGGCCCTAAATCGTGCCTAGGGTCACAGAAGGGCAGAGCAGAAGAAACTGGGCTTCTGTCTTTGTTCTACTATTTTTTCTTTGCACATTAACATATGTGACCTTCAATAAATCCTGGCTAAAATCATGCTCAACACAGAGACTGAAAGGCTGGAGGCTGGCTGCTCAGAAAAGCTGCCTAGGGGTGGGGGAGAAGGGGGGAGAAAAAAGAGAAAGCCCACATCAAACATTGGAA
This sequence comes from Vombatus ursinus, assembly GCF_900497805.2. Lineage (NCBI taxonomy): Eukaryota > Metazoa > Chordata > Mammalia > Diprotodontia > Vombatidae > Vombatus > Vombatus ursinus. Next base: position 1,384 of record NW_020947207.1, read on the forward strand.
TAAAGAGGGGTACTTTCCTGGATGAATCAAAAGCAATAAGTCTAAGATCAAATAATACCTAGAAGAGATGAAAAAATGTTCCTTTAATTAAACCAAATATTTCCTAGCAGGCCCCCAGGGAGCAATACTGTTGTAAGAAGTCTTTGGCTGTTCAGTTGCCCAGAAGAGGAGCTACAGCCCAGTCATGAAGGTTTACACTCTATTCCAGATGTCAGATGGGATTTCTCATAGTCTCACCAGACTGACATTTCTCAGTGGCTGGATAGGAATCCAAGGGACGCTGAGCTCAGCCAACTCAGCCTTGGCCTGCTTCCTCCAGCTCTACAGGAGCTACTCATGGTCTGAGTGACGCAGAAGTCACAAGGATTCCATGTAAAAGGCCTTCCAGACCCTCTTTCTGATGTGGATACTTCTAAAAATCCTTCCAGCCACTGGTTCAGGTGTCTATCCATTCATCCCATTCTCAAATAAATACACAAATCCTTCTCTCTTTTCTTTTAAATGTAACTTTGATTTTATTTTAATTTTTCAATTAAGAAGCATTTATTTTCTCTCCCACTTCTTCCTCTCCTCCCTTTCAAATCTGGCCTCAGACACTTACAAGCTGTGTGACCCTGGGCAAGTCACTTAATCCTGTTTGCCTCAGTTCCTCATCAGTAAAATAAGCTGGAGAAGGAAACGGTTTGCCAAGAAAACCCCAAATGGAATCATGAAGAGTCTGACATGACTCAACAACAACAACATATTTCAAAACTAAAGGGATCTAAAAGCTTGTCTAATCCATCACATTCACATTACATATGAGGAAACTGAGGCTCTCCAAAAGAAAGTGGTATGCCCAAAACCACACAAAGAAGGAGCATGGCCAAGCTCTGAATTGAGTCCTCTGACAACAAATGAATGAATGAAAAAAAGACAGCATTTAATAAGAGATGACTGTGTGTCAATTGCTGTGCTAAGTACTGGGAATATATATTTTTTTAACATTATTAATTTATTTTGATTTATCAATAATAACTTCTATAAGCTTTTGAGTTTTAAATTTTTCTCCCCCTTCCTCCCCACCTCCCTTCCCAAGATGGCGCACAATCTGATATAGGCTATACGTATACATTCCTATTAAACATATTTTCACATTAGTGATGTTGTAAGTAAGAATTAGAACTAACAGGAGGAACCACCAGAAAGAGGAAACAAAACACAACACAAGAAAAAAAAATAGCAAATATATGCTTCCATCGGCATTCAGACTCCATAGTTCTTCTTTGGATGTGGATAGCATTTTCCATCAGGAGGCCTTTGGAAATGTCTTAGATGGGAATATATTTTTAAAAGAAGTAGTCACTTACTAGCTGTGTGACCCTGGTCAAGTCACTTAACCCCAATTGCCTTGCAAACAAACAAATAAAAAGTAGTCCCTTTCTCAAGGAGCTTCAAGACAACACATATAAGAGAACGGTGATAAGAAAGGAGTGTTTTGTTCCAGGGAGGCAGAAAGACATAAGGTAGAAAGGAATGTCAGACAGATGCTGAGATAGTCTGGGGCCTAGGTCCAGCCAGATATAGTGGACTAGTTTGCACATATCTCAGTTATCACTCAACTGGGTTGAGCCCTAGGACTAGGCCTGCAAAGATGAGAGAATTCACTTATCCAGAGACTGAGGGCTAGGTTCTAGATTTTCACAGATCTATATGTGGAGGTCGGTGTTTCAGGATACTGAAGGGTGGTCAAGTGCTCTTTGTACTGTATCCCACCACTGGGGTTAGTCCTGTAAGGGTCATTCCAACTGTACTAATTGAGTAATCTATTCACTTACGATCCTAAAATAAAACACTATAGTAATTTAAGAAAAATTTAAATCAGCCAATCTTTTCTAAGAGCCTCTTTATTGAAAAGTTTATATTTTTCTTTCGTTTTCAGTTCCTTAACTTACATACAAGTTTGCTGCCTAATTCAACTTTCCTGCCCTAACAGACATAAATTAGGAATAGTAAAGTCAAAAGAATTCTATTGTCTCCCATAAAATCTTTAGTATTTCTATTCTAACATCTCTATCTGAAGCAACAAATCCCAGAGAGGAAGAAGGGAAAAAGGAATCATAATCCAAGCAATTTGTACTGCAGCTACAACCACCATTAAATTCTGTTGTAAGCAGGGCAGGAAGGGAGAAGTGCTATTTTTCTTCCTTGGAATTGAAAGCTCTGATTTCCCCCGACAGCTTGAAACTCATGCACAGGGGAAAGTCAGGGAAGCAACTGACCACAAACAGTATGTGTCCTTTTCCAGGAACAATGACAAACAAAACATGGACTGGTGGTGGAGGAAACATTCCCTGAGAGGAATTACAAAAATCCATCTTGAGAAAGCATATGGAGATGATCAAAAGCCACTCCTTTGTTGTGTCTTCTCCTACTGAGAGGCTTTACAGTATATTGTCTCTGATTTAATAGGAGGAGAAAAAAAGAAAACATTCACACATAGAATATTTGGACAGGCTTGCTACATTACATCCATGTCACAAATTAAAGCCACAACAGGATAGCTTTGAAGGACCCAATTTGGTCTATCACCAACAAAGAGATTGAGAATCCTGTCATCCTTGCTCCAAAGTTTATGCTGCCCTCTCTTAGCTTCTTCTTTCTCTCCATCTTTGGCTCCGTGCCCTTTTGTCTTCAAAGACACAAGCACACCTAATCCTCTGGTAATGGCCTGATCGCTTTCCTCCCTTTTCCTAACAAACTTCATCCAATAAGTAGTCTGTTTGATGATTCTGTTAACTATTCACCCATTGTCTTCATTCAACAAAGATTTCTTAAATATCTACTGTGTGCCTGTACAGTTCTAGGCCCTGGGGGGAGAAGGTACAAGGCATAGATCAATGTCTTTTTTTTTATTCCGCTTAACACATAACATGGTGCCCCCGCCCACAAAATAATAATAATATTAGCCTGAATTTATGCAAACTCCCCCTCTAAGTAGATCCTTAGCAACCTGATGCTTTATTGATTTAATGAAGTATTTCAAGTATTAGCTGACAGAGTTAACATCCCTTGGAAAGGGAATATTATTTGGAGGAAAGTATAGGCAGCAAACCCAGCAGACAGGAAAGTGTCATGGGATTAAATACTTGAAAACGTTGTCGTCTAGTTTGAATAGCTAAGTTCTGAGAGAATTTGGTATTTTCCTCCCATTCTATCAGGACCCTTTCTAGGGACATGTTTCCTTGGGCCATGTCTCTAAGAAACCAAGCTTTCCATTGGAGCTCTATCAATCAATCAACAAGCCTTTATTGTAACTCAGTGCTTCCTTTGCCAGGGCAAAGCACACCACAAAGAAAAACTGAAAATGCTCCCTGTCCTTGAGGGCCGCAGGGATTCTAATTCAGGAGACAATAGGTACTTATACTAGAGATGACTATAGAATAGAAACAGGGAAATCTCAGTCAACCCTGGCAGCTAAGGAGAATTAAAATGATTCTCCCACTACCCATGCCCACTCCCAAGGGATAAAAAAATTGCATTTCTCACTCAAAATCCTTCCCTGAGAACTGAAATGAAAAAATTTCACCGTGACCTTTTCATTTAATCCTACCTCCATGTTAAGAGCTTTCATCTCTACATCAGAACCAAGCTTTTCCATTGCCCTCTGAAACACACATATTTCCCCAGAACCCTCAAGAGCTGATGCATTTGGGTATGCTGGCAATGCCGCCTATGTGCTGGATAACTTCCCACCAGAAAGTTGAATCTCAACCTGGCTATCAAGATGGCAATATCCAACCCAACTGAAGAAATCTCTCACATCCAAGAATTAAGCCCCAAAGAGAAAACTATTTAAAACAAAGAACAATTAGATTAAGCATTCATTCAAATGGTCTTCAAATCCCTGATCCAACAGAAACTCCTTGGAGACAGTTTGTTGCCATTTTTTTTTTGTCTCTGTATATTTAACACCTAGGACACTGCTTTGCACATAACAGGTATGTGATAAATGACTGCAGAAAATAGATGCTAAAAATGACAGAAAAGGAAAATAACACACAGGAGGGACAGTGGGAAAACAAGCATGCTAATGCACTGTTGGTGGAGCCGTGAGTTAGTCCTGGCATTCAGAAACTCCATTTGGAAATATACCCAAAAAGCTATTAAACTGTGGATATCCTTTAACCCAGCAACATCTCTACTAGGTATGTATCCCAAAGAGATCAAAGAAAGAGGAAAAGGACCCATATGTCCTTTACTGATAGCAGCTCTTTTCCTGGTAGCAAAGAACTGGAAACTGAGGGAATGCCTATCAACTGTGAAATGGCTGAACAAGTTATGGTACATAACTGTGATGGAATACTATTGTGCTGTTAGAAATAATGAAAGAGATAGTTTCAGAGAAAAACAGGAAGACTATGCAAAGTGAAGTGAGCTTCTGAGTTTCAGGAGAACAATTCATACAATAACAACAATATTATAAAGACAAAAAACTTTGAAAAATTTAGGAATACAGTGATGAACGATTATTGTGAAGGGCTTGTGATGAACCATGCTGCTCATCTCCAGATAGAGTGCAGACTAAAGCATTTGGGTAAGTGGGGGGAAACACAATGTGACAATTGTTTATAAAGGCTTTTTGTTTTTCTTGCTTTCTCACTAGGAAGACAAGGGGATGGTGGTTAGGAGAGAATTTAGAGCTAAAAAGAAAATTTAATTTTTCTTTTCTTTTTTTTTTTTAAAGATTAAGGAGGGGGAAAAGTAAATACCCACAGTGAACTGGAAAGAAAATTGAGGAATGGCTAAACAAGTTTGTGGCAGGTAGGTGGCACAGTGCATAGAGTGCTGGGCTTGGATGTAGGAAGACCTGAGTTCAAAGCCAGTCTCAAGACTAGCTATGTGACCCAGGGCAAGTCACTTAATCCTGTTTTCCTCAGTTTACTCATCTGTAAAATGAGCTGGAGAAGGAAATGACAAGCTACTCCAGTATCTTTGCCAAGAAAACCCCAAATGGGGTCACAAAAAGTCAAACAGAGCTGAAAAACAATGAAAACAAGTCGGACACATGAATATGCTCTAAGAAACAATGAATATGATCAACACAGAGAAACTTGAGGAGACTTAGAAGAACTGAACAAGCATTTATTAAGCTCTTACTAAGTGCCAGGCATGGTGCAGAAGACACAAAGGCAAATGGCTTAGTTCCCCTTCCCCAAGGAGCTTAGCTCCTAAAGGGAGAGAAGTAGCATGAAGCAAGCAAAGGAAGAAAATATGCAAAATGGCAACAATGTAAACAAAAAGGACAAAGAAAACAAACAAAAACTGTGAAAGCTGTGAAATCACAATGTCTAAGCGGGGCCCTAAACAAGAGAAATGAGAATGTACCCAAGGGTGTGGAATGTTAACATATAACATCAGACTTGTGGTCACTGGTTTTGCTGAACTTTTGTTTTCCTTTTTCCATTTTTTATTCATTGTTCTACGGGATGACTTTCTGGGTGAGGAAGGAGCGGGGAGGGATATGCAGGAAAATGGAGGAGAAGCAAAAACAAGAGACATTAATGCAAATTTAAATAAATGGTTTTTTTTAAGACAGTAGATATGGAGGAATATTGAGGAAACGAGTGTAATGGAATATGAACGCACTGTAAAATGATGAAGAATATAGAGAAGTGGAGGATAGAATAATGCAAAGGGGAAAAAACCAGGATCAGAAAAATAATATACACAATACAACAGTATAAATAGAAAGAACAACAACAAATGAACCTAAATATTATCTACTTATAATAGCTAAGCTTAGCCCCAAAGAAGACAAAATACACCTTCATTTCTTCAAGAAACAAGGGGCAAAGAGTATGAAACATTGCATATACCGACTCAGTCACTTTTCTCGTCCTCTTCCCCTTCCCCCCCCTTTTTTTAATTCTGTTACAAGAAATGGCTCTCTAAGAAGGGGAGGAGGGATATATTTGGAAAGGAGGGTGATAGGAAAACAAAAGATATCCATTTTTAAGATTAAAAAATGCTCTATGAAATGTCTTGAATTCTAAATGGAAAATTTTAGGGCTGGCTGATACTATTTTTAAAAGACAAATACAAAGGGTTGCTGAGTTGACAGGAGATATGAAATGGGATTTCATTTTAAGTACTAGGACTAAAACAACTACAAACAAGAATCTACCATGGAGCTCAAAATCC
>NW_020947208.1:0-6805 GCF_900497805.2 Vombatus ursinus
TGTGTGTGTGTGTGTGTGTGTGTGTGTGTGTGTGTGTGTGTGTGTGTACATATATACATACTGGCTGCTACACAGTGCAGTAGATAGAGCACTGGACCTGGAGTTCAAATCCAACTTCAGACTTTTACTAGCTGTGTGACTCTCTGTAAGGCATTTAATCTCTCCTAGCCTCAGTTTCCCCATCTGCAAAATGGGGATAATAATTGCACTCACCTCCCAGGGTTGTTGTGAGGATGAAAAATAGCCACACACATGCTAGTTTATTGCATAAATTTGCATATGTATATGCTGTCTCCCACCAAGAAGAATGTAAACCACCTGAGGGTAATCTCTGTATCTTCAGTTCCTAGCATACTGACTAGTACATAATAGGCACTTAAAGAATGATTGTTGATTGGCAGATATGTACAGAGCTGTCCAAAAGGCACAGTAAATTAGAGGAATCATCTCTAGCTCTATATTATGATGAGGACACATCCTTTAAGGAAAAGAGAGGAGAGAATGGAAATGCTTTAAAAAGGGAGAGGGGGAGACCTGATATAGTTCTATAAATATGACCAACATTCACCTCCACTAAGAGAATGGGGCCAGTTAATTAGCAACAACAAACTCTAATCCACTAAACCTATACAACTGTCCCCTCTGACAATCCTTCTTCCATGCACTCAAGAGACCATGATTTGGAGAATGACCAATCACCAGTTGTTGGGTGGGAGAAACAAGACATATGGAAAATCTGATAAGCTGTGTTTTTATTTTACAACAGACAAAGGAACAGCTGAGGGGTTCTAGAGAAAATAACACTCAGTTATAATTGATATATTATGATTTTTTTCAAGCCAGACTTTCAATTTGCTCAGCAACCCTGCAAGTTGTTGTAACAATACAAAAAAGAAGTTTGAGTCAGCTCTAAGATGTGTATCCATCCATGCAAGACTTCTGATGGGGCAGAAGACTTCCTTCACATGCTGGGAGGAGGAATGAGCATAAAAGAGAGAGGACTGATGAGCTATGGGGTAATGTGGGGCAGCCTATGTCCTACCTGGCAGAACTATCTCCTATGTCCAATTAGTTGCCACATCCTGTTGATTCTACCTGTCCTTGCACACTGCCACCACCCGGATGCAGCCCCTCATCCTCTCAGCCTGACTATCTCAGCAGCCTGCTGGTTACTCTCTCCGCCTCAAGTCTCTCCCCACTGTAGGCCACCCTCTATTCAGCTGTCCAAGTGATCCTCCCAAAGGGCAGGTCCGATCATGTCACCCCCTTGCTCAATAAATTCCAATAACTTCCTGTTACCGCCAGGATCAAATACAAAATCCTCTGTTCATAGCTTTTATCCTTCCTACCTTTCCAGTCTTCTTATACTTTACTCTTCTCTACTTAATTTCTCTGGCCTCATTGCTGATCCTCACAAAAGACATTCCACCTCCCATCTTGGCATTTTCATTGCCTGTCCCTCATGCCAGAAATCCTCTTACTCTTTACTTTGGACTTTTGGGTTCTTTGTTTTTCTTCAAGTTTCAGCTAACATCGACCTTTGGCAAGGAGCCTTTCCTGACCCCCTTTAATGCTAGTGCCTTGCCTTTGAGATTATCTCTAATTCATCCTGTGTATCTTGTTTGTACTGAGTCATTCCCATGGAGACTTTCTTATTAGACTGTGAACTCCTTGTGGCCAGGGACTGTTTTCATTCTTTTTTTATATATATCTACAGCACTTAGCACAGTTCCTGGCACAAAGGAAGCACTTCATAAATTGTTGCTTTGGCAAGAACCTCTTGGAGAAATTGGGAGTTTCAGGGATGATTATCTCAATGGGCTGGCATAATAAGGATGATGCTGCAGAATGTCAGACTGGAAGGGCCCTTAGAAATGATCTCATTCAATCCCCTCATTTTATAGAAGATTATGGGTTATTTGCATGTAAGTAAATCAGTCTCCCTTTCCCCCCACAGCCAAGACAGCCTGTGTTCTTAAGTCAGACCAAGCATCTCCCAAATCCATCCCTTTGGTCATCAAGGGGACTCAGTATGAGCCACTTGGAACAATAGAGACAAACTTGGCACAGAGATAAGGAACTGAACTGGGGGTGGGGATTCAAATGGTGCCTCAAATAGTTATTTGCTTTGTAACACTTTCTGTGCCTCATTTACCTCATCTATAAATGAAAGGGGTGGCCTCTTTGACCTCAGAAGTTCCCCTCTAGCTTTAAAACCTATGACTCTACAATTCAAGGCACGTGCCCTATTCAGTCATATTACAGAATCCTAGAACTTAAGAGTCAATAAGGATTCTCTTTCTGTGTATCTGATGTTGTTGGAAAAGCAGACCTGCACTCTATACAAGTCAATTCCATTCACTGGTTGTGTGTCCTTGGGAAAATCATTTCTCTTCTCTGGAAAGGCAGCTAGGTGGTATAATGGATAGAGCTCTAAGCCTGGAGTCAGGAAGATGAGTTCAGATCCAGCCTTAGATACTTCCTAATTGTGTGACTCTGCACAATTCACTTAACTTTTTTTTTTTTGACTTTTTGGTGAGGCAATGGGGTTAAGTGACTTGCTCAGGGTCACACAGCTAGTACGTGTCAAGTGTCTGAGGCCAGATTTGAACTCAGGTCCTCCTGACTCCAAGGCCAGAGCTCTATCCACTGCACCACATAGCTGCTCCCACTTAATCTCTCTTGATCTCAAGTTTCCTCAGCTGTAAAATGGGCATAATAACAGTGCCTATCTTGAAGGGCTGTTGAAGAGATGGAATCAGATGATATTTGTAAAGCTCTTAGTTCAGGGTTTTGCACAAATTGGTTGCTATTTAAATGCTTATTCCTTTCCTGCCCCCCTCCATCTATTAAATGAGACAGACAGGGTTGGAATAGATCTCTAAGTTTTTTTGACACCTAATACTCCTTGCTTTTATGATTCTATTACTGTTTGACTTGGTACATTTTTTAATCACAGAATTTGAGTTGAAAGGGATCTCAGAGGCAACCTAGTCTGAAGGTTTTTAACCTGAGGGTCTACATATTTGTTTTGTTTTTAAAAATGATAACTATATTTCAATATAATTGGTTTCCTTTGTAATATAATGTATTTTATTTTATGTACTAAAAAAATTTTGAGAAATGGTCCATATGCCGGAGGGATCCATGATACAAATAACAATGAAAAAATCTTAATTCTAATACAATCCTCACCAGAACAGGAATACTTTCCTAGAACTTTCCAGATAAATGGTCACCTTCCCTCTGCTTGCAGACCTTCAATAATGAGGAATGACTGCTTCCCAAGGCAATTCAATGTACTTTGACAACTCTATTCATTAAAAAAAAAAGCTTTTCCTTGCATTGAGCTGAAATATATCTGCATTTTTAGCCTTTTGCTCCTAATTCTTCCTTCTAAAGCCAAGCAGAAGATGGCTAAGTGGTGCAGTGGAAAGAACACCTGGCCTGGAGTCAGAAAGACCCGAGTATTATCCTATGGGCACAGGGACCAAGGACCAGGACTATATTACCAGACACTAGCAGTGTGACCCTGGGCAAGTCACTTAACCCTCTTTGCCTCAGTTTCCTCATCTGTAAAATGAGCTGATGAAGAAAATGGCAAACTACTCCAGTATCTTTGCCAAGAAAACCCCAAGTGTGGTCACTGAGAGTCAGACATGACTGAACAACAAATATCAAATTCTCTTTATGGGCTTCAGTTTCCTCATCTGTAAAATAAGGCGGTTAGGTAGATGGTGTCTAAGGTCCCTTCTAGCTCTAAATCATAATCCTAAGTAAAACTTTCACGTAAATGCATTCTAAAATAGGTCACATTTTCACCTCAATTTCCTTGACAAAGCATTTTTAAATGGCAAATGCTTTTGTTTTCATTTTTAAAAGTAAGATGTTTTTATTCCTCGATCCCACATTATTCAATGACCTCAAACAAATGCTAAGAGCTTTCAAAAAATTAGTTTTATAGGATTTAGACTTGGAACAGACTTTAGAAATCATCTAGTATAATCTCTTCTTTTAATGGATGAGGAGAAAGGCAGAGCAAAGTCAAGTTTCTTGCCCAAGGTCATGCAGACAATAAGCAGCAGAGCCAGAATCCAAATGCAGGTCCTTGGACTCCAGGCCAACAAGCATTTAAGTACCTAACAAGTGCAAGGTGAGAAGCAACACAGAGTAGTAGATAGAGAGCTGGAGTCAGAGTCAGGAAGATTTGGGCCCAAGCCCTGATTCTGACCCATAATGGCTATGTGACCTTGCACAAGTCTTTTAACCTCTCTAGTAAGGCAGATAAGTAGTGAACTAGATAAAGCATTGGGCCTGGATTTCAGGAAGACCACCTCAAACATTTACTAGCTGTGTGAACCTGGACAAGTCACTTCATCTCTCTCTGCCTCAGCTTCATCAACTGTAAAATGAGGATCATAATAGCACCTACATCCCAGGGTTTTTTGTGAAGATCAAATGAAATAATGTTTGTACATCTGGCACAAATCCTCCTTCTTTTCTTGCAATTTTTGAGACAGTTCTGACTTGCACTGGTAAAGTAAGTTACTCACTTAGAGCTCCCTGCACTGATGACATCACAGGTCTAGTAAAAAAAAAAGTGCAAATCAGTGAGGTAGAAACCCAGTTTTCTCCACTACAAGTTCAATTTAATTCATACATATTCATGTTGTAGCAGCTCATCCAAAGGCAACTGTCCATCTGTTTTTGGTTGGGGTTTTTTTGTTTTGTTTTGTTTTCATTTTAAAGGAAGATCAAGAGAGAAAACCTTTTGAATCCTGGACTATTGGGAAACCAAAGACAGAAATTTCTGAACATTGTTTTCAGTCCATTTTGGTTTTAGGAAATCAAAGCTGAGCCACAGTCCTAAAAAAGTTGGTGATGCAGACTTATAGGCCCTTGTACTTTTACCTCCTGGGTTTCCTAAGTACAGGAGTCCTTGAGAGGTGCCAGAGAATATATCTCTGCTTGGAGCAGGGATCCAGGATGGTCACAGTTGCTGAATCCTAACTATCAATGCCAGATCCTGGGCAAGGCTGAATCACTCTCTTCCCATGAATGCTCCTCTTGTGCAGCTGCTGGGGATTAGAAAAAGGCTAAGAACAAGGCCCTCTCATGCTGGCTTAGCCGGTGCCAGTTTCTAACATCTGCCTACAGTGCAAGGCATTGTTCCCTGGAGGAGAAGAAAGGAACTTTCTTTTCTCAATGCCCAGACCACCATTCCTCGCCTTAATCACGGTGGATATTTTTAGGTATCTGAATGGGCTACCATGCTTCTTCTTATACACACTGCGTCAAGTTCTAATTTCTTAATGTGACATTCAAGATTTCTCATAATTCTGACTCCAACCTACCTCCCCAACATAATCACTAGGGGAGTGGTCAATTCCAACCAGCATCGTGGTATAGTGAAAAGACCACCGTCTTCAGAGTTGGAAGATCTCAATCAAATCCTCCTTGCTTATACCACCACTGTGACTGTAGGCATGCTATTTTATCTTCCTGGGTCCCACTCAGACTTCTCATTTCTAAAAGGAAGGTGTTGGTCTAGAACAATGATGTCAAACTCACATGGAAACAGAGGCCATTAAACCACTCCCTGTGAGCTGTGAATGGACACAGAAAACCACGTTTTAACATTATCTGTATTCTACTGCATTTTTGGTTACTTTATTAAATATTGCCTAGTTACTTTTTTTTTTTTTAGGCAATTTGGGTTAAGTGACTTGCCCAGGGTCACACAGCTAGTGTCGAGTCGTTGGTCTGAGGCCAGATTTGAACTCAGGTCCTCCTGACTTCAGGGCTGGTGCTCTATCCACCGCACCACCTAGCTCCCCCTGTCTAGTTACTTTTTAAGCGAGGTTGCACCTCCAAACTGTTGCTGTTGCAGAGCGGGCTGTGTGTTTGATGCCTCTGGTTTAGATGGTCTCTAAAGTTCCTTCCAGCTCTAAATTGACATTCCATGATCCTCCCTGTCTCTTGCGTAGTCCTGCCCCAGTACCTCTGCTTGTTCCCTTTTCTCCAGTTCTTCTCGATCTGGTCTGTCCTTCCTGACTCAGCTTAGGTTCAATGACATCTTCCCTGGCTATCCAGCCCACACTTATCCTTGCATGAGGATTGGCAGAAGTAACTGGAGATGCTTAGCATGGAAAAGAGAAGGCTCAGGGGGAATCAGTGCTTCCCTTCAAACATCTAAAGAGCCATCCTATGGAAGACAGTTCAGGCTCGTTCTACTTGCCTCAAGTGGACAGAACTTGGACCAACAGGTAGAAGTCACATAGGCTGATCTTAGCTTGAGGTAAGGAGGGAGAAGCAGGTATTGTAACAATTAGAGCTGTTCAAGTGTTCAAGCTCAAATTAGGGCTGTCTCAGGAGGTGGTGAATTCCCCATCACCAGAGGTGTTCAAACTGAGACTAGGTGACCACGCATTGGATATGTTATAGAAGGAATTCCTCTCTGAGGTACCACATCATACCTATCAGATTGGTCAAGATGACAAAACAAGAAAATGATAAATGTTGGAGAAGATGTGGGAAAATTGGAACACTAATGCATTGTTGGTGGAGTTGTGAAATGATCCAACCATTCTGGAGAGCAATTTGGAACCATGCCCAAAGGGCTATAAAAATGTGCATGCCCTTTGACCCAGCAATAGCATTTCTAGGACTATATCCCAAAGAGATCATACAAATGGGAAAAGGACCCACATGAACAAAAATATTCATAGCAGCTCTTTTTGTGGTGATTGGAATTGGAAATTGAGAGGATGCCCATCAATTGGGGAATGGTTGAGCAAGTTGTGGT
>NW_020947208.1:6905-20120 GCF_900497805.2 Vombatus ursinus
GTCAAAGGGCATGCACATTTTTATAGCCCTTTGACCCAGCAATAGCATTTCTAGGACTATATCCCAAAGAGATCATACAAATGGGAAAAGGACCCACATGAACAAAAATATTCATAGCAGCTCTTTTTGTGGTGATTGGAATTGGAAATTGAGAGGATGCCCATCAATTGGGGAATGGTTGAGCAAGTTGTGGTATATGAATGTGATGGAATACTATTGTGCTATAAGAAATGATGAACAGGGAGACTTCAGAAAAACCTGGAAAGACTTGTATGGTCTGATGCTGAGTGAAGTGAGCAGAACCAAGAGAACGTACACAATAACAGCCACATTGTGCAATGACTAATATTGATAAACTTAACCTTTCCCATCAATACAAGGATCTAAGACATCTCCAAAGGCCTCATGATGGAAAATGCTATCCACATCCAAAGAACAACTATGGAATTTGAATGCAGATAGAAGCATACTATTTGCTATTTTTTTTTCTCTTCTGTTGAGTTTTGTTTCCTCTTTCTGGTGGTTCCTCCTATTGGTTCTAATTTTTACTTACAACATCACTAATCTGAAAATATGTTTAATAAGAATGTATATATATAGCCTATATCAGATTGGGCACTGTCTTGGGGAGGGTGGTGGGGAGGAAGGGGAAGAAAAATTTTAAACTCAAAAGCATATGGAAGTGATTGTTGATAAACCAAAATAAATTAATTAATAAAAAAAAAAAAGAAGGGATTCCTTTTCAGGTTCAGATTGGACCAGATGACCCCCAAAGGTCCTTATAAGCCTAAAATTCTGTGATCTTTCTATGAATTTCTCTGCTGCCTCTGTACCTCACAATCTCACCTTTTATCATCTTGTTCAGTTCTCTAGTTGCTTGCCTGTATCCCTGGCTAGATTATAAAGGCAGAGGCAGTTGAGTTCTGCCTTATGGCCAGCACAGCACTGAGCATAAACAGTAAGTGCCTAATAATTTTTAGGTGACTTAATGTACTTTCTGTGCAATGACTATGGGACCATCTCCAGCCTTGTGGGCATTATGACATCCTCTCTGTATGGTTCTTCTATACTGTGTCCAGCATGGAGCCGTCTGCAGTCTGACCTTAAATACATGCTTTGGAGAATAACAATGATAATTTACCGGCAGACTCCAAAGTTAAGAGCCCTGAGCCTAACATATTATTGCATCAAAAGTGTAAAAGGTATTATTCTTCATTTTCTCAGATATTTTATTCAAAGTTGTTCAAATGCATATGCTAAAACGTGAGTGTCTCTGTGCACGCACATGCATATGCACATAACAGGCATTTAATGCTTGTTGAATGTGTTAATGAGGTTTTGGGCCTCTCACAGGGCATTAATAAAAATTCCACAACAGACAAAAAAAAGAACTTTAGTCTTTATCTGCAAAAGAGTATTTGCAGATAAAAATGTTTTGTCTGCAAAAGAATATTTGTAGATAAAAATATTCTGTCTTCAGCCTCTCTCTTCTCTAAACCATCTTTCACACATCTACCAAAATAATCTTCCTAAAGCACACCTTCGATCATGTTACTTTGCTGCTCAAGAAACTCCAATAGCTCCCTAGTGCCCACTAAATAAAAATAACAACAACAATTATAATAACTGACATTTATACAGGGCCTTAAGGTTTGCAAACTGCTTTGAGCTTCACAATAACTGAGAGGTTGTAAACTTAATTAGCCTGACATTTGAGGTCCTCTACAATCTGGTCCTAATCTATCTTTTGAAACTCTCCTTTGATGGGCACTATGTCACAAACTGGAATACTAGCTGTTCCTTGATCGAACTCTTCACTCCAACTATCCCCACATATTCACACAAGTTGTCCATGTTGAGAAAATTACCAGCCCTCCAAGTCTCTGTTGAAATCCTTCTTATCCTTGAAGGTCCACCTTAGGTGCAACCTCATCCTGAGCTCCCCTCTACCCTCTCAAATGAAAGAGATCTTTCCCTGTTCTCATACCTTATAACTCTTCTATATGTATCACATTCCAGGCTCTGGCATGGAGTGGGATAGACCTTTGGACTTGGAGTTAAGGAGACCTTAGCTCAAATCCTACTTGAGACTCTTACTCGTTGTGTGACCCTGGACAAATTACTTAACCTCTCTGGGCCTCAGTTGTCTCATCTGGATTCAATGACCTTTAAGGTCTCATCCAACTCTAAATCTATGTTCTCACGTCTTCTAAGGTCCCTTCCATTTCTAATCCTATGATATGAGATCTCGTGTCATAGTTAGGTAAATACATGCTAAATTCCCCATGACATCATAAATTTTCCGAGGATAGGGACTGTTGCTTTTCATCTTCACATCTCCAAATAAAATAAGAACCACCGTTTTAAGGAATTCTTGATCATCTTATCTTCCTATGCCCATGTTGAAGAAAGGAGAGGCAATTGTCATAGAGATATCTGTAGCTTCTGTGTCCGCATTTTTGCAAGGAATGAAAAAAATAGATAAATTCTATAAGGAGTTTGGGTGCATTCTGGGAAGATGGTGGAATAGCTCAGAAATTTCCAGACTCTCCAGATTTCTTCCACAAACAGACAGAACATTGCCACAAAATGAACATAGAACAACAGAAATAAAGGGGTAAAGCAGCTGTCCGCCTAAGACAACTGGAGAGGGCTTCAGGAAAGACAGAAGAACCTTCAGGGGCTGAGGTTTCACCTGAGTGGAGTGTGGACCCCTCTAGGCCAATTCCAATGAATTAACAAACAGCAGGTCCTGGAGCAGCTCCCTCCCAAAGCAGACTAGGCCTCAACAATTTTACCTCATGAATTTTAACCTCAGTTTGTGCCCTCCCTTTTTTACCCCCCTCCAAATGTTCCAGAGACTACTTTAATGACACCTATTCTCATGCTGATGACTCAATTTTCCAGAAAAGTTGACACCCCGTGTTTCTTGCCTAGAGCAGCAGAGGACCTGTGGATCCAAACGCCTTGATGAGAAGACACTGAAGAGAAGGCAGATTTGAAAGTGAAAAAAATTCAAGTTGAGAAGCCATGGAGAAACCAGAAACCCCATCCTTCCTTTGGTTCATATGACTTCATTACTGGTTCTTGCTTGTTGGTGTCAGGGTACTAGCACCACTCCTGGAAATAGGAGAGCCAGTGATCTAAGGAAGGGACCTTGGAGACCAACTGGTTTATTGTACAGACAAAGAAACTGAGGCCCAAAGAGGTTACCAGGTCACACAAACAACAAAGCACTAGAGTTGGTATTTGAAGCCAGATGCTGTGATTTTCAGGTTAGTACTGTCTTCATGTTTCCCCTCTAATTCCTTCAGTACGGTGCTCACAATGTCTTTGGACCAAGAAACTTAATCTGAATGGCAGAGGCCAGTGAAGCTAGGGGAAGGGTGGAACCCCCTAAGTGATCTGATGGACCTTGAAACTCCATTGAAAACAAGTCACTCCTCTCCCTTCCCCTGAGGAGTCGAGTTCTAACCAGGTCCCAGAACAACTGATGCTCTGACTGTCTCTTCTCCGTGTTTCCTCTCTATGGCAGGGCATTTCACCTTGAAAGTGTTTTAATCGACAATATCTTATCAAGGGCACTTACAGGGCAGGTAAGATCCCAGGATGTGAAGGGAAAAAAGAAGCATTTATACTAGAGGGTGGGGAATATCAAGAAAGGACAGATGAGACAGCTAGCCAGCCATTCCCAATAAGCCAGGAAGCAAACATTTCAAAATGAGACTGTAGTTTGCTTCATTTTGGAGGCTACAGTCAATTGGAACATCTCTAATATTTCACCAACCAGAGAAGCTGCAAAGTTCCTTACAGATCTTTCCTAAGGGCTCTAAAAATAGTGATGGTGATAGTATAAGTTGTCTATATAGCATCTCAAGGTTTAATTACAAAGCACATTGCTATTCAATTAGGGTTAGTAACCTCTCTATCCCAGCCTTTCCTCTCTCTTCAGTTTTTTTTTTTTGGTTTTGTTTTGTTTCATTTTTTAGATCAACCCAGAGGAAATCCAAGAAGGAGATCAGAGTTGCAGGGTTCTTTGTTTGGTGGTAGCAGCCCCTGATAAATGAACTGTAGGCTCTGAGGTAAAGCAAAAGTATATAGAGAGTGGGAGATAGAGAAAAGCAGAAAAAGGGAAATCAGCCCTGGGGCTGAACTGCCTTCATTGGAGAGTAAATGAATACAAACTCACCTATGGCATTCTACCTAGCCATCCCCAAACCACGAATGCTTCATATCCATCTACCCCAGACATCTTCCCTTCCTATGGTTTCAGGTGCATATACCCTGACTTCCACCACTTCTGCCACTTGTTCTGGACATAATAATCAAATCAAGATTGTCAAAACTGCTGGGAAGTGTGTGATCATTTGTGACAAATAACTACACTCACCATCAGTGTGACTCCCCAGACCAAAATTTCCTTCCCTAGCTACTGGTCCCCTCTATCTATAGGAATTATCTCTCCCTATTAGAATGTTAGCTCTGGGAGGGCAACGACTGTCTTACTTTAGTATTTGAATCCCTACCAATATCATAGGTGCTTAAATTCGTTTTCATTCATCCATGGGCTATGGGATTAAAAAAAGAGTTTTGAAATAATTTCCATGGATAATCTAGGTTCTAGACTCCAAAGAACAGGAATCTACAATCTAGAAAGAAATATGGGACTATTTCCAAACAGGGTACACACACACCTTATCTATACAAGCTACTGCTGCCCCTCAAATGCCATGAGTAAGAAGCCTTTAGGTCTTCTTGCACATGCCCAGACAGACAAAGATTATCTGAGGGCACACACCTTGCAAGCATGGGACTACATACCATTGTCTTCTCCCCCAGGCCATTAGAATGTAAAAACATCAAAGAAACCACAGTTTCCAAGAAACAGCCCCAGGAACTGAGCAAAGAGGAAAGCAGCCTATAAACATGTCCAATTTCAGATGCTAAGTGAGGTCTGAGCAAGTCTGGGCTTGGTAGGTAGATCTGTTCCTTGAGTATGTGTATCTTTGGCACACCTGGAGTGGTATATCTTGCATCCATGTCTGGTAAGTAAAATCCACAATAAAGAACAGAGACACCAGAGGGAAACACTCTGGGGCAAGTGAGTAAAGAAACAAGCTAATCCCGATTTAGTCTTAAACTCCAGGCTCTACCATAGACCAGATTTGTAGAAATGAAGGATTTGATTTTTTGCCACATTTCCCCTAAAGATTAAACTAGAACTGGTCCAACCATTTCAGAATGCAGTCTAATGAGACTGCAATTAAAATTAGAGAGCCTGTGGCAAGGCCTATATGTCAAGGTCAGTGGCCAAAAAAAGGTCCCATATATACCTAAATACTTAGAGCAATATTTTTGTTTTTATAGTAACAAAGAACTGGAAACAAAGTAAGGGCTTGTCAACTGAAGAATAACTAAAAAAAAAGAAAAGGTCCTGGTATGTGAATGTAATGGAATACTCCTCCATTATAAGAAAAATGCAACTATGAGGCAGCTAGGTGGCTCAGTGAATTCTTAGAATCAGGAAGACCTATGTTTAAATCTAACCTTAAGACATTCAGGCCCAGTGACCTTGGGAAAGTCACTTAACCTCCCTCAGCCTCAGTCTCCTCATCTGAAAACTGGTGATAACAATGGCACCTACCTTCTAAGGTTGTCATGAGGGCAAAATGAGATAATATCTATAAAATGTTTTGCAAACTTTGTGCTATATAAATGCTATTATTATTATTATTATTATTTTATGCTCACTACAGAGATATGTGCAATACAGATGAACTGATCCAAAGTGAAGTAAGCCAAACCAGGAAAACAAAACATATAAATTATTAAAGCAACGTTGATGAGAATGACAACAAAACAATCAAAACTGAATGCCATGAAATGCTAATGGACTAGCCTGGCCCCAAAGAAAAGATACTGGAAAGTACTTTTTAGCTTCCCACCGCCATCAATCCCACCACCCTTTGTAAAGGGGGGGGACAATGGCTATGAAATAGTGCTTTTGACAGCAGACTTTGCCCAAGTATTGCTAGTTTTGATAGACTCATCTTTTTTTTTTCTTTTTTATCCTATTATAAGGGACGACTTTCTGGGAAGAGAAGGGGGGAGGGGGGAGGAGATATATTGAGAAGTAGAGATAATGGAAAAACAAAAGGTATTAATAAACATTTTTAAATTATTAAACAGTGGCAATTACATCCCTGTTGAGGTTTCTATTATCAATGCAAATTATTTAAGTGAAGTGTTTTGCCTAGACTAGCACCTACGAGTGAGCAAATGTAAACATGTTCGCAATTCTGTAAGAATTCTTGAAATTTGCCCATTTTTGTTAGTTAAAGTCAGACCCAAGGCTTACTTGGGTCTGACCATAGTGCTAATTCCCATAAGTAAGGCCTTGGATCTTATATAAGCTAGTAAACCATCACCTTTAACAATAGAAGGGAAAACAGGACCCAGATTCATAAATCTGTTCAGTGTCCTTTCCTGCCTAGAGGATGGTATATACTTCATAGTCCTTGATACCCAACTACAAGAATGCCCCATACCAATCCTTAATATGATAGGGTTTTTGTTTTGTTTTGTTTTTTGCTTTTGACTTTATCCACTATTCAGATGTTCCAAAGTGGGACCCCTTTGACATCATATCACTGACTTTAACTGGTTTGCTAGGAAAAAAAGAGGCAGCTCTACTGAGGGAGGGGGTATTTGACCATCATCAAAGTATCTGTAGGGTGCCTGGGGATCCATCTGGATGAGAGATGCTTTCGAAATGCAGGATAATGATGGTTCAGGCCCATCATCTGAGCCTGAGCGCAATGGACAAGGACAGCACTTGCTGGAAATAACAGTTACCAGTACTTTGCCTGGCTTGAGGCCAAAGCCATTATTAGCCCATTGTTAGCACAGCTTCTGTAAATTCACAATCAGCCCGAATGCCCTCTTGGCAAAAACCAGTTTGGATGAGAAGGAGTGATTAAAAAAGTAATTTTTACAAAAAACTAGTATGATATTGAATTATTAAACTGAGGTTCATGGAAACAGGTTGATATGCAATGTTGTCTCCCAGAAAAAGGAAAAAAAAATGGAAATTATTCAACTTGAGCCGCCAGGCCCAAACCACAAGTTTGGGACCCTAATTCATTTATCTGCCCTATAATTTATGATTTACTTTTGCAGTAACTGCAGTCATAAGGAACTCATTGAATTAAGGAGCCTTACTATTTATGTTGTGGAATAATATTATTTAACTGCTCAAAAGCCACACATCTCCCAGAATAGTTTTTCCATATGAAATGGATTTATACTTTATGTTTCGGTTCAGGATCACTTACACACTTGGGCGCACACACACACACACACACACACACACATTCTCTCTCACCATTGTCACAACAAACCGAGATGGGTTTGAAGCACACAGACCCAGACACAGCCTAGAGGGTTACTCAAAACACACAACATGAGCAGCAATCCTCATGGTTAATAATTTATTATTCTAAGTCATCAGAGTCAAGATCCTGGTAGGCCCCTGGGTACAGTCATCTCTGAGAAGGGCTTCAATATCAGCCTAAACATTTACACCACATTCAGCTCACTAAGACCTTGCTCCTTCTGTAGGGATGGGAAGAGTGGAAGGGTGGAAAATAAGGGAAGGAAAGAAATGGCTCTCTCACCTTAGGTCAGCCTCAGTTTCATTCATTCAATAGATATTTATTGAGCACCTACTCAGGCATTGGAGATACAAAGAATACAACAGAAATGGCCCTGACTTCAAAGACCTCATATTCTTCTGGAGGTAAACAATATGTACAAAGAAAATTAGATACAAAAGAGATGTCAAGTAATTTTTTGGAGAGGGAGGGTACTAGTAACTGAGGGAGGGGATCCAGATAAACTTCTTGTAGGAGATTGTACTGGAGGTGAATTATTAGGGAACCAGGGATTATATGAGGTAGGGATGAGAAGCAATTACATTTCAGACATAGAGAATATAAACTGTGCAAAGGCATGGAGATGATATGGGATGTCATTTATGGGTAAGAAGAAGGAGCCCAACTTGACTGGAATGTAGAATGCATGAGGGAGAGACATGTGTCATAATACTGGAAAGGTAGATTTTAGCCAAATTGTAAAGAGTTTTAATTGTCAAAGAGCCAGGGGAAGGGGAAAGGGGAGAAGGAGTGAGAAGAGAAAGGAAAGAGGGACCAGGATACTGGCCTTGGGTAACACCCATACATAGGACTAAGGTAATAAACTAGAAAAAAAAAAAGACTGAGAAGCAAAAAGCACAGGTGGGAGGAGAGCCAAAAAAGATCAGTGTCATAAAACCCAGAAAGGAGAGAAGAGCTAGGAGATGACAGCACTCAACTGTGGCAAATGGTGCAAAGAAGTCAAGAAGAATGAGGAATGAGACATGACCTTTGAATTTCACAATTAAGATATTACTGTATCTTTGGAAAGAACATTTCATTTGAATGATAAAATTAGAAGCCAAATCTCAAGGGACTGAAAAGGAAATGGGGATGTAGGGAGGTGGAAGTAATGAATGTTAACAACTTTTTGGGAGAAGTCTGCCTATAAAAGGGAGGACCAGATGGTCTCTCAGGTTTCTTCCAAGTTCTGATATTCTTTATTGTAAAGTCTCTTCCTAATTTTGATGATAATCTGTGTTCATAGTAAATCATAAGATTCATACCTAAAAGAGAACTTAGAGATCATCTATCCCTATTCCTCCTTCTCTTACAGACTAGTAAACAGTCCTGGAAAGAAGTGATTTGCCCAAGATGGCACAGGTGATTTACTAGTTAATAGAGCCAGAATTTGAACCCAGGTCTTCTGATTCTAAATCATGGGTTCTTTCCACTTCACTTTACTGGGCTCTTATTGTAAGACCCCGCTTTGTGTTCTGACAGTTTGATTCTTTCTCTACCAAGAGAGAGTAGCAGCTAGCAGTAGCCTTCTTAGACTTACACAAAGAACACTCGGTTCTAGCCTTTAACTACTATGGTCTCAGTTTCCTCATCTGTAAAATGGGTTGGAGAAGGAAATGGCAAACCACTCCATATCTTTGCCAAGAAAACTTGAAATGGGGTCACCAAGAGTTAGTTGGACACGACTGAAAAGACTGAACAAAAACAACATACCCTATAGGCTCTAAGACAAGTCACTTTGTTTGTCTAGGCCTTAATCTAACAATCGGTACAATGAAGGGTTTGGACTGTAAGGTCTTGTCTAACTCTGATATACTAGGGTCCAGGATTCAAGGAACCACCCAAAGAAGCATATATAAAACACACAGGCTCTTTCCCAGCTAGAACTCTCAGACAGGATGAGAAAACACAAACACTGGGATTGTGGACATTTAGCTCTGTCTAGGAGTGGGAGAGATGGTGCAGTTTAGGGAATACAGAGCAAGTTTAAGTTTGGGTTAGAGTCACCATACTTGGTGTGCCCTTCTAGGACCATAACAGATAAGAGCAGGAGGCCAAGGTCCTTAGCATCATACATATAATTATCTATCATGGGAAATGGGGAGAAGGCAGTTATACGTGATCTCCATGGGTAGGGAATTGACCCCATACTTAGGTATATGTCCAAGAGGGAAAGGCCAAGAGGCTGACTCAGCAAATTTCCTAGATGGTGAAAAAAATTCCTGTCCTTTCCCACTTTGGACAAGGTCTCCAAGGTGTACAGCTTGAATTCTTCCCATTAAGGTGAGTTTCAAACCCTTCAAAAGCTAGAGATTGGGGCAGCTAGGTGGCACAGTGGATAGAACTCTGGCCTTGAAGTCAGGAGAGCAAGAGTTCAAATCCAGTCTCAGACACATGACACGTACCAGCTGTATGACCCTGGGCAAGTCACTTAACCCTGATTGCCTCACCAAAAAAAAAAAAAGGAAAAGCTAGAGATCTTGGCTTCTCAAAAGCAACTCGATGGGGAACATTCATGTTATAGGTACTAGCCAAGAACCGGTATCCAGTCCAATGTTATGAATGACTCATGCCACTCTCTTGGTAGTAATTTATATACGTAATGGATTCCTTGCTTGAGAGATGCTACAGATAGAACTCACAAAGAAGACCTGGACCAACAGCATAGTTGATAAGCACAAGCTGGAGACTGATAAATTTTTCAAAGCTTCTGTAACAATGACTCTGCTTGAATTTCACATTATTGACTGAGGAGGTAAGGAGGCTGACCAGGGCTGCAGTCACTGTTCAATATAAGAGTAAGGAGGCATGCAACCAAAGGCTGGATTAAGGCCCCAGCAGCTGGCTACCCAGAAGAGCACAGCTGGGTGTCTCTAAAACCAGGTGTGAAGAAGATACAATCACTCTTTTTAGGACCCATCACAATCTTTGCTGGTCTCTCCCCAGTGCTTTCTGTCTAGCCTACAAAGCACTCTATACCAGATGTTCTCATGTCTCTTCATTTTTACAGATGAGGAAATGGAGGCCCAAAATGGGGAAGTGACTTTCCCAAGGTCACAGAGAATAAAAGTCTAAGTCAACATT
Organism: Vombatus ursinus; assembly: GCF_900497805.2. Lineage (NCBI taxonomy): Eukaryota > Metazoa > Chordata > Mammalia > Diprotodontia > Vombatidae > Vombatus > Vombatus ursinus. The sequence continues at coordinate 17,423 of NW_020947208.1, forward strand.
TGAACTCAGATCTTCTGACTCCAAGCCCAGCATTCTATCCAATGTAACAAACTGCCTCATGCGCAGTAACATTAGGCATGAGAAAAGACTTCTGAGTGAGGAACCGAGGGATGTGTATACTAGCCCAGGTTTTGCCATGAGCTGTCAGAGCCTACCCAAAGCAGGGTCAATACATGCAAGAGACTGGGCAAACTCCCAAGTCAGGGAACGGTCATCTCCACCTGGGGCAGAGGAAAAGGGTCAAAGTTGGGAAGAAAACACATGGAAGCGAAAAAGCAAGGTCAGGCTAGAACCAGAGTTTCTGTGGAGCAATAAAATCCAAGACGTTGAGATGAGATACAATTGCCAGATTAGACATTCAGGCCAGCAAATCTATGTGAGATGAGAAGGCATACCTCAAGAAGGGGAGGGGAGCTGGCCATTGTCCATCTTAATCCATGTCCCCAATGTTTCAATGCTTCTAGGGCAGTTCCCTGGGGACCAGCTGGCACAACCAGGGGGAGGGAGAACTGTGTTCCATCCTGATGCAGCCACCACTTGTCAGATTATAGGAAACATAAATCAATCTTGCTATGTGGCCTTCTGAAAATTACCTTACATCCTTGGGCCTGAGTTTCCTCTTTTGGAAAAAGGAAATGATTTTCTTCATCTATTATATTATAAGGTTTATGTAAATGAAAGCATTTTGCAACTGTACAGGAATGAATAAATGTAAACAGTCACTATCAAGTTAAAATGCAGTCATAAAATGTAAGACCTGAAAAGGAACTCAGGGATCTTTCAAATCAATTCTTCCCATTTTACAGATGGGGAGACTGAGACCCAGAGACATTTGCTCTATGATCCTTGAAAGGCATCATGGTGCAGTGGAAAGAAGACTTTAGATTCAGTAAAGCTCTGCTACTTTATTATCTTTGTGACCTTGGGCAGGTCACTTCACATTTCTGAACCTCAATTTCCTCATTGATAAGACAGTGGGGAAGGGGTTGGGCTAGATGACCTCTGAGGCTTTTTTAGGCTGTAACTCTCCACCCATTCATTCCCATAATGAAGGGACTGACTGTGAAAGCCAGTGACTATGTCTTACTCATCATGTATTTCCCCAGAGGAGCTGGATAATACCCAGGGAGACCAGTCATGGTGACTTTCTAGACAGAAGAGAGCAGCAGTCATGGGAGTTAAAGGAGCCACAGGTTGGGATGGGGCTGGATGACACTGCGGATATGTTCCTGCAGGTTGTCAGATACCAGAAAACCCCTGACTTTGCTTAAACCTGTATGAACATTCCAGAACACTCTCACACAGGATAAGCCGTTACAAGTTCCAGACTTCTGACCTAGAGGAAGCTCAATCCCCATCTGCACCATCACTTCTATCTATTGCAATAGCCTGCAAAGGTGAGGGACTTGAGCCAATTCCTATTTCAATTACAAGAGGTTCCATAACCTGTGGTATTTAGAGGGGAATTTGATGTTAAGAATGTTATCCCTAAGGCCTTGGCTCCCAATTATCCTCCATTGAGAAACCCATAAATTGAGATCTATTAGAATTTATGTGTCCCAGGGCTCTTCGATGGGAAAACGGGGGTGATTACAATAATACAAAAATCTCCAGGCACTATCGTCAAAGGAACAAATTCTGCATTGAGTTTGACAGCAATATTTCAATGTGATGAGGAAGAAACAAAAAAGCGAAACTCTGTTCCTCCTTTTTTCTCCTCTTCCAGTTACTTACTCAGCCAACTCCTCCAAACTCCGATATACATCATCGTCATTCTCTGTGGTCTCTTCTGAGGGGAAGGGCCTGCATGACAGAACATAAATCCATGGTTAGTAAGGCCTTTGTGTTGGCACTGGTGCTCACAGATCAAACTGTCCCTTTGGAACTGGCTCCTTTAAAGAGACCCTGAGTTTCCTCTTTTGGAAAAAAGGGATGATTTTTGTCATCTCTGTCTCATAAGGTTTATGTAAGGAAACCATTTTGTAACTGTAAAGGACTGAATAAATATAAATAGTTACCTACCAAGTAGAAACAATCATAAAATGCAAGATGTGAAAAGGAATTCACGGATCTTTTAAATCAATTCTTCCCATTTTACAGATGGGGGACTGAAGCCCAGAGACATTTGCTCTATGATGGGAGCCAGGCTCCTAAGCCAGGCTAGGGTAGTTTCAAATTAGTTTTTTATTCCCCTCCTCCCAACCCAAGGAAAGGGGGTCAGGGTTATACTAATTTGTTTGCACTGTGCACTAGCCAACGAAGAAGCAACTTCTATAAACAAGTGTTCCAGATTCCCAAATGTTTTCCCAAGGCTTGGAAGCGGTATAGGCATCCATATTCAAAATGGCAGCCAAAGACTTGGGCAGCTTGTGTGGCCTGGGGAACTTGGACCAGAGGGGACAGAAGGCATGCCTACCTCTTAAATCTCTCTCAGTACTTACTCCTCTTACCATATCCATGGAAGCATTACAGTTTTGGCCACTGCAAGAAGGACATGGTCAGGAATAGCAGCAGTGCAGAAGCTACCTGATTATCACGTTATGTGTAGCTGGAAAGAATGCCAGGAGGAAACTCTTCCATGAAAGGATGCTTGCCTGAGACATCATACAGATGAGTAGGGGAGCAAAAGGGGCTGGGGCTATGGGTGGTGATGGTGGTGGTGGTGGTGGTGGTGGTGGTGGTGGTGGTGGTGGTGGTG
>NW_020947209.1:0-6804 GCF_900497805.2 Vombatus ursinus
TGTGTGTGTGTGTGTGTGTGTGTGTGTGTGTGTGTGTGTGTGTGTGTACATATATACATACTGGCTGCTACACAGTGCAGTAGATAGAGCACTGGACCTGGAGTTCAAATCCAACTTCAGACTTTTACTAGCTGTGTGACTCTCTGTAAGGCATTTAATCTCTCCTAGCCTCAGTTTCCCCATCTGCAAAATGGGGATAATAATTGCACTCACCTCCCAGGGTTGTTGTGAGGATGAAAAATAGCCACACACATGCTAGTTTATTGCATAAATTTGCATATGTATATGCTGTCTCCCACCAAGAAGAATGTAAACCACCTGAGGGTAATCTCTGTATCTTCAGTTCCTAGCATACTGACTAGTACATAATAGGCACTTAAAGAATGATTGTTGATTGGCAGATATGTACAGAGCTGTCCAAAAGGCACAGTAAATTAGAGGAATCATCTCTAGCTCTATATTATGATGAGGACACATCCTTTAAGGAAAAGAGAGGAGAGAATGGAAATGCTTTAAAAAGGGAGAGGGGGAGACCTGATATAGTTCTATAAATATGACCAACATTCACCTCCACTAAGAGAATGGGGCCAGTTAATTAGCAACAACAAACTCTAATCCACTAAACCTATACAACTGTCCCCTCTGACAATCCTTCTTCCATGCACTCAAGAGACCATGATTTGGAGAATGACCAATCACCAGTTGTTGGGTGGGAGAAACAAGACATATGGAAAATCTGATAAGCTGTGTTTTTATTTTACAACAGACAAAGGAACAGCTGAGGGGTTCTAGAGAAAATAACACTCAGTTATAATTGATATATTATGATTTTTTTCAAGCCAGACTTTCAATTTGCTCAGCAACCCTGCAAGTTGTTGTAACAATACAAAAAAGAAGTTTGAGTCAGCTCTAAGATGTGTATCCATCCATGCAAGACTTCTGATGGGGCAGAAGACTTCCTTCACATGCTGGGAGGAGGAATGAGCATAAAAGAGAGAGGACTGATGAGCTATGGGGTAATGTGGGGCAGCCTATGTCCTACCTGGCAGAACTATCTCCTATGTCCAATTAGTTGCCACATCCTGTTGATTCTACCTGTCCTTGCACACTGCCACCACCCGGATGCAGCCCCTCATCCTCTCAGCCTGACTATCTCAGCAGCCTGCTGGTTACTCTCTCCGCCTCAAGTCTCTCCCCACTGTAGGCCACCCTCTATTCAGCTGTCCAAGTGATCCTCCCAAAGGGCAGGTCCGATCATGTCACCCCCTTGCTCAATAAATTCCAATAACTTCCTGTTACCGCCAGGATCAAATACAAAATCCTCTGTTCATAGCTTTTATCCTTCCTACCTTTCCAGTCTTCTTATACTTTACTCTTCTCTACTTAATTTCTCTGGCCTCATTGCTGATCCTCACAAAAGACATTCCACCTCCCATCTTGGCATTTTCATTGCCTGTCCCTCATGCCAGAAATCCTCTTACTCTTTACTTTGGACTTTTGGGTTCTTTGTTTTTCTTCAAGTTTCAGCTAACATCGACCTTTGGCAAGGAGCCTTTCCTGACCCCCTTTAATGCTAGTGCCTTGCCTTTGAGATTATCTCTAATTCATCCTGTGTATCTTGTTTGTACTGAGTCATTCCCATGGAGACTTTCTTATTAGACTGTGAACTCCTTGTGGCCAGGGACTGTTTTCATTCTTTTTTTATATATATCTACAGCACTTAGCACAGTTCCTGGCACAAAGGAAGCACTTCATAAATTGTTGCTTTGGCAAGAACCTCTTGGAGAAATTGGGAGTTTCAGGGATGATTATCTCAATGGGCTGGCATAATAAGGATGATGCTGCAGAATGTCAGACTGGAAGGGCCCTTAGAAATGATCTCATTCAATCCCCTCATTTTATAGAAGATTATGGGTTATTTGCATGTAAGTAAATCAGTCTCCCTTTCCCCCCACAGCCAAGACAGCCTGTGTTCTTAAGTCAGACCAAGCATCTCCCAAATCCATCCCTTTGGTCATCAAGGGGACTCAGTATGAGCCACTTGGAACAATAGAGACAAACTTGGCACAGAGATAAGGAACTGAACTGGGGGTGGGGATTCAAATGGTGCCTCAAATAGTTATTTGCTTTGTAACACTTTCTGTGCCTCATTTACCTCATCTATAAATGAAAGGGGTGGCCTCTTTGACCTCAGAAGTTCCCCTCTAGCTTTAAAACCTATGACTCTACAATTCAAGGCACGTGCCCTATTCAGTCATATTACAGAATCCTAGAACTTAAGAGTCAATAAGGATTCTCTTTCTGTGTATCTGATGTTGTTGGAAAAGCAGACCTGCACTCTATACAAGTCAATTCCATTCACTGGTTGTGTGTCCTTGGGAAAATCATTTCTCTTCTCTGGAAAGGCAGCTAGGTGGTATAATGGATAGAGCTCTAAGCCTGGAGTCAGGAAGATGAGTTCAGATCCAGCCTTAGATACTTCCTAATTGTGTGACTCTGCACAATTCACTTAACTTTTTTTTTTTGACTTTTTGGTGAGGCAATGGGGTTAAGTGACTTGCTCAGGGTCACACAGCTAGTACGTGTCAAGTGTCTGAGGCCAGATTTGAACTCAGGTCCTCCTGACTCCAAGGCCAGAGCTCTATCCACTGCACCACATAGCTGCTCCCACTTAATCTCTCTTGATCTCAAGTTTCCTCAGCTGTAAAATGGGCATAATAACAGTGCCTATCTTGAAGGGCTGTTGAAGAGATGGAATCAGATGATATTTGTAAAGCTCTTAGTTCAGGGTTTTGCACAAATTGGTTGCTATTTAAATGCTTATTCCTTTCCTGCCCCCCTCCATCTATTAAATGAGACAGACAGGGTTGGAATAGATCTCTAAGTTTTTTTGACACCTAATACTCCTTGCTTTTATGATTCTATTACTGTTTGACTTGGTACATTTTTTAATCACAGAATTTGAGTTGAAAGGGATCTCAGAGGCAACCTAGTCTGAAGGTTTTTAACCTGAGGGTCTACATATTTGTTTTGTTTTTAAAAATGATAACTATATTTCAATATAATTGGTTTCCTTTGTAATATAATGTATTTTATTTTATGTACTAAAAAAATTTTGAGAAATGGTCCATATGCCGGAGGGATCCATGATACAAATAACAATGAAAAAATCTTAATTCTAATACAATCCTCACCAGAACAGGAATACTTTCCTAGAACTTTCCAGATAAATGGTCACCTTCCCTCTGCTTGCAGACCTTCAATAATGAGGAATGACTGCTTCCCAAGGCAATTCAATGTACTTTGACAACTCTATTCATTAAAAAAAAAAGCTTTTCCTTGCATTGAGCTGAAATATATCTGCATTTTTAGCCTTTTGCTCCTAATTCTTCCTTCTAAAGCCAAGCAGAAGATGGCTAAGTGGTGCAGTGGAAAGAACACCTGGCCTGGAGTCAGAAAGACCCGAGTATTATCCTATGGGCACAGGGACCAAGGACCAGGACTATATTACCAGACACTAGCAGTGTGACCCTGGGCAAGTCACTTAACCCTCTTTGCCTCAGTTTCCTCATCTGTAAAATGAGCTGATGAAGAAAATGGCAAACTACTCCAGTATCTTTGCCAAGAAAACCCCAAGTGTGGTCACTGAGAGTCAGACATGACTGAACAACAAATATCAAATTCTCTTTATGGGCTTCAGTTTCCTCATCTGTAAAATAAGGCGGTTAGGTAGATGGTGTCTAAGGTCCCTTCTAGCTCTAAATCATAATCCTAAGTAAAACTTTCACGTAAATGCATTCTAAAATAGGTCACATTTTCACCTCAATTTCCTTGACAAAGCATTTTTAAATGGCAAATGCTTTTGTTTTCATTTTTAAAAGTAAGATGTTTTTATTCCTCGATCCCACATTATTCAATGACCTCAAACAAATGCTAAGAGCTTTCAAAAAATTAGTTTTATAGGATTTAGACTTGGAACAGACTTTAGAAATCATCTAGTATAATCTCTTCTTTTAATGGATGAGGAGAAAGGCAGAGCAAAGTCAAGTTTCTTGCCCAAGGTCATGCAGACAATAAGCAGCAGAGCCAGAATCCAAATGCAGGTCCTTGGACTCCAGGCCAACAAGCATTTAAGTACCTAACAAGTGCAAGGTGAGAAGCAACACAGAGTAGTAGATAGAGAGCTGGAGTCAGAGTCAGGAAGATTTGGGCCCAAGCCCTGATTCTGACCCATAATGGCTATGTGACCTTGCACAAGTCTTTTAACCTCTCTAGTAAGGCAGATAAGTAGTGAACTAGATAAAGCATTGGGCCTGGATTTCAGGAAGACCACCTCAAACATTTACTAGCTGTGTGAACCTGGACAAGTCACTTCATCTCTCTCTGCCTCAGCTTCATCAACTGTAAAATGAGGATCATAATAGCACCTACATCCCAGGGTTTTTTGTGAAGATCAAATGAAATAATGTTTGTACATCTGGCACAAATCCTCCTTCTTTTCTTGCAATTTTTGAGACAGTTCTGACTTGCACTGGTAAAGTAAGTTACTCACTTAGAGCTCCCTGCACTGATGACATCACAGGTCTAGTAAAAAAAAAAGTGCAAATCAGTGAGGTAGAAACCCAGTTTTCTCCACTACAAGTTCAATTTAATTCATACATATTCATGTTGTAGCAGCTCATCCAAAGGCAACTGTCCATCTGTTTTTGGTTGGGGTTTTTTTGTTTTGTTTTGTTTTCATTTTAAAGGAAGATCAAGAGAGAAAACCTTTTGAATCCTGGACTATTGGGAAACCAAAGACAGAAATTTCTGAACATTGTTTTCAGTCCATTTTGGTTTTAGGAAATCAAAGCTGAGCCACAGTCCTAAAAAAGTTGGTGATGCAGACTTATAGGCCCTTGTACTTTTACCTCCTGGGTTTCCTAAGTACAGGAGTCCTTGAGAGGTGCCAGAGAATATATCTCTGCTTGGAGCAGGGATCCAGGATGGTCACAGTTGCTGAATCCTAACTATCAATGCCAGATCCTGGGCAAGGCTGAATCACTCTCTTCCCATGAATGCTCCTCTTGTGCAGCTGCTGGGGATTAGAAAAAGGCTAAGAACAAGGCCCTCTCATGCTGGCTTAGCCGGTGCCAGTTTCTAACATCTGCCTACAGTGCAAGGCATTGTTCCCTGGAGGAGAAGAAAGGAACTTTCTTTTCTCAATGCCCAGACCACCATTCCTCGCCTTAATCACGGTGGATATTTTTAGGTATCTGAATGGGCTACCATGCTTCTTCTTATACACACTGCGTCAAGTTCTAATTTCTTAATGTGACATTCAAGATTTCTCATAATTCTGACTCCAACCTACCTCCCCAACATAATCACTAGGGGAGTGGTCAATTCCAACCAGCATCGTGGTATAGTGAAAAGACCACCGTCTTCAGAGTTGGAAGATCTCAATCAAATCCTCCTTGCTTATACCACCACTGTGACTGTAGGCATGCTATTTTATCTTCCTGGGTCCCACTCAGACTTCTCATTTCTAAAAGGAAGGTGTTGGTCTAGAACAATGATGTCAAACTCACATGGAAACAGAGGCCATTAAACCACTCCCTGTGAGCTGTGAATGGACACAGAAAACCACGTTTTAACATTATCTGTATTCTACTGCATTTTTGGTTACTTTATTAAATATTGCCTAGTTACTTTTTTTTTTTTTAGGCAATTTGGGTTAAGTGACTTGCCCAGGGTCACACAGCTAGTGTCGAGTCGTTGGTCTGAGGCCAGATTTGAACTCAGGTCCTCCTGACTTCAGGGCTGGTGCTCTATCCACCGCACCACCTAGCTCCCCCTGTCTAGTTACTTTTTAAGCGAGGTTGCACCTCCAAACTGTTGCTGTTGCAGAGCGGGCTGTGTGTTTGATGCCTCTGGTTTAGATGGTCTCTAAAGTTCCTTCCAGCTCTAAATTGACATTCCATGATCCTCCCTGTCTCTTGCGTAGTCCTGCCCCAGTACCTCTGCTTGTTCCCTTTTCTCCAGTTCTTCTCGATCTGGTCTGTCCTTCCTGACTCAGCTTAGGTTCAATGACATCTTCCCTGGCTATCCAGCCCACACTTATCCTTGCATGAGGATTGGCAGAAGTAACTGGAGATGCTTAGCATGGAAAAGAGAAGGCTCAGGGGGAATCAGTGCTTCCCTTCAAACATCTAAAGAGCCATCCTATGGAAGACAGTTCAGGCTCGTTCTACTTGCCTCAAGTGGACAGAACTTGGACCAACAGGTAGAAGTCACATAGGCTGATCTTAGCTTGAGGTAAGGAGGGAGAAGCAGGTATTGTAACAATTAGAGCTGTTCAAGTGTTCAAGCTCAAATTAGGGCTGTCTCAGGAGGTGGTGAATTCCCCATCACCAGAGGTGTTCAAACTGAGACTAGGTGACCACGCATTGGATATGTTATAGAAGGAATTCCTCTCTGAGGTACCACATCATACCTATCAGATTGGTCAAGATGACAAAACAAGAAAATGATAAATGTTGGAGAAGATGTGGGAAAATTGGAACACTAATGCATTGTTGGTGGAGTTGTGAAATGATCCAACCATTCTGGAGAGCAATTTGGAACCATGCCCAAAGGGCTATAAAAATGTGCATGCCCTTTGACCCAGCAATAGCATTTCTAGGACTATATCCCAAAGAGATCATACAAATGGGAAAAGGACCCACATGAACAAAAATATTCATAGCAGCTCTTTTTGTGGTGATTGGAATTGGAAATTGAGAGGATGCCCATCAATTGGGGAATGGTTGAGCAAGTTGTGGT
>NW_020947209.1:6904-20106 GCF_900497805.2 Vombatus ursinus
GTCAAAGGGCATGCACATTTTTATAGCCCTTTGACCCAGCAATAGCATTTCTAGGACTATATCCCAAAGAGATCATACAAATGGGAAAAGGACCCACATGAACAAAAATATTCATAGCAGCTCTTTTTGTGGTGATTGGAATTGGAAATTGAGAGGATGCCCATCAATTGGGGAATGGTTGAGCAAGTTGTGGTATATGAATGTGATGGAATACTATTGTGCTATAAGAAATGATGAACAGGGAGACTTCAGAAAAACCTGGAAAGACTTGTATGGTCTGATGCTGAGTGAAGTGAGCAGAACCAAGAGAACGTACACAATAACAGCCACATTGTGCAATGACTAATATTGATAAACTTAACCTTTCCCATCAATACAAGGATCTAAGACATCTCCAAAGGCCTCATGATGGAAAATGCTATCCACATCCAAAGAACAACTATGGAATTTGAATGCAGATAGAAGCATACTATTTGCTATTTTTTTTTCTCTTCTGTTGAGTTTTGTTTCCTCTTTCTGGTGGTTCCTCCTATTGGTTCTAATTTTTACTTACAACATCACTAATCTGAAAATATGTTTAATAAGAATGTATATATATAGCCTATATCAGATTGGGCACTGTCTTGGGGAGGGTGGTGGGGAGGAAGGGGAAGAAAAATTTTAAACTCAAAAGCATATGGAAGTGATTGTTGATAAACCAAAATAAATTAATTAATAAAAAAAAAAAAGAAGGGATTCCTTTTCAGGTTCAGATTGGACCAGATGACCCCCAAAGGTCCTTATAAGCCTAAAATTCTGTGATCTTTCTATGAATTTCTCTGCTGCCTCTGTACCTCACAATCTCACCTTTTATCATCTTGTTCAGTTCTCTAGTTGCTTGCCTGTATCCCTGGCTAGATTATAAAGGCAGAGGCAGTTGAGTTCTGCCTTATGGCCAGCACAGCACTGAGCATAAACAGTAAGTGCCTAATAATTTTTAGGTGACTTAATGTACTTTCTGTGCAATGACTATGGGACCATCTCCAGCCTTGTGGGCATTATGACATCCTCTCTGTATGGTTCTTCTATACTGTGTCCAGCATGGAGCCGTCTGCAGTCTGACCTTAAATACATGCTTTGGAGAATAACAATGATAATTTACCGGCAGACTCCAAAGTTAAGAGCCCTGAGCCTAACATATTATTGCATCAAAAGTGTAAAAGGTATTATTCTTCATTTTCTCAGATATTTTATTCAAAGTTGTTCAAATGCATATGCTAAAACGTGAGTGTCTCTGTGCACGCACATGCATATGCACATAACAGGCATTTAATGCTTGTTGAATGTGTTAATGAGGTTTTGGGCCTCTCACAGGGCATTAATAAAAATTCCACAACAGACAAAAAAAAGAACTTTAGTCTTTATCTGCAAAAGAGTATTTGCAGATAAAAATGTTTTGTCTGCAAAAGAATATTTGTAGATAAAAATATTCTGTCTTCAGCCTCTCTCTTCTCTAAACCATCTTTCACACATCTACCAAAATAATCTTCCTAAAGCACACCTTCGATCATGTTACTTTGCTGCTCAAGAAACTCCAATAGCTCCCTAGTGCCCACTAAATAAAAATAACAACAACAATTATAATAACTGACATTTATACAGGGCCTTAAGGTTTGCAAACTGCTTTGAGCTTCACAATAACTGAGAGGTTGTAAACTTAATTAGCCTGACATTTGAGGTCCTCTACAATCTGGTCCTAATCTATCTTTTGAAACTCTCCTTTGATGGGCACTATGTCACAAACTGGAATACTAGCTGTTCCTTGATCGAACTCTTCACTCCAACTATCCCCACATATTCACACAAGTTGTCCATGTTGAGAAAATTACCAGCCCTCCAAGTCTCTGTTGAAATCCTTCTTATCCTTGAAGGTCCACCTTAGGTGCAACCTCATCCTGAGCTCCCCTCTACCCTCTCAAATGAAAGAGATCTTTCCCTGTTCTCATACCTTATAACTCTTCTATATGTATCACATTCCAGGCTCTGGCATGGAGTGGGATAGACCTTTGGACTTGGAGTTAAGGAGACCTTAGCTCAAATCCTACTTGAGACTCTTACTCGTTGTGTGACCCTGGACAAATTACTTAACCTCTCTGGGCCTCAGTTGTCTCATCTGGATTCAATGACCTTTAAGGTCTCATCCAACTCTAAATCTATGTTCTCACGTCTTCTAAGGTCCCTTCCATTTCTAATCCTATGATATGAGATCTCGTGTCATAGTTAGGTAAATACATGCTAAATTCCCCATGACATCATAAATTTTCCGAGGATAGGGACTGTTGCTTTTCATCTTCACATCTCCAAATAAAATAAGAACCACCGTTTTAAGGAATTCTTGATCATCTTATCTTCCTATGCCCATGTTGAAGAAAGGAGAGGCAATTGTCATAGAGATATCTGTAGCTTCTGTGTCCGCATTTTTGCAAGGAATGAAAAAAATAGATAAATTCTATAAGGAGTTTGGGTGCATTCTGGGAAGATGGTGGAATAGCTCAGAAATTTCCAGACTCTCCAGATTTCTTCCACAAACAGACAGAACATTGCCACAAAATGAACATAGAACAACAGAAATAAAGGGGTAAAGCAGCTGTCCGCCTAAGACAACTGGAGAGGGCTTCAGGAAAGACAGAAGAACCTTCAGGGGCTGAGGTTTCACCTGAGTGGAGTGTGGACCCCTCTAGGCCAATTCCAATGAATTAACAAACAGCAGGTCCTGGAGCAGCTCCCTCCCAAAGCAGACTAGGCCTCAACAATTTTACCTCATGAATTTTAACCTCAGTTTGTGCCCTCCCTTTTTTACCCCCCTCCAAATGTTCCAGAGACTACTTTAATGACACCTATTCTCATGCTGATGACTCAATTTTCCAGAAAAGTTGACACCCCGTGTTTCTTGCCTAGAGCAGCAGAGGACCTGTGGATCCAAACGCCTTGATGAGAAGACACTGAAGAGAAGGCAGATTTGAAAGTGAAAAAAATTCAAGTTGAGAAGCCATGGAGAAACCAGAAACCCCATCCTTCCTTTGGTTCATATGACTTCATTACTGGTTCTTGCTTGTTGGTGTCAGGGTACTAGCACCACTCCTGGAAATAGGAGAGCCAGTGATCTAAGGAAGGGACCTTGGAGACCAACTGGTTTATTGTACAGACAAAGAAACTGAGGCCCAAAGAGGTTACCAGGTCACACAAACAACAAAGCACTAGAGTTGGTATTTGAAGCCAGATGCTGTGATTTTCAGGTTAGTACTGTCTTCATGTTTCCCCTCTAATTCCTTCAGTACGGTGCTCACAATGTCTTTGGACCAAGAAACTTAATCTGAATGGCAGAGGCCAGTGAAGCTAGGGGAAGGGTGGAACCCCCTAAGTGATCTGATGGACCTTGAAACTCCATTGAAAACAAGTCACTCCTCTCCCTTCCCCTGAGGAGTCGAGTTCTAACCAGGTCCCAGAACAACTGATGCTCTGACTGTCTCTTCTCCGTGTTTCCTCTCTATGGCAGGGCATTTCACCTTGAAAGTGTTTTAATCGACAATATCTTATCAAGGGCACTTACAGGGCAGGTAAGATCCCAGGATGTGAAGGGAAAAAAGAAGCATTTATACTAGAGGGTGGGGAATATCAAGAAAGGACAGATGAGACAGCTAGCCAGCCATTCCCAATAAGCCAGGAAGCAAACATTTCAAAATGAGACTGTAGTTTGCTTCATTTTGGAGGCTACAGTCAATTGGAACATCTCTAATATTTCACCAACCAGAGAAGCTGCAAAGTTCCTTACAGATCTTTCCTAAGGGCTCTAAAAATAGTGATGGTGATAGTATAAGTTGTCTATATAGCATCTCAAGGTTTAATTACAAAGCACATTGCTATTCAATTAGGGTTAGTAACCTCTCTATCCCAGCCTTTCCTCTCTCTTCAGTTTTTTTTTTTGGTTTTGTTTTGTTTCATTTTTTAGATCAACCCAGAGGAAATCCAAGAAGGAGATCAGAGTTGCAGGGTTCTTTGTTTGGTGGTAGCAGCCCCTGATAAATGAACTGTAGGCTCTGAGGTAAAGCAAAAGTATATAGAGAGTGGGAGATAGAGAAAAGCAGAAAAAGGGAAATCAGCCCTGGGGCTGAACTGCCTTCATTGGAGAGTAAATGAATACAAACTCACCTATGGCATTCTACCTAGCCATCCCCAAACCACGAATGCTTCATATCCATCTACCCCAGACATCTTCCCTTCCTATGGTTTCAGGTGCATATACCCTGACTTCCACCACTTCTGCCACTTGTTCTGGACATAATAATCAAATCAAGATTGTCAAAACTGCTGGGAAGTGTGTGATCATTTGTGACAAATAACTACACTCACCATCAGTGTGACTCCCCAGACCAAAATTTCCTTCCCTAGCTACTGGTCCCCTCTATCTATAGGAATTATCTCTCCCTATTAGAATGTTAGCTCTGGGAGGGCAACGACTGTCTTACTTTAGTATTTGAATCCCTACCAATATCATAGGTGCTTAAATTCGTTTTCATTCATCCATGGGCTATGGGATTAAAAAAAGAGTTTTGAAATAATTTCCATGGATAATCTAGGTTCTAGACTCCAAAGAACAGGAATCTACAATCTAGAAAGAAATATGGGACTATTTCCAAACAGGGTACACACACACCTTATCTATACAAGCTACTGCTGCCCCTCAAATGCCATGAGTAAGAAGCCTTTAGGTCTTCTTGCACATGCCCAGACAGACAAAGATTATCTGAGGGCACACACCTTGCAAGCATGGGACTACATACCATTGTCTTCTCCCCCAGGCCATTAGAATGTAAAAACATCAAAGAAACCACAGTTTCCAAGAAACAGCCCCAGGAACTGAGCAAAGAGGAAAGCAGCCTATAAACATGTCCAATTTCAGATGCTAAGTGAGGTCTGAGCAAGTCTGGGCTTGGTAGGTAGATCTGTTCCTTGAGTATGTGTATCTTTGGCACACCTGGAGTGGTATATCTTGCATCCATGTCTGGTAAGTAAAATCCACGATAAAGAACAGAGACACCAGAGGGAAACACTCTGGGGCAAGTGAGTAAAGAAACAAGCTAATCCCGATTTAGTCTTAAACTCCAGGCTCTACCATAGACCAGATTTGTAGAAATGAAGGATTTGATTTTTTGCCACATTTCCCCTAAAGATTAAACTAGAACTGGTCCAACCATTTCAGAATGCAGTCTAATGAGACTGCAATTAAAATTAGAGAGCCTGTGGCAAGGCCTATATGTCAAGGTCAGTGGCCAAAAAAAGGTCCCATATATACCTAAATACTTAGAGCAATATTTTTGTTTTTATAGTAACAAAGAACTGGAAACAAAGTAAGGGCTTGTCAACTGAAGAATAACTAAAAAAAAAGAAAAGGTCCTGGTATGTGAATGTAATGGAATACTCCTCCATTATAAGAAAAATGCAACTATGAGGCAGCTAGGTGGCTCAGTGAATTCTTAGAATCAGGAAGACCTATGTTTAAATCTAACCTTAAGACATTCAGGCCCAGTGACCTTGGGAAAGTCACTTAACCTCCCTCAGCCTCAGTCTCCTCATCTGAAAACTGGTGATAACAATGGCACCTACCTTCTAAGGTTGTCATGAGGGCAAAATGAGATAATATCTATAAAATGTTTTGCAAACTTTGTGCTATATAAATGCTATTATTATTATTATTATTATTTTATGCTCACTACAGAGATATGTGCAATACAGATGAACTGATCCAAAGTGAAGTAAGCCAAACCAGGAAAACAAAACATATAAATTATTAAAGCAACGTTGATGAGAATGACAACAAAACAATCAAAACTGAATGCCATGAAATGCTAATGGACTAGCCTGGCCCCAAAGAAAAGATACTGGAAAGTACTTTTTAGCTTCCCACCGCCATCAATCCCACCACCCTTTGTAAAGGGGGGGGACAATGGCTATGAAATAGTGCTTTTGACAGCAGACTTTGCCCAAGTATTGCTAGTTTTGATAGACTCATCTTTTTTTTTTCTTTTTTATCCTATTATAAGGGACGACTTTCTGGGAAGAGAAGGGGGGAGGGGGGAGGAGATATATTGAGAAGTAGAGATAATGGAAAAACAAAAGGTATTAATAAACATTTTTAAATTATTAAACAGTGGCAATTACATCCCTGTTGAGGTTTCTATTATCAATGCAAATTATTTAAGTGAAGTGTTTTGCCTAGACTAGCACCTACGAGTGAGCAAATGTAAACATGTTCGCAATTCTGTAAGAATTCTTGAAATTTGCCCATTTTTGTTAGTTAAAGTCAGACCCAAGGCTTACTTGGGTCTGACCATAGTGCTAATTCCCATAAGTAAGGCCTTGGATCTTATATAAGCTAGTAAACCATCACCTTTAACAATAGAAGGGAAAACAGGACCCAGATTCATAAATCTGTTCAGTGTCCTTTCCTGCCTAGAGGATGGTATATACTTCATAGTCCTTGATACCCAACTACAAGAATGCCCCATACCAATCCTTAATATGATAGGGTTTTTGTTTTGTTTTGTTTTTTGCTTTTGACTTTATCCACTATTCAGATGTTCCAAAGTGGGACCCCTTTGACATCATATCACTGACTTTAACTGGTTTGCTAGGAAAAAAAGAGGCAGCTCTACTGAGGGAGGGGGTATTTGACCATCATCAAAGTATCTGTAGGGTGCCTGGGGATCCATCTGGATGAGAGATGCTTTCGAAATGCAGGATAATGATGGTTCTGAGCCTGAGCGCAATGGACAAGGACAGCACTTGCTGGAAATAACAGTTACCAGTACTTTGCCTGGCTTGAGGCCAAAGCCATTATTAGCCCATTGTTAGCACAGCTTCTGTAAATTCACAATCAGCCCGAATGCCCTCTTGGCAAAAACCAGTTTGGATGAGAAGGAGTGATTAAAAAAGTAATTTTTACAAAAAACTAGTATGATATTGAATTATTAAACTGAGGTTCATGGAAACAGGTTGATATGCAATGTTGTCTCCCAGAAAAAGGAAAAAAAAATGGAAATTATTCAACTTGAGCCGCCAGGCCCAAACCACAAGTTTGGGACCCTAATTCATTTATCTGCCCTATAATTTATGATTTACTTTTGCAGTAACTGCAGTCATAAGGAACTCATTGAATTAAGGAGCCTTACTATTTATGTTGTGGAATAATATTATTTAACTGCTCAAAAGCCACACATCTCCCAGAATAGTTTTTCCATATGAAATGGATTTATACTTTATGTTTCGGTTCAGGATCACTTACACACTTGGGCGCACACACACACACACACACACACACACATTCTCTCTCACCATTGTCACAACAAACCGAGATGGGTTTGAAGCACACAGACCCAGACACAGCCTAGAGGGTTACTCAAAACACACAACATGAGCAGCAATCCTCATGGTTAATAATTTATTATTCTAAGTCATCAGAGTCAAGATCCTGGTAGGCCCCTGGGTACAGTCATCTCTGAGAAGGGCTTCAATATCAGCCTAAACATTTACACCACATTCAGCTCACTAAGACCTTGCTCCTTCTGTAGGGATGGGAAGAGTGGAAGGGTGGAAAATAAGGGAAGGAAAGAAATGGCTCTCTCACCTTAGGTCAGCCTCAGTTTCATTCATTCAATAGATATTTATTGAGCACCTACTCAGGCATTGGAGATACAAAGAATACAACAGAAATGGCCCTGACTTCAAAGACCTCATATTCTTCTGGAGGTAAACAATATGTACAAAGAAAATTAGATACAAAAGAGATGTCAAGTAATTTTTTGGAGAGGGAGGGTACTAGTAACTGAGGGAGGGGATCCAGATAAACTTCTTGTAGGAGATTGTACTGGAGGTGAATTATTAGGGAACCAGGGATTATATGAGGTAGGGATGAGAAGCAATTACATTTCAGACATAGAGAATATAAACTGTGCAAAGGCATGGAGATGATATGGGATGTCATTTATGGGTAAGAAGAAGGAGCCCAACTTGACTGGAATGTAGAATGCATGAGGGAGAGACATGTGTCATAATACTGGAAAGGTAGATTTTAGCCAAATTGTAAAGAGTTTTAATTGTCAAAGAGCCAGGGGAAGGGGAAAGGGGAGAAGGAGTGAGAAGAGAAAGGAAAGAGGGACCAGGATACTGGCCTTGGGTAACACCCATACATAGGACTAAGGTAATAAACTAGAAAAAAAAAAAGACTGAGAAGCAAAAAGCACAGGTGGGAGGAGAGCCAAAAAAGATCAGTGTCATAAAACCCAGAAAGGAGAGAAGAGCTAGGAGATGACAGCACTCAACTGTGGCAAATGGTGCAAAGAAGTCAAGAAGAATGAGGAATGAGACATGACCTTTGAATTTCACAATTAAGATATTACTGTATCTTTGGAAAGAACATTTCATTTGAATGATAAAATTAGAAGCCAAATCTCAAGGGACTGAAAAGGAAATGGGGATGTAGGGAGGTGGAAGTAATGAATGTTAACAACTTTTTGGGAGAAGTCTGCCTATAAAAGGGAGGACCAGATGGTCTCTCAGGTTTCTTCCAAGTTCTGATATTCTTTATTGTAAAGTCTCTTCCTAATTTTGATGATAATCTGTGTTCATAGTAAATCATAAGATTCATACCTAAAAGAGAACTTAGAGATCATCTATCCCTATTCCTCCTTCTCTTACAGACTAGTAAACAGTCCTGGAAAGAAGTGATTTGCCCAAGATGGCACAGGTGATTTACTAGTTAATAGAGCCAGAATTTGAACCCAGGTCTTCTGATTCTAAATCATGGGTTCTTTCCACTTCACTTTACTGGGCTCTTATTGTAAGACCCCGCTTTGTGTTCTGACAGTTTGATTCTTTCTCTACCAAGAGAGAGTAGCAGCTAGCAGTAGCCTTCTTAGACTTACACAAAGAACACTCGGTTCTAGCCTTTAACTACTATGGTCTCAGTTTCCTCATCTGTAAAATGGGTTGGAGAAGGAAATGGCAAACCACTCCATATCTTTGCCAAGAAAACTTGAAATGGGGTCACCAAGAGTTAGTTGGACACGACTGAAAAGACTGAACAAAAACAACATACCCTATAGGCTCTAAGACAAGTCACTTTGTTTGTCTAGGCCTTAATCTAACAATCGGTACAATGAAGGGTTTGGACTGTAAGGTCTTGTCTAACTCTGATATACTAGGGTCCAGGATTCAAGGAACCACCCAAAGAAGCATATATAAAACACACAGGCTCTTTCCCAGCTAGAACTCTCAGACAGGATGAGAAAACACAAACACTGGGATTGTGGACATTTAGCTCTGTCTAGGAGTGGGAGAGATGGTGCAGTTTAGGGAATACAGAGCAAGTTTAAGTTTGGGTTAGAGTCACCATACTTGGTGTGCCCTTCTAGGACCATAACAGATAAGAGCAGGAGGCCAAGGTCCTTAGCATCATACATATAATTATCTATCATGGGAAATGGGGAGAAGGCAGTTATACGTGATCTCCATGGGTAGGGAATTGACCCCATACTTAGGTATATGTCCAAGAGGGAAAGGCCAAGAGGCTGACTCAGCAAATTTCCTAGATGGTGAAAAAAATTCCTGTCCTTTCCCACTTTGGACAAGGTCTCCAAGGTGTACAGCTTGAATTCTTCCCATTAAGGTGAGTTTCAAACCCTTCAAAAGCTAGAGATTGGGGCAGCTAGGTGGCACAGTGGATAGAACTCTGGCCTTGAAGTCAGGAGAGCAAGAGTTCAAATCCAGTCTCAGACACATGACACGTACCAGCTGTATGACCCTGGGCAAGTCACTTAACCCTGATTGCCTCACCAAAAAAAAAAAAAGGAAAAGCTAGAGATCTTGGCTTCTCAAAAGCAACTCGATGGGGAACATTCATGTTATAGGTACTAGCCAAGAACCGGTATCCAGTCCAATGTTATGAATGACTCATGCCACTCTCTTGGTAGTAATTTATATACGTAATGGATTCCTTGCTTGAGAGATGCTACAGATAGAACTCACAAAGAAGACCTGGACCAACAGCATAGTTGATAAGCACAAGCTGGAGACTGATAAATTTTTCAAAGCTTCTGTAACAATGACTCTGCTTGAATTTCACATTATTGACTGAGGAGGTAAGGAGGCTGACCAGGGCTGCAGTCACTGTTCAATATAAGAGTAAGGAGGCATGCAACCAAAGGCTGGATTAAGGCCCCAGCAGCTGGCTACCCAGAAGAGCACAGCTGGGTGTCTCTAAAACCAGGTGTGAAGAAGATACAATCACTCTTTTTAGGACCCATCACAATCTTTGCTGGTCTCTCCCCAGTGCTTTCTGTCTAGCCTACAAAGCACTCTATACCAGATGTTCTCATGTCTCTTCATTTTTACAGATGAGGAAATGGAGGCCCAAAATGGGGAAGTGACTTTCCCAAGGTCACAGAGAATAAAAGTCTAAGTCAACATTTGAACTCAGATCTTCTGACTCCAAGCCCAGCATTCTATCCAATGTAACAAACTGCCTCATGCGCAGTAACATTAGGCATGAGAAAAGACTTCTGAGTGAGGAACCGAGGGATGTGTATACTAGCCCAGGTTTTGCCATGAGCTGTCAGAGCCTACCCAAAGCAGGGTCAATACATGCAAGAGACTGGGCAAACTCCCAAGTCAGGGAACGGTCATCTCCACCTGGGGCAGAGGAAAAGGGTCAAAGTTGGGAAGAAAACACATGGAAGCGAAAAAGCAAGGTCAGGCTAGAACCAGAGTTTCTGTGGAGCAATAAAATCCAAGACGTTGAGATGAGATACAATTGCCAGATTAGACATTCAGGCCAGCAAATCTATGTGAGATGAGAAGGCATACCTCAAGAAGGGGAGGGGAGCTGGCCATTGTCCATCTTAATCCATGTCCCCAATGTTTCAATGCTTCTAGGGCAGTTCCCTGGGGACCAGCTGGCACAACCAGGGGGAGGGAGAACTGTGTTCCATCCTGATGCAGCCACCACTTGTCAGATTATAGGAAACATAAATCAATCTTGCTATGTGGCCTTCTGAAAATTACCTTACATCCTTGGGCCTGAGTTTCCTCTTTTGGAAAAAGGAAATGATTTTCTTCATCTATTATATTATAAGGTTTATGTAAATGAAAGCATTTTGCAACTGTACAGGAATGAATAAATGTAAACAGTCACTATCAAGTTAAAATGCAGTCATAAAATGTAAGACCTGAAAAGGAACTCAGGGATCTTTCAAATCAATTCTTCCCATTTTACAGATGGGGAGACTGAGACCCAGAGACATTTGCTCTATGATCCTTGAAAGGCATCATGGTGCAGTGGAAAGAAGACTTTAGATTCAGTAAAGCTCTGCTACTTTATTATCTTTGTGACCTTGGGCAGGTCACTTCACATTTCTGAACCTCAATTTCCTCATTGATAAGACAGTGGGGAAGGGGTTGGGCTAGATGACCTCTGAGGCTTTTTTAGGCTGTAACTCTCCACCCATTCATTCCCATAATGAAGGGACTGACTGTGAAAGCCAGTGACTATGTCTTACTCATCATGTATTTCCCCAGAGGAGCTGGATAATACCCAGGGAGACCAGTCATGGTGACTTTCTAGACAGAAGAGAGCAGCAGTCATGGGAGTTAAAGGAGCCACAGGTTGGGATGGGGCTGGATGACACTGCGGATATGTTCCTGCAGGTTGTCAGATACCAGAAAACCCCTGACTTTGCTTAAACCTGTATGAACATTCCAGAACACTCTCACACAGGATAAGCCGTTACAAGTTCCAGACTTCTGACCTAGAGGAAGCTCAATCCCCATCTGCACCATCACTTCTATCTATTGCAATAGCCTGCAAAGGTGAGGGACTTGAGCCAATTCCTATTTCAATTACAAGAGGTTCCATAACCTGTGGTATTTAGAGGGGAATTTGATGTTAAGAATGTTATCCCTAAGGCCTTGGCTCCCAATTATCCTCCATTGAGAAACCCATAAATTGAGATCTATTAGAATTTATGTGTCCCAGGGCTCTTCGATGGGAAAACGGGGGTGATTACAATAATACAAAAATCTCCAGGCACTATCGTCAAAGGAACAAATTCTGCATTGAGTTTGACAGCAATATTTCAATGTGATGAGGAAGAAACAAAAAAGCGAAACTCTGTTCCTCCTTTTTTCTCCTCTTCCAGTTACTTACTCAGCCAACTCCTCCAAACTCCGATATACATCATCGTCATTCTCTGTGGTCTCTTCTGAGGGGAAGGGCCTGCATGACAGAACATAAATCCATGGTTAGTAAGGCCTTTGTGTTGGCACTGGTGCTCACAGATCAAACTGTCCCTTTGGAACTGGCTCCTTTAAAGAGACCCTGAGTTTCCTCTTTTGGAAAAAAGGGATGATTTTTGTCATCTCTGTCTCATAAGGTTTATGTAAGGAAACCATTTTGTAACTGTAAAGGACTGAATAAATATAAATAGTTACCTACCAAGTAGAAACAATCATAAAATGCAAGATGTGAAAAGGAATTCACGGATCTTTTAAATCAATTCTTCCCATTTTACAGATGGGGGACTGAAGCCCAGAGACATTTGCTCTATGATGGGAGCCAGGCTCCTAAGCCAGGCTAGGGTAGTTTCAAATTAGTTTTTTATTCCCCTCCTCCCAACCCAAGGAAAGGGGGTCAGGGTTATACTAATTTGTTTGCACTGTGCACTAGCCAACGAAGAAGCAACTTCTATAAACAAGTGTTCCAGATTCCCAAATGTTTTCCCAAGGCTTGGAAGCGGTATAGGCATCCATATTCAAAATGGCAGCCAAAGACTTGGGCAGCTTGTGTGGCCTGGGGAACTTGGACCAGAGGGGACAGAAGGCATGCCTACCTCTTAAATCTCTCTCAGTACTTACTCCTCTTACCATATCCATGGAAGCATTACAGTTTTGGCCACTGCAAGAAGGACATGGTCAGGAATAGCAGCAGTGCAGAAGCTACCTGATTATCACGTTATGTGTAGCTGGAAAGAATGCCAGGAGGAAACTCTTCCATGAAAGGATGCTTGCCTGAGACATCATACAGATGAGTAGGGGAGCAAAAGGGGCTGGGGCTATGGGTGGTGATGGTGGTGGTGGTGGTGGTGGTGGTGGTGGTGGTGGTGGTGGTGGTG
>NW_020947210.1:0-12435 GCF_900497805.2 Vombatus ursinus
CCCAGTGCTGAATTTTATCTCTTCTTTTTTTCTTTTGTTTTTTTTTTTCTATTTTTGCTGATGAGTTTGAGGGTGCCTTGATTTTCATCTCTTATTAGAGTAGCTTTTATAATTTTTTCCTTGGTCACAGCTGCTATCATTTTAGTTTAGATGTTTGTTAAACTACCATGTCAGCTCCTAATTATGCAAGTTAATCACCAAGGAAGATTGGTAACATGGATCATTTAAATCCACAGATAATCATCAAATCTTGTTTCAGTTTTTTTTTGTGGGCTATGTTCCTACCAAGTCATTTGTCCAACCTCTTAGCGAGGAGCAAATCTGGCTGTTCAGTATGAGCCTTCCTTCCTTGTCTTTAGGCAGATGAGATTCTAAACAATGAAAAAGCCAAGAGAAAAGATGTCTGATGGGGAATGTCACAATTGGCTACAGCTGGGAAAGGTGGCGTGGCCTTCAGGTGTGGATGATCATGCCCCTCTATAACAATGAAGGAATGTTCTATCAGCTTTTTTGGCCTTCATATCCCCCTGTTGACTTTTATTGAGCTTATAGTCTTGAACTCCAAGATCTTTGCTACAGATCTGTTAGCTGGTTAATCAGGAGGCCCCAAAAACCTAGACTGGGTCCTAGTGGTAAAGAAGCCATATGTATCATCTTCCCATATAAAAATGTTGGCAGTTTATCCTCATTTAGCTCCTCATGGTTGTTTGCACATTTGGAGTTGTGTTTGTCTGACATTGTTGTGTAACTGGTGTGATGATTGTATGTAATTAGCAACATGTTTTAATATTGACATAAAAGTATCATTTAATGCCATTGTTTCTGTGATGTTGGTATGTAATTAGAGTGCCATTTCTGTGCTGTTGGCATGTAATTGGAATGTGGTCGGTGTGTTCCTATGAAGTTGGCATGTTGTTTCCATGGCAGTGGCGCATGTCTGTGATGTTACCTTCTGTTTGGGCATGTCATTTCCTTGTAATTAGTGTGCTGTTTTATGGTATTAGCATGTCTAATTGACATGCCATTTCCCTGGTGTTGGTGTGTAATTGGCATGCTGTTCCATGAAGCTGGTTGTAAGTATATGTGGCTATTGTTTCCAGGATGTTGGCGTGTGATTTGTATTGTTTAAATTAGTGTGCTTTGTTTAAATTAGTGCTTCATTGGAGTGCAATTGGCATGATACTGACATAAGATAGCCTCACTTGGAAGGTGGTGGATTTTCTCCTCATTGGAAGTCTTCAAGTAGGAACTAGATGACCTGTGGTTGTGTAGGGATTCCTTTGAGTATGGACTGAGGTTCCAATGAGAGTTTCCATGACTGTGATCCTAGGCTCTGAAGTTTGGCACTAAGCACACAGAACTTGCAAGATTGGTTTGAGGACCAAATGCAATGATGCCTGTGAAAAGTCTTTATCATCATAGAGCCCATGGTCATAAAGGATATCTCACACAGCATCCAAATGGAAAAAGGAGGCTATAGACCAGGAGCTCTTCACCTTTTGTTAATGTTGTGAACCTGTCTCGCAGTCTGATGCCTATGGACTTCAGTGAAGATAGTGTGCACCAAATTCTGACTCCCAGTCCAATAATCTTTCCATTGATTTATCCTGCTTCCCTTGTTCCTTTTTGCCAGTTTTGCTGTCAGAATTACTCCCAGATGAGCTTGAAAAAGAAGTTCCTTTGATTTGGGCATTGCCCTGTTCCTGTGGCTCCACACTCTGCTGTTAGCTTAGGAGTAACAAGTCAGGACTGTTTTAAGTGCCAAACTGTTTGACAGCTGAATAGGAGAAGCTGAGTACTTTAGACATCACAATGTGTTCAGTAGGTCTTCCGAAATGAGTGTTTTGATTCACCAAACTCAACAACAATTCATTAAGTTATCATATACAAGACTGTACATAATTAATGCTCTTCTTCCTCTCCTGAAAAAAAGCACTGAATAGAGAGTTAGAAGATCTGGGTTCAAATACTGGCTCTTCTACTTACTATATGACCTTGGGTGAAACAGTTCACCATTTTGGGCCTCAGTTTCCCCAGATGTAAAAAGGAAGAGTCAGACTAGATGACATCTAATATACTGGGAAGATAAGCTCTTACATTTACACAAGGCTTTCACCTTTTCAAAATACTTTCATATATCTGATCTGTTACATGAACTTGTTTTCCCCTTGCTTAACAGAACTCCATCAACCTTGTTGATAGTTGAGTTCTAAAAACATATATGAATATAATGGAATACTAATGTTCTGAAAGAAATGATGAAAAAAATGGTTTCAGAGAAACATGGGAAGACTTATATGAACTGATGCAGAGTGAAGTGAATGGAATGAGGAAAACAATTTATACCATAACATCAAGACTGTAAAAACAAATGATTTTGATTAAGAAGTCTGATCCAACAATGATCAACCATGATTCCAGAGAACCAATGATGAGGCACACAGTAATGGCTATATAAATGTTAGCTATTATGGTTGTTGTTTTTGTTGTTATTATTATTATTATTTAATACAAGGCCTAAAAGTCAGCTCAATTCAATTCAAAAAACCTTTATTAAGAACCTACTATGTACAAAGGATTGTCCTAGTTACTGAGATGGAGGTGGAAAAGAAAAACAAATCAGCCTCTGCCCTCAAGGAGCTTACATTCTACTGGATATTTTCAGAAGTTGCTGTGGCTCAAAAATTCAGTACCTGTAGCCAGGTGATAAGCCTCTCCAAACTTAGCTGGTCTGATCCTTGGACTACAGACATAAAATAGCCCATCACCAGAGCCATGCTTAAAACTTTTTCCAACTTTGCAGGACTTGACAGAGCTTAGGTTCCAATGTCATGATATCTGAGAACCCTAATATTTACATACCAGTGTCAGTACAGGATGTTAGAGAAGAACTGCTATGGAGACTGACCCAATCTGCTACCTGTAGTTCTATCTCTATACCTGCCAGAGTGATGAGAAAACACTGGAGAACTCCTGACAGACAGGTGATGGAGTAAATATACAGAATAAGAAATACCTTTTTTTGGACATGGCCAATATGGGAATTTCCTTGGTTATGCATATCTGTTACAGATTTTAGTTTGTTGCTATTGTTCTTTTCCTAGTTGGTGGTGGTGGGGGGGTTAATCAAGTGGGGTGAAGTAAAATAAATGCTTCTTAATTGAAAAGAATTTAATTTTATAAAACATTTTATAACCTTGGAGAATTACTCAAGTTATCTCTGATTCTGTCTAAGAGCAGGACAAATCTTTGGTTGTCTGCAAAAATGACAAGTGGACCTTTTTAAAAGCCATTCTTCTATGAGAAAGGGTAGAGCTGCCCCTGGGTAAAGCATTCCCGAGATTACAGACATAATAAAATTATAAGCATCTATAAAATGTAGCATATATTTATATATTCATCTAATTTGTAATTTTGCACACAGTTATTAAGTTAGTCAAGAAACATTTATTAAGATAGGGATGTTTAACCTTTTTTATGTGTCCTAACCCTTTTTACAATAATATTTTTAAGTTAATAAAAATAAAAGGAATAGGATTGCAAAGAAAATTAATTATATTAAAGAAAATATGTAATTTTTTACTCATCCAAGTTTATGGACCTGAAATCTACTCACAGAACTTGTGGACTTAGGGCTAGAAACCCCTGCATTAAGTGTGCCAAACACTGTGCTAAGTGTTAGGGATACAAAGAAAGACAACAGCCTCCACTAAAGTCTTACCCTGATGCCTCCATGTTGTATGGAAATAGCTCTGAAGTCTCAAAGGCTATGCCGGTAGACTATCAGATTTGCTAGGTCCTACCAAATTAGAAAGGCTTTGAGTAGAGACCCAATGGTGGACTGTATTTCTGCCATCCAAGGACTTTTCCAACTAAGTTAGAAGAAATTCATCACTAGGTTGGAAACTGGTTACATCTTCTGACCATAGCTATTCCCAAACACAGTCTTACTGAGGTATAGAAGGGTTCTGCCATACATTGCTAATGGTAGTAACCAATACCATTGAAATCATGGATCTTTGATGGCTATCTATAAATCAAAATTATGAGTACTACTACTCTCCAAGGTGCGACTCAAGTCTTTCTTCCTCCATGGAGTCTTTGCTGACCACCCTAGGCCACGATGAAATCTCCCACAATGGTTGTTGTTAACATATTTTTGGCACCTTTTAGGTCTTTATCCTGGGGTATACTACTAAAGTTTAACAAGTGGCTTTCCTGTATGCAACAAGACACATTTTAAAATTTAATCTGTATTATTAACATTTCTCCCTGCATTTTCTTCTGTCTAAACAATCAACAAAACAATAAGCCAATTCCTGACATAGTTTTTGCTGATTTCTGATGTGTAAATGCTCAGACTGAAAAATTTAATAACCAGCTCAGGTTTGAGCAAGATCCAACACTGCATTCATCACTTCTATTCCGCCCCCCTCCCCAGTGAATTCTGCTCTAACACTTAGGTTTATTGGTTTGCTTTTCAGGCAGCAGGGCATTGTGCGTAGGACGCTGGACTTGGAGGAAGGAAGATTGAAATCCGAACCCAGGCTCAACCACTTAGTAGGCATATGACCCTTGTAACATAACCTCCCAACTACAGACTCCTCAGTTCTAAAACAGGAATACTAATCACACCTACCTCATGGGGTTGTTGTAAAGTTCAAATAATATATGTAAAAACACTTTTCACAACTTTAAAACACCATGTAAACATTAGCTGAAAGCTTTGAGGGCAGGAACCAAGTCTTATTTGTCTATGGCAAAGGGCCTTGAACACAGTAGGTATCTGACAAACATTTGTAGAATTTGTTAAAGTGACCTGCCCTAGGAGGGCAGAAAAAGGAAATGAGTCACAGCTATCTATATTTCCCTCTTGACTATTGGCAAATACTTAAGTTGTGGCCCTACGTAAGGCTTTTTGCTTGTTTGTTTGTTTTAGATTTTAACTGCAATGTTTCAAGAGAGCAGAAAAGTGACTAAGGTCTTGGGAATACAAGAACGGTTTTAAACATTTATTTAACTGTTTTAACTTACTAGCTGTGTGACCCTTGGAAAGTCACTTAACCTCTCTCTGCCTCAATTACTTCAACTGTAAAATGGGGATAATAATAGCACCTATGCTTCAGTGTTGTTGTGAGGATCAAATGAAATATGTGTAAAAGCACTTAGCACAGTCCCTGGTACATAGTAGGTGCTTAATAAATGGTTATTGGCTTCCTTTTTCTCCTATCTCCTTATCATTGCTTTAACTGCATAACCCTAGGATCAGAGCCACTTTTAGGTAATTAAAAATATCTCTGCCTACCAGGCTCCCTAAGCCTCCCACACCCATTACTCCCTTACTTCACTTTTAGATACAAGAACTGATTTTCTTCATACACCTACTTCTTGAAATCTTTCCCTTCCTCCACAATCACCTCTTCCAAGAAAACTTCCCTGAGAGATTCCCCATAACTAGAAGAGATCTCTTCAGCATTAAATCTCTCATGCTACCCCTTTTTTTTAAACCTCTCCTATGCTGTATAATGAGTTTGTGTAGCTATCTTATGCCCATCTCTAAAACATACATAACTTTTCAGTGTCTCAGGCTACTCTAAAGATTGTAAAGTTACAGAGCAGATACTGATCTCCATTGGTAGGAGTTTCCTCACAGGGGGCTCCCAACAAACAACAAGACCAACAAAGCCTCACACCCTCATTAGATTATAACTTCCTTGAAAGAAACGCCTCTTCTCCCTCTCCCTAGTATGGTGGCTTTCAGTACCCAGGACAGAGCCATGTGTACAGTAGGCACTTAAAGAATACTTGTTCAATTGAATTTAAGGACCCCTTCCCTTCAGAATTTATTGAAAGCTAGAGAAAGCACAGTTTTTACATCTTTTCAACAAACCCTCATCACCTTTATTCTGGCAGTCTAACATTTATAAAGCAGTATTTACTAACAACAACCAATGCTGGGCAGAAAACTAACCTAATTCTATTTAGGGGGAAATGGAATGTCATCCGACACCTCTAAAGCCTACTCCTTTTTTCTTTTCTCTTTTTCTTTCTTTCTTTCTTTTTTCTTTTTGGTGAGGCAATCAGGGTTAAGGGACTTGCCCAGGGTACACACCTAGTAAGTGTCAAGTATCTAAGGCCAGATTTGAACTCAGGTTCTCCTGACTCCAAGGCCAGTGCTCTACCCACTTCACCACCTAGCTGCCCCCTGCTCCTTTAGAGAAAGTTCAGTTCTATTTTCTAAACACTTACAAGGGGCAGAGCCCTATTCTCCTCAATGGGAGAAATAGAAGTTAGAGTAAGACAAGGTCTCTGTTCTCCTAGAGTTCATAGTCTAAAGAATATTTTGTGGTTCAATCCTTTCTGACTCTCTGTGATCCCATTTGAGATTTTCTTGGCAAAGATACTGGAGTGGTTTGCCATTTCTATCTCTAACTCATTTTAAAGATGAGGAAACTAAGGCAAACAGGGCTAAGTGACTTGGCCAGGGTCACACAGCTAGTGTCTCAGGCCAGATTTGAACTCGGGAAGATGAGTCTTCCACCAAGACAAGGAAGAATGAGCCCAAAGACTCCATGGAAGACTTGATGGTTGAAAATAAAATAATAATCAAGACTAATTAGCAGACCATTTGACCTCCTCATGTTTTGCCATAAGAGGTAGCATTGCATGAAGACCTGGGTTCAAGTTCTTCCACCTTTAACAAATACTGGCTTTTTGACCCGAAGCAATTTACTCTAAGATGAAGTACAGATGCTAATCTGCCCTGGTAGAGGGAGTTTCTCTGCTAGGATATATCTATATCTATCTATTTATCTATCTATCTACCTATCTATAATCTCCTACCAAATATATATCTCCATCAGTGAAACCACAAATCAAGGGGGGCTTTTTGTTCTATTTTTTTCCCTACATTGCCCCATTTGAAATTGCATCTATTCTAAAAGAGCCCAACGAGGGAGTTGCTGATCATTCTACCCTGGTTCAGTCCTGCCACCAACAAAACATGACGGCCTAGGTAGATCACTTTCTCTTCCAAGGAATATAAGCAAAACTTCTTGAAAAGCAGGGTATGTCCTGGAAATATTTTCTCTCACCTGTCCTCAAATTGTAGAGAAGCACTACTCTGTTATCTATAGTTTTGCTGATTATATATCACTACCTACTCTTCGTAACTATGACCTCTGCAGCACCAAGCAAGGTAGCCTTTCTGATTTGGTACGCATTTCACCATTGATTTATTTCATTTCAAGTCCCCTTCAATCCATGGGTAGAAGCTCTTTGGAGAAAGCTTTATATTTCTCAGAGTAGCCAACTCAGACAGTATAGATTTGGAGTCAGGGGTTCTATGTTTGCTCTTTCCACTCCTGCTACCTGTATGATCATGGCAGAATCATTTCCCTATTCTGGGTTTCAGTTTCTTCCTCTGAAAGATGAATAGGGGGCAGCTAGGTGGTGCGGTGGATAGAGCACTGGCCTTGGAGTAAGGAGGACCTGAGTTCAAATCCAACCTCAGACACTTGACACTTACTAGGTGTATGACCTTAGGCAAGTCACTTAACCCCATTGCCTCACCAAAAAAAAAAATTGAAGAAGAAGAAGAAGATGAGTAGGTTGGATTATTTTAAAGTCACTTAGAAGGCCATTGAAATTTCTTCCAACTTTGAAATTTTGTGATTCTGTGAATTTGTCCCTAGGAGGAGTTGCTACTAGATGATGAAGCTGGCAGAAGAGAGTGAATGTAGAGTCTGGCCCCTCTCCCTGGGCAGTTGGACTGCTACAGTCCATCAGAGAGTTCACTGCTGTGGATTCAAAAGCACTGGGTTCAAATCTAACCTCTATTACACTACTTGTGTGACCTTGGGCAAATTACTTAACTTTCATAAACCTCAGGCTCTTCATCTGTAAAGAGGCAGTTGAACAAGCTAGTCTCTGAGATCCTTCCAGCTCAAGATTGATAATCCTATGATCCTCTCAGACTTTCTGGGAGCTGCTGACAAGTCTTCATCAATGATAAAAAAAATTACCAAAACCTTTTTTTAAATTAAAAAATAAAGGACCCCTCAGGTCAGGGTATTATCTGCCTACACAAAGAGCTGAGGAGAGGTGGCACTGGTTCAGCATAATGTTCTCAGTTAGAAATCGCAGAGTAAAGTGAAATGACTTTTGTTTCACAGCTCCAAGCTCGAACCACTGCAAAACTCACCGGACCCTGCCATCTGTCCACCCTCCAGTCTGCCTTCCCTCCACTCACTGCCTTTAGTGTGCCATCTGCCTAATGAACAGAACCACTGAGGGTGGGGGTGGCAAATCCATCCACTTAATAGCTTTTTGGAAGGGGATTCGGATTTTTTCTTCGAATTGGCTCTTTGGTTGCTGTTTTTTTCTCCCCCTTATTTTTAAATCATCATTTGCAATGGTTGTTGGTATTTTTTTTTCTGTACATGCTTTGTCTTTGAAAAAAAAATCAATCCATTCAATTACAAACAGCACATCCACAGGCCCAACCCAAAACAAGCTTCACGCATGGGAGGTCTCCACATATGCAAATCTAAATCTCCCTGCGTGAAATTGAACTTTCATGCAAGACAGCTTGAGCATATGTGTGTTTGTGGATACAATTTTTAAGCAAACTTTCTTGGTGTTTAGGTAAGGCTGGGGGAGTGTTTGGTGGGTAACAGGAAGTGGGTCCCAAGCCAGAGTTTGGGTTAGCTGCTTTCCTCGGTGATCCTGAGAGGAATATCTAAAATGACCAATACCCCTCAACTTGGACCAAGGTGAAACAGAGAACATGACTTCCTGCCCTCCCCAATCCTGGCTGAGGTAAAAAAAAAGAAAGAAAAAACCACCTTTGTTTTTTATAGAATTTCCAAGTAAGAAGGGCTCTTAGTGGCTGTCTAATTCAACCCCTCCCCTGGGGGATACAAAGACAGAAAACGTAGCCTTCCCTCTTTTCAAAGAGTTCACATTCTATTGGGGGAATACAACTAGTGACAGACAAAGTAAAAGTAATCACATGAGTAGGTAGATCCCATTCTTAACTAAAGAGGGAAAGGCAGACTGCGGGGGGCCTGAGTGGTGGCAAAAGTTGAAAAAGCCTTTGATTTGGAGTCCTGGGGAGGACCTGGGTTTGAATCCTGACTCTACCTCTTATTACCTGCGAAACATGAGACAAGTCGCTTATGGGTTTAAATGGGCCTCAGTTTCCTTATCTGTAAAGTGAGAGGGTTGCACTAAAGGGCCTCTGAGATTCCTCCCAGCCCTAAAACTATGCTCCCATGATGCAAATTTGAAAACAAGGCACGTCCGCGACCCCTCAGAGGAACGGTTATTCAGCCGCTGCTTCAGGCTCTCCAAAGAAGGAGAAACCACTGCCTCCGAGGCGTCGGCTCCTTTATTCATTACAGACTTTCTCCCTGCGTCAGACCTAAATCCGCCTGGACTTCCTCTTCAAGGTCACCAAGGGTCCCCTTGTCTCTCTCCTCCCCTCCCCTCCCCTTTTCAGCTTCCTTTTATGGGCGGTGATTAGAAGGTGAGCTCCTGGGGGGTAGGAAGGGTCTTCTCTACTTACATTTGTATTCTCAGTGCTTAGTACAGCCCCGACACAGACTGAGTACATCAGTAAACATTAGTAAACACTAAGTGCTGGCTGACTGACTTGACATTCTTAGTTCTGTCCTCTGGGGACGCACAAGGCTCATCTCCATTGCCCATAACAAATATTTACCATTCAAATACTCGAAGAGAGATTTTACATCCCTTGGTCTTCTCTTCTCCAGGACAAACAGCCTTAATCCCTTCCGTCATTCCTATTTGGCCTAAACTGGTACAGTATGAAGTACAATGGCTCTGGCATGAGAGGACCAAGGCCCAAATCCTGCCTCTAGCACTTGGGTGCTACCTGAGTGACCTTGGGCAAGTCATTTGACTTGGGCTTAAACTTCCAGGTCCTAAATTTCTTGATCTATAAAATGAAGTAGTTGGACTTTGTTGTTCAGTCCTTTTTCAGTCGTGTCTGACCCTTTGTGACCCCATTTGGGGTTTTCTTGGCAAAGGTACTGAAGGGGTTTGCCATTTCCTTCTCCAGCTCATTTGACAGATGAGGAAACTGAGGCAACCAGGGTTAAGTCACTTGTGTAAGATCACACTGTTGGTAAGTGTCTGAGGCTGGATTTAAACTCAGGTCTACTGACTCTAGACCCACTGCTCTTTCCGCTGTGCTACCAGCTGCCTCTAGTTGTGAGAAAGTTTGACTCTAGAACTTCTTAGATAGAACATATATACACATATATAAAGGCTGTCTTTGTGTCATTTTTCAGTTGTGTCCAACTCCTTGTGACCCCATTTGGGGTTTTCTTGGCAAAGACACTGGACTGGTTTGCCATTTCCTTCTCAAGCTCATTTTACAGATGAGGAAACTGAGGCAAACACGGTGAAGTGACTTTGCTAGGGTCACACAGCTAGTAAGTGCCTGAGACCAGATTTGAACTCAGGTCTTCCAGACTCCAGGCCCAGTACTCTATCCATTGTGCCCCCTAACTGCAGTTGGACAGGATCTGCAGTATCAAACTCAAATAGAAACAGGATTCCTAGGGGCTGCATGTTGATTTAGAAAACCACAAACTAACATTATCTATATCATATTGCATTTCTGTGTGTTTTGTTAAACACTTCCCAATTACATTTTAATTTGCTGAAAGCCCTGGACTAGATAGGTGTCTGAGGCCTCATCTGTCTCTAGATTCTATGATTCCTTCACCAGGGCCTCTGGGCACCATTCAACCTATCGATGCTGTTCCTAAAATGTGGCACTCAGAACCCAATGAATTCACGCCCCTGTGAGAAGGAATTAAAAAATAAAATTATCTAAAAGGCTTCCCAGACTAATTGGAGGCTGCAGTAAGGACAGGCAATGGCATAAGCCTGCATGCGTGTTTCTCTTTTTAATACTCTAATAGCTGCTGCCCTGACACTCATCTAGAATGTCACAAAGTCATTTTACAATGCAATAAACTATAAAGTTATACATTTATTTATAAATTAGCTTCCCCAACAGTATCATGGTTACATGTGTTTAAGCCAAGAAATCACTTCAATTCCGAGTACGATAAAGTAAAATTAAAGCAGCCAAATCCTGAGCCATGAAATATGGGCTTTTAGAACTAGAAGAGTCCTTAGAACAGAAACCGTCTGAGCCAAAAGGGACCTGTGAGATCATCCATATTAACCCCCTTCTGTTACAAATGGAGAGAAGGACTCAGAGGAGGGAAGCTGCCTGCTCATGGTCATACAGATCATTAATGTGAAAACTCAATAAATGCAAACAAACCCTACAGTTTTTTTAAGAGGGGTGGGTGCAGGGGGCTGGAAAGATCAGGGGTCTGCTCTTGCAATTTCCTCAACTTAGTTCAAATCTACTACCTGAGCAACCAGTCTCCAACACAGTGAAAGAGGCGCCTGAGGCAATCAGAGGCTGAGGACTTGCACATGGGCAAATAGCTAGTCTGCATCAAAGGGAAAAACTGAACCTAGTTCTTCCTGACTCCCAGGTCTTCCAGACTCCAAGTCCAGTCCTCTATGCCACACTACCTCTTTATTAAAAGACTGGAGCTTAATTCTTCCCAAATATACCTTGTGAAGCACAAAGGGAAAATTGCCTACCTCCAAGCCTGGCTTCATTTTCATCAGGGCAGTAGAAAACTCCAAAAGCACAGGTATAATCACATCACTCTCTACTCAATAAATGCCAGTGGCTCCCTATTACCTCCAGAATCCAATTTTATGTCCTCTATTCAGCATTTAAATCTCTTTGAAACCAGCCCTATTCCTACCTTTCTAGTCTTCTTACACATCACTATTCCCCACATTCTCTACCATCCAGGCACACTTGCTGTCCTTCATCACACACAACTCTCCATCTCCCATCTTTGGGGCTTTGTGTTAGCCATCACTGGCATCTAGAATGCACCCTCCTTATCTCTGTCAGTCTGTCTACTTATCATGGGCCAAGCACTGTGCTAAGTAAGCCCTAGAGATACAAAGAAAAGAAAAAAAATAGTCTATGCCCCCAAGGAGCTTAAAGGCCAGTGGGGGACAACAGTAAAGAACCAGGCATGTGGAAGATACGTAATGAGTAGCTAAAGGTAATCTGGAAGGGGAAGGAGGCATTAGCAGCTGGGGGAACCTGGAAGGCCTTCTTACAGAACATGGAATTCAAGTCGAGCCTTGAAGAAAGCCAAGGAAAAGAATAGGTGGAGGTGAGAGGGAAAGCATTTCAGAGATTTCCTGGAATCCTGCTTCCTTCGAGATTCAGGCCAAGCATCACTTTCTACCTGGAGTTCTCCTCCCTTTTGCTGCTAGTGTTCTGGACTCCCAAAACACATTGTATTCAGTGTGTGTGTGTGTGTGTGTGTGTGTGTGTGTGTGTGTGTGTGTGTG
>NW_020947211.1:0-12433 GCF_900497805.2 Vombatus ursinus
CCCAGTGCTGAATTTTATCTCTTCTTTTTTTCTTTTGTTTTTTTTTTCTATTTTTGCTGATGAGTTTGAGGGTGCCTTGATTTTCATCTCTTATTAGAGTAGCTTTTATAATTTTTTCCTTGGTCACAGCTGCTATCATTTTAGTTTAGATGTTTGTTAAACTACCATGTCAGCTCCTAATTATGCAAGTTAATCACCAAGGAAGATTGGTAACATGGATCATTTAAATCCACAGATAATCATCAAATCTTGTTTCAGTTTTTTTTTGTGGGCTATGTTCCTACCAAGTCATTTGTCCAACCTCTTAGCGAGGAGCAAATCTGGCTGTTCAGTATGAGCCTTCCTTCCTTGTCTTTAGGCAGATGAGATTCTAAACAATGAAAAAGCCAAGAGAAAAGATGTCTGATGGGGAATGTCACAATTGGCTACAGCTGGGAAAGGTGGCGTGGCCTTCAGGTGTGGATGATCATGCCCCTCTATAACAATGAAGGAATGTTCTATCAGCTTTTTTGGCCTTCATATCCCCCTGTTGACTTTTATTGAGCTTATAGTCTTGAACTCCAAGATCTTTGCTACAGATCTGTTAGCTGGTTAATCAGGAGGCCCCAAAAACCTAGACTGGGTCCTAGTGGTAAAGAAGCCATATGTATCATCTTCCCATATAAAAATGTTGGCAGTTTATCCTCATTTAGCTCCTCATGGTTGTTTGCACATTTGGAGTTGTGTTTGTCTGACATTGTTGTGTAACTGGTGTGATGATTGTATGTAATTAGCAACATGTTTTAATATTGACATAAAAGTATCATTTAATGCCATTGTTTCTGTGATGTTGGTATGTAATTAGAGTGCCATTTCTGTGCTGTTGGCATGTAATTGGAATGTGGTCGGTGTGTTCCTATGAAGTTGGCATGTTGTTTCCATGGCAGTGGCGCATGTCTGTGATGTTACCTTCTGTTTGGGCATGTCATTTCCTTGTAATTAGTGTGCTGTTTTATGGTATTAGCATGTCTAATTGACATGCCATTTCCCTGGTGTTGGTGTGTAATTGGCATGCTGTTCCATGAAGCTGGTTGTAAGTATATGTGGCTATTGTTTCCAGGATGTTGGCGTGTGATTTGTATTGTTTAAATTAGTGTGCTTTGTTTAAATTAGTGCTTCATTGGAGTGCAATTGGCATGATACTGACATAAGATAGCCTCACTTGGAAGGTGGTGGATTTTCTCCTCATTGGAAGTCTTCAAGTAGGAACTAGATGACCTGTGGTTGTGTAGGGATTCCTTTGAGTATGGACTGAGGTTCCAATGAGAGTTTCCATGACTGTGATCCTAGGCTCTGAAGTTTGGCACTAAGCACACAGAACTTGCAAGATTGGTTTGAGGACCAAATGCAATGATGCCTGTGAAAAGTCTTTATCATCATAGAGCCCATGGTCATAAAGGATATCTCACACAGCATCCAAATGGAAAAAGGAGGCTATAGACCAGGAGCTCTTCACCTTTTGTTAATGTTGTGAACCTGTCTCGCAGTCTGATGCCTATGGACTTCAGTGAAGATAGTGTGCACCAAATTCTGACTCCCAGTCCAATAATCTTTCCATTGATTTATCCTGCTTCCCTTGTTCCTTTTTGCCAGTTTTGCTGTCAGAATTACTCCCAGATGAGCTTGAAAAAGAAGTTCCTTTGATTTGGGCATTGCCCTGTTCCTGTGGCTCCACACTCTGCTGTTAGCTTAGGAGTAACAAGTCAGGACTGTTTTAAGTGCCAAACTGTTTGACAGCTGAATAGGAGAAGCTGAGTACTTTAGACATCACAATGTGTTCAGTAGGTCTTCCGAAATGAGTGTTTTGATTCACCAAACTCAACAACAATTCATTAAGTTATCATATACAAGACTGTACATAATTAATGCTCTTCTTCCTCTCCTGAAAAAAAGCACTGAATAGAGAGTTAGAAGATCTGGGTTCAAATACTGGCTCTTCTACTTACTATATGACCTTGGGTGAAACAGTTCACCATTTTGGGCCTCAGTTTCCCCAGATGTAAAAAGGAAGAGTCAGACTAGATGACATCT
The DNA here is from genome assembly GCF_900497805.2 of Vombatus ursinus. Classification (NCBI taxonomy): domain Eukaryota; kingdom Metazoa; phylum Chordata; class Mammalia; order Diprotodontia; family Vombatidae; genus Vombatus; species Vombatus ursinus. The sequence continues at coordinate 2,071 of NW_020947211.1, forward strand.
AATATACTGGGAAGATAAGCTCTTACATTTACACAAGGCTTTCACCTTTTCAAAATACTTTCATATATCTGATCTGTTACATGAACTTGTTTTCCCCTTGCTTAACAGAACTCCATCAACCTTGTTGATAGTTGAGTTCTAAAAACATATATGAATATAATGGAATACTAATGTTCTGAAAGAAATGATGAAAAAAATGGTTTCAGAGAAACATGGGAAGACTTATATGAACTGATGCAGAGTGAAGTGAATGGAATGAGGAAAACAATTTATACCATAACATCAAGACTGTAAAAACAAATGATTTTGATTAAGAAGTCTGATCCAACAATGATCAACCATGATTCCAGAGAACCAATGATGAGGCACACAGTAATGGCTATATAAATGTTAGCTATTATGGTTGTTGTTTTTGTTGTTATTATTATTATTATTTAATACAAGGCCTAAAAGTCAGCTCAATTCAATTCAAAAAACCTTTATTAAGAACCTACTATGTACAAAGGATTGTCCTAGTTACTGAGATGGAGGTGGAAAAGAAAAACAAATCAGCCTCTGCCCTCAAGGAGCTTACATTCTACTGGATATTTTCAGAAGTTGCTGTGGCTCAAAAATTCAGTACCTGTAGCCAGGTGATAAGCCTCTCCAAACTTAGCTGGTCTGATCCTTGGACTACAGACATAAAATAGCCCATCACCAGAGCCATGCTTAAAACTTTTTCCAACTTTGCAGGACTTGACAGAGCTTAGGTTCCAATGTCATGATATCTGAGAACCCTAATATTTACATACCAGTGTCAGTACAGGATGTTAGAGAAGAACTGCTATGGAGACTGACCCAATCTGCTACCTGTAGTTCTATCTCTATACCTGCCAGAGTGATGAGAAAACACTGGAGAACTCCTGACAGACAGGTGATGGAGTAAATATACAGAATAAGAAATACCTTTTTTTGGACATGGCCAATATGGGAATTTCCTTGGTTATGCATATCTGTTACAGATTTTAGTTTGTTGCTATTGTTCTTTTCCTAGTTGGTGGTGGTGGGGGGGTTAATCAAGTGGGGTGAAGTAAAATAAATGCTTCTTAATTGAAAAGAATTTAATTTTATAAAACATTTTATAACCTTGGAGAATTACTCAAGTTATCTCTGATTCTGTCTAAGAGCAGGACAAATCTTTGGTTGTCTGCAAAAATGACAAGTGGACCTTTTTAAAAGCCATTCTTCTATGAGAAAGGGTAGAGCTGCCCCTGGGTAAAGCATTCCCGAGATTACAGACATAATAAAATTATAAGCATCTATAAAATGTAGCATATATTTATATATTCATCTAATTTGTAATTTTGCACACAGTTATTAAGTTAGTCAAGAAACATTTATTAAGATAGGGATGTTTAACCTTTTTTATGTGTCCTAACCCTTTTTACAATAATATTTTTAAGTTAATAAAAATAAAAGGAATAGGATTGCAAAGAAAATTAATTATATTAAAGAAAATATGTAATTTTTTACTCATCCAAGTTTATGGACCTGAAATCTACTCACAGAACTTGTGGACTTAGGGCTAGAAACCCCTGCATTAAGTGTGCCAAACACTGTGCTAAGTGTTAGGGATACAAAGAAAGACAACAGCCTCCACTAAAGTCTTACCCTGATGCCTCCATGTTGTATGGAAATAGCTCTGAAGTCTCAAAGGCTATGCCGGTAGACTATCAGATTTGCTAGGTCCTACCAAATTAGAAAGGCTTTGAGTAGAGACCCAATGGTGGACTGTATTTCTGCCATCCAAGGACTTTTCCAACTAAGTTAGAAGAAATTCATCACTAGGTTGGAAACTGGTTACATCTTCTGACCATAGCTATTCCCAAACACAGTCTTACTGAGGTATAGAAGGGTTCTGCCATACATTGCTAATGGTAGTAACCAATACCATTGAAATCATGGATCTTTGATGGCTATCTATAAATCAAAATTATGAGTACTACTACTCTCCAAGGTGCGACTCAAGTCTTTCTTCCTCCATGGAGTCTTTGCTGACCACCCTAGGCCACGATGAAATCTCCCACAATGGTTGTTGTTAACATATTTTTGGCACCTTTTAGGTCTTTATCCTGGGGTATACTACTAAAGTTTAACAAGTGGCTTTCCTGTATGCAACAAGACACATTTTAAAATTTAATCTGTATTATTAACATTTCTCCCTGCATTTTCTTCTGTCTAAACAATCAACAAAACAATAAGCCAATTCCTGACATAGTTTTTGCTGATTTCTGATGTGTAAATGCTCAGACTGAAAAATTTAATAACCAGCTCAGGTTTGAGCAAGATCCAACACTGCATTCATCACTTCTATTCCGCCCCCCTCCCCAGTGAATTCTGCTCTAACACTTAGGTTTATTGGTTTGCTTTTCAGGCAGCAGGGCATTGTGCGTAGGACGCTGGACTTGGAGGAAGGAAGATTGAAATCCGAACCCAGGCTCAACCACTTAGTAGGCATATGACCCTTGTAACATAACCTCCCAACTACAGACTCCTCAGTTCTAAAACAGGAATACTAATCACACCTACCTCATGGGGTTGTTGTAAAGTTCAAATAATATATGTAAAAACACTTTTCACAACTTTAAAACACCATGTAAACATTAGCTGAAAGCTTTGAGGGCAGGAACCAAGTCTTATTTGTCTATGGCAAAGGGCCTTGAACACAGTAGGTATCTGACAAACATTTGTAGAATTTGTTAAAGTGACCTGCCCTAGGAGGGCAGAAAAAGGAAATGAGTCACAGCTATCTATATTTCCCTCTTGACTATTGGCAAATACTTAAGTTGTGGCCCTACGTAAGGCTTTTTGCTTGTTTGTTTGTTTTAGATTTTAACTGCAATGTTTCAAGAGAGCAGAAAAGTGACTAAGGTCTTGGGAATACAAGAACGGTTTTAAACATTTATTTAACTGTTTTAACTTACTAGCTGTGTGACCCTTGGAAAGTCACTTAACCTCTCTCTGCCTCAATTACTTCAACTGTAAAATGGGGATAATAATAGCACCTATGCTTCAGTGTTGTTGTGAGGATCAAATGAAATATGTGTAAAAGCACTTAGCACAGTCCCTGGTACATAGTAGGTGCTTAATAAATGGTTATTGGCTTCCTTTTTCTCCTATCTCCTTATCATTGCTTTAACTGCATAACCCTAGGATCAGAGCCACTTTTAGGTAATTAAAAATATCTCTGCCTACCAGGCTCCCTAAGCCTCCCACACCCATTACTCCCTTACTTCACTTTTAGATACAAGAACTGATTTTCTTCATACACCTACTTCTTGAAATCTTTCCCTTCCTCCACAATCACCTCTTCCAAGAAAACTTCCCTGAGAGATTCCCCATAACTAGAAGAGATCTCTTCAGCATTAAATCTCTCATGCTACCCCTTTTTTTTAAACCTCTCCTATGCTGTATAATGAGTTTGTGTAGCTATCTTATGCCCATCTCTAAAACATACATAACTTTTCAGTGTCTCAGGCTACTCTAAAGATTGTAAAGTTACAGAGCAGATACTGATCTCCATTGGTAGGAGTTTCCTCACAGGGGGCTCCCAACAAACAACAAGACCAACAAAGCCTCACACCCTCATTAGATTATAACTTCCTTGAAAGAAACGCCTCTTCTCCCTCTCCCTAGTATGGTGGCTTTCAGTACCCAGGACAGAGCCATGTGTACAGTAGGCACTTAAAGAATACTTGTTCAATTGAATTTAAGGACCCCTTCCCTTCAGAATTTATTGAAAGCTAGAGAAAGCACAGTTTTTACATCTTTTCAACAAACCCTCATCACCTTTATTCTGGCAGTCTAACATTTATAAAGCAGTATTTACTAACAACAACCAATGCTGGGCAGAAAACTAACCTAATTCTATTTAGGGGGAAATGGAATGTCATCCGACACCTCTAAAGCCTACTCCTTTTTTCTTTTCTCTTTTTCTTTCTTTCTTTCTTTTTTCTTTTTGGTGAGGCAATCAGGGTTAAGGGACTTGCCCAGGGTACACACCTAGTAAGTGTCAAGTATCTAAGGCCAGATTTGAACTCAGGTTCTCCTGACTCCAAGGCCAGTGCTCTACCCACTTCACCACCTAGCTGCCCCCTGCTCCTTTAGAGAAAGTTCAGTTCTATTTTCTAAACACTTACAAGGGGCAGAGCCCTATTCTCCTCAATGGGAGAAATAGAAGTTAGAGTAAGACAAGGTCTCTGTTCTCCTAGAGTTCATAGTCTAAAGAATATTTTGTGGTTCAATCCTTTCTGACTCTCTGTGATCCCATTTGAGATTTTCTTGGCAAAGATACTGGAGTGGTTTGCCATTTCTATCTCTAACTCATTTTAAAGATGAGGAAACTAAGGCAAACAGGGCTAAGTGACTTGGCCAGGGTCACACAGCTAGTGTCTCAGGCCAGATTTGAACTCGGGAAGATGAGTCTTCCACCAAGACAAGGAAGAATGAGCCCAAAGACTCCATGGAAGACTTGATGGTTGAAAATAAAATAATAATCAAGACTAATTAGCAGACCATTTGACCTCCTCATGTTTTGCCATAAGAGGTAGCATTGCATGAAGACCTGGGTTCAAGTTCTTCCACCTTTAACAAATACTGGCTTTTTGACCCGAAGCAATTTACTCTAAGATGAAGTACAGATGCTAATCTGCCCTGGTAGAGGGAGTTTCTCTGCTAGGATATATCTATATCTATCTATTTATCTATCTATCTACCTATCTATAATCTCCTACCAAATATATATCTCCATCAGTGAAACCACAAATCAAGGGGGGCTTTTTGTTCTATTTTTTTCCCTACATTGCCCCATTTGAAATTGCATCTATTCTAAAAGAGCCCAACGAGGGAGTTGCTGATCATTCTACCCTGGTTCAGTCCTGCCACCAACAAAACATGACGGCCTAGGTAGATCACTTTCTCTTCCAAGGAATATAAGCAAAACTTCTTGAAAAGCAGGGTATGTCCTGGAAATATTTTCTCTCACCTGTCCTCAAATTGTAGAGAAGCACTACTCTGTTATCTATAGTTTTGCTGATTATATATCACTACCTACTCTTCGTAACTATGACCTCTGCAGCACCAAGCAAGGTAGCCTTTCTGATTTGGTACGCATTTCACCATTGATTTATTTCATTTCAAGTCCCCTTCAATCCATGGGTAGAAGCTCTTTGGAGAAAGCTTTATATTTCTCAGAGTAGCCAACTCAGACAGTATAGATTTGGAGTCAGGGGTTCTATGTTTGCTCTTTCCACTCCTGCTACCTGTATGATCATGGCAGAATCATTTCCCTATTCTGGGTTTCAGTTTCTTCCTCTGAAAGATGAATAGGGGGCAGCTAGGTGGTGCGGTGGATAGAGCACTGGCCTTGGAGTAAGGAGGACCTGAGTTCAAATCCAACCTCAGACACTTGACACTTACTAGGTGTATGACCTTAGGCAAGTCACTTAACCCCATTGCCTCACCAAAAAAAAAAATTGAAGAAGAAGAAGAAGATGAGTAGGTTGGATTATTTTAAAGTCACTTAGAAGGCCATTGAAATTTCTTCCAACTTTGAAATTTTGTGATTCTGTGAATTTGTCCCTAGGAGGAGTTGCTACTAGATGATGAAGCTGGCAGAAGAGAGTGAATGTAGAGTCTGGCCCCTCTCCCTGGGCAGTTGGACTGCTACAGTCCATCAGAGAGTTCACTGCTGTGGATTCAAAAGCACTGGGTTCAAATCTAACCTCTATTACACTACTTGTGTGACCTTGGGCAAATTACTTAACTTTCATAAACCTCAGGCTCTTCATCTGTAAAGAGGCAGTTGAACAAGCTAGTCTCTGAGATCCTTCCAGCTCAAGATTGATAATCCTATGATCCTCTCAGACTTTCTGGGAGCTGCTGACAAGTCTTCATCAATGATAAAAAAAATTACCAAAACCTTTTTTTAAATTAAAAAATAAAGGACCCCTCAGGTCAGGGTATTATCTGCCTACACAAAGAGCTGAGGAGAGGTGGCACTGGTTCAGCATAATGTTCTCAGTTAGAAATCGCAGAGTAAAGTGAAATGACTTTTGTTTCACAGCTCCAAGCTCGAACCACTGCAAAACTCACCGGACCCTGCCATCTGTCCACCCTCCAGTCTGCCTTCCCTCCACTCACTGCCTTTAGTGTGCCATCTGCCTAATGAACAGAACCACTGAGGGTGGGGGTGGCAAATCCATCCACTTAATAGCTTTTTGGAAGGGGATTCGGATTTTTTCTTCGAATTGGCTCTTTGGTTGCTGTTTTTTTCTCCCCCTTATTTTTAAATCATCATTTGCAATGGTTGTTGGTATTTTTTTTTCTGTACATGCTTTGTCTTTGAAAAAAAATCAATCCATTCAATTACAAACAGCACATCCACAGGCCCAACCCAAAACAAGCTTCACGCATGGGAGGTCTCCACATATGCAAATCTAAATCTCCCTGCGTGAAATTGAACTTTCATGCAAGACAGCTTGAGCATATGTGTGTTTGTGGATACAATTTTTAAGCAAACTTTCTTGGTGTTTAGGTAAGGCTGGGGGAGTGTTTGGTGGGTAACAGGAAGTGGGTCCCAAGCCAGAGTTTGGGTTAGCTGCTTTCCTCGGTGATCCTGAGAGGAATATCTAAAATGACCAATACCCCTCAACTTGGACCAAGGTGAAACAGAGAACATGACTTCCTGCCCTCCCCAATCCTGGCTGAGGTAAAAAAAAAGAAAGAAAAAACCACCTTTGTTTTTTATAGAATTTCCAAGTAAGAAGGGCTCTTAGTGGCTGTCTAATTCAACCCCTCCCCTGGGGGATACAAAGACAGAAAACGTAGCCTTCCCTCTTTTCAAAGAGTTCACATTCTATTGGGGGAATACAACTAGTGACAGACAAAGTAAAAGTAATCACATGAGTAGGTAGATCCCATTCTTAACTAAAGAGGGAAAGGCAGACTGCGGGGGGCCTGAGTGGTGGCAAAAGTTGAAAAAGCCTTTGATTTGGAGTCCTGGGGAGGACCTGGGTTTGAATCCTGACTCTACCTCTTATTACCTGCGAAACATGAGACAAGTCGCTTATGGGTTTAAATGGGCCTCAGTTTCCTTATCTGTAAAGTGAGAGGGTTGCACTAAAGGGCCTCTGAGATTCCTCCCAGCCCTAAAACTATGCTCCCATGATGCAAATTTGAAAACAAGGCACGTCCGCGACCCCTCAGAGGAACGGTTATTCAGCCGCTGCTTCAGGCTCTCCAAAGAAGGAGAAACCACTGCCTCCGAGGCGTCGGCTCCTTTATTCATTACAGACTTTCTCCCTGCGTCAGACCTAAATCCGCCTGGACTTCCTCTTCAAGGTCACCAAGGGTCCCCTTGTCTCTCTCCTCCCCTCCCCTCCCCTTTTCAGCTTCCTTTTATGGGCGGTGATTAGAAGGTGAGCTCCTGGGGGGTAGGAAGGGTCTTCTCTACTTACATTTGTATTCTCAGTGCTTAGTACAGCCCCGACACAGACTGAGTACATCAGTAAACATTAGTAAACACTAAGTGCTGGCTGACTGACTTGACATTCTTAGTTCTGTCCTCTGGGGACGCACAAGGCTCATCTCCATTGCCCATAACAAATATTTACCATTCAAATACTCGAAGAGAGATTTTACATCCCTTGGTCTTCTCTTCTCCAGGACAAACAGCCTTAATCCCTTCCGTCATTCCTATTTGGCCTAAACTGGTACAGTATGAAGTACAATGGCTCTGGCATGAGAGGACCAAGGCCCAAATCCTGCCTCTAGCACTTGGGTGCTACCTGAGTGACCTTGGGCAAGTCATTTGACTTGGGCTTAAACTTCCAGGTCCTAAATTTCTTGATCTATAAAATGAAGTAGTTGGACTTTGTTGTTCAGTCCTTTTTCAGTCGTGTCTGACCCTTTGTGACCCCATTTGGGGTTTTCTTGGCAAAGGTACTGAAGGGGTTTGCCATTTCCTTCTCCAGCTCATTTGACAGATGAGGAAACTGAGGCAACCAGGGTTAAGTCACTTGTGTAAGATCACACTGTTGGTAAGTGTCTGAGGCTGGATTTAAACTCAGGTCTACTGACTCTAGACCCACTGCTCTTTCCGCTGTGCTACCAGCTGCCTCTAGTTGTGAGAAAGTTTGACTCTAGAACTTCTTAGATAGAACATATATACACATATATAAAGGCTGTCTTTGTGTCATTTTTCAGTTGTGTCCAACTCCTTGTGACCCCATTTGGGGTTTTCTTGGCAAAGACACTGGACTGGTTTGCCATTTCCTTCTCAAGCTCATTTTACAGATGAGGAAACTGAGGCAAACACGGTGAAGTGACTTTGCTAGGGTCACACAGCTAGTAAGTGCCTGAGACCAGATTTGAACTCAGGTCTTCCAGACTCCAGGCCCAGTACTCTATCCATTGTGCCCCCTAACTGCAGTTGGACAGGATCTGCAGTATCAAACTCAAATAGAAACAGGATTCCTAGGGGCTGCATGTTGATTTAGAAAACCACAAACTAACATTATCTATATCATATTGCATTTCTGTGTGTTTTGTTAAACACTTCCCAATTACATTTTAATTTGCTGAAAGCCCTGGACTAGATAGGTGTCTGAGGCCTCATCTGTCTCTAGATTCTATGATTCCTTCACCAGGGCCTCTGGGCACCATTCAACCTATCGATGCTGTTCCTAAAATGTGGCACTCAGAACCCAATGAATTCACGCCCCTGTGAGAAGGAATTAAAAAATAAAATTATCTAAAAGGCTTCCCAGACTAATTGGAGGCTGCAGTAAGGACAGGCAATGGCATAAGCCTGCATGCGTGTTTCTCTTTTTAATACTCTAATAGCTGCTGCCCTGACACTCATCTAGAATGTCACAAAGTCATTTTACAATGCAATAAACTATAAAGTTATACATTTATTTATAAATTAGCTTCCCCAACAGTATCATGGTTACATGTGTTTAAGCCAAGAAATCACTTCAATTCCGAGTACGATAAAGTAAAATTAAAGCAGCCAAATCCTGAGCCATGAAATATGGGCTTTTAGAACTAGAAGAGTCCTTAGAACAGAAACCGTCTGAGCCAAAAGGGACCTGTGAGATCATCCATATTAACCCCCTTCTGTTACAAATGGAGAGAAGGACTCAGAGGAGGGAAGCTGCCTGCTCATGGTCATACAGATCATTAATGTGAAAACTCAATAAATGCAAACAAACCCTACAGTTTTTTTAAGAGGGGTGGGTGCAGGGGGCTGGAAAGATCAGGGGTCTGCTCTTGCAATTTCCTCAACTTAGTTCAAATCTACTACCTGAGCAACCAGTCTCCAACACAGTGAAAGAGGCGCCTGAGGCAATCAGAGGCTGAGGACTTGCACATGGGCAAATAGCTAGTCTGCATCAAAGGGAAAAACTGAACCTAGTTCTTCCTGACTCCCAGGTCTTCCAGACTCCAAGTCCAGTCCTCTATGCCACACTACCTCTTTATTAAAAGACTGGAGCTTAATTCTTCCCAAATATACCTTGTGAAGCACAAAGGGAAAATTGCCTACCTCCAAGCCTGGCTTCATTTTCATCAGGGCAGTAGAAAACTCCAAAAGCACAGGTATAATCACATCACTCTCTACTCAATAAATGCCAGTGGCTCCCTATTACCTCCAGAATCCAATTTTATGTCCTCTATTCAGCATTTAAATCTCTTTGAAACCAGCCCTATTCCTACCTTTCTAGTCTTCTTACACATCACTATTCCCCACATTCTCTACCATCCAGGCACACTTGCTGTCCTTCATCACACACAACTCTCCATCTCCCATCTTTGGGGCTTTGTGTTAGCCATCACTGGCATCTAGAATGCACCCTCCTTATCTCTGTCAGTCTGTCTACTTATCATGGGCCAAGCACTGTGCTAAGTAAGCCCTAGAGATACAAAGAAAAGAAAAAAAATAGTCTATGCCCCCAAGGAGCTTAAAGGCCAGTGGGGGACAACAGTAAAGAACCAGGCATGTGGAAGATACGTAATGAGTAGCTAAAGGTAATCTGGAAGGGGAAGGAGGCATTAGCAGCTGGGGGAACCTGGAAGGCCTTCTTACAGAACATGGAATTCAAGTCGAGCCTTGAAGAAAGCCAAGGAAAAGAATAGGTGGAGGTGAGAGGGAAAGCATTTCAGAGATTTCCTGGAATCCTGCTTCCTTCGAGATTCAGGCCAAGCATCACTTTCTACCTGGAGTTCTCCTCCCTTTTGCTGCTAGTGTTCTGGACTCCCAAAACACATTGTATTCAGTGTGTGTGTGTGTGTGTGTGTGTGTGTGTGTGTGTGTGTGTGTGTG
>NW_020947212.1:0-28440 GCF_900497805.2 Vombatus ursinus
CACACACACACACACACACACACACACACACACACACACACACACACCTGTATGTGTCGGTGGCTGGCACTCTCCAGATCTGCACACCCTTCAGGGCACCCTCGCTGCCCACTACCACGCTCAGATTGGAATTCCTGTAGGCATTGTTGCATTGGGTCTGCGTAGGCCCCTGGGGCCCGCTGGCTCCACATGTGGTGAACAGCCAGTGAACTGTAATAAAAGACAAGAAAAAGGAGAATCAATCAATGGCCATTCTTTTCCCTTCAGTTTTTCTTATGGAAGGTGAGAACTCCCATATGTTGCCACCAGGGGGAGCCCTGTACACAGCCAGGTTTCTCCGGGTTCCTCTGTTTAGTCTGTATTTCCACTGTATCTTTGTCTGTTTTTGCAGGTACCCATGAAGCCTATCCTTGAGTCCAACATCACCTCCTCCAAGGAGCTTTCCTTGACTATTCCCACCTCACTCTTTCATCATATTTTTTTCAGCAGGTAAACACACACCTTACAAGAAAAAAGGCATTGTGCTATAATAGGACAAAGCACTTGTCTGAGAATCATAAGATGGTAGGTCTAAATGCTGAGTCAGTTACTCAAAATTTTTAATGATATATTTTGTTTCACATCATTTCTGAATATATCACATTTCACATTCATTTCTGAATATATCCCTCCTCTCTCTTCTATACGGTGAGTTATCTTTTGTGACAAAATGTAAAAAACAAACAAAAACCAACCCGCCCAATTCAGTAAAACATATCAATCCAGCCTGACATGATTATGATCAATGTTTCCCAGCTACAGGCCCCTACTTCGGTGAGGAAGGCTCTGCTACCTAGTGGCTATGTGGTCTTGTAGAAGTTAGTTCACCCCTTTGTGCCTCAGTTTCCTCATCTGTAAAATGAAGGGGTCCCTTCCAGTTCTTTTTTTTTTTTTAGTTTCAAAACACAGAGACTTTGTTTATTTCGAAAGGATTTTGCAACAAACAGTAAAATGGCTTCAGGTGGCTGTACTACTCTTCCCCCTCATCCTCATCCTCATAGGAGTTGATGCCCACCTCCTCGTAATCTTTCTCCAGGGCTGCCATGTCCACCCGAGCCTCAGAGAATTCTCCCTCCTCCATGCCTTCACCTAAATACCAATGCACGAATGCCCTCTTGACATACATCAGGTCAAACTTGTGGTCCAGGTGAGCCCAGGCTTCTACAATGGCTATTATGTTGCTCAGCATACACACTGCTCTCTGTACCTTGGCCAGATCCCCACCAGGGACCACAGTGGGTGGCTGATAGTTGATGCCAACCTTGAAACCAGTAGGGTACCAGTCTACAAACTGGATATTTCGTTTGGTCTTGATGGCCGCAATGGCAGCATTGACATCTTTGGGCACCACATCACCACGGTACAGGAGGCAGCAAACCATGTATTTGCCATGACGAGGGTCGCACTTCACCACATGGTTAGCTGGCTCATAGCAGGCATTGGTGATCTCAGATACTGACAGCTGCTCGTGGTAGGTCTTCTCAGCAGAGATGACAGGAGCATAGGTTGCCAGGGGGAAATGGATTCAAGGGTAGGGCACCAAGTTGGTCTGGAACTCTGTGAGGTCCACATTAAGGGCACCATCAAAACAAAGAGCTTCTGTGATAGAGGAGACAATTTGGCTGATGAGACAGTTGAGGTTGGTGTAGGTGGGACATTCGATGTCCAGATTTCGGCGGCAGATATCATAGACGGCCTCATTGTCCACCATGAAGGCACAATCTGAGTGCTTGAGGGTGGTGTGGGTAGTCAGGATGGAGTTCTAGGGCTCTACCACAGCTGTAGAAACCTGAGGGGCTGGATAGATGGAGAACTCTAGCTTGGACTTCTTGCCATAGTCGACTGAGAGCCGTTCCATCAACAGGGAGGTGAAGCCAGAGCCGGTGCCACCCCCAAAGCTGTGGAATACCAGAAAGCCTTGGAGTCCTGTACACTGGTCAGACAGTTTGCGGATTCGATCCAGCACAGGGTCAATGATCTCCTTGCCAATGGTGTAGTGGCCACAAGCATAGTTGTTAGCAGCATCCTCCTTGCCAGTGATCAGCTGCTCTGGGTGGAAGAGTTGTCCCGAGGGGCCATCTCGGATCTCATCGATCACTGTGGGCTCAAGGTCCACAAAGACAGCCCGAGGTACGTGCTTGCCAGTGCCAGTTTCACGAAAGGTGGTGAAGGAGTCATCTCCTCCCCCAATGGTCTTGTCACTGGGCATCTGTCCATCAGGCTGGATACCGTGTTCCAGGCAGTACAGCTCCCAACAGGCATTGCCCATCCGGACACCTGCCTGCCCCACATGGACTGAGATGCATTCACGCATGGTGGGCGTCCGGGCCAGAATGTCTCACGTTGAGTCTGTGTGATGGATCTTGGTGAGAACTGCTGGCCAGTTCTAAATCCTCTGATCCTAACCTTATTGATAGTTGTTATAATAATGATGATAACCATGGTAAGATTTTGCTTTATCTTCATTCTCTTTTTACCTCATTTCTCTTCTCCTCTCCCCGAGGCAGGGGCTGTGCTCATTGTACCTAACACAGATTTCGACATGGGACAGAAACTCAATCATAACCATATATCCAAGCCATACCTAAAGCTGTTGTACGCGTGCTGCTAACTCCCTTAATTGGAAAAAGATTAAAACAGTAAAATAAAGGCAGTGTGAGCTACCTAAAATCACCACAGGCAGTTGTAGGGAGTGTGAAGCCAATTATCTCTGCTAGGCTAAAGTAACTAGACCTAGTTACTTTACCCCCAGTTTCAAATGGCCGGTAGTGCTTGTAATCATCCAGAGAAGTGACCCTAGGGCTCAGCAGCCTTGCTCCATGTCACTGTACCACAGTTAGTTAGGACTTGAATCCTGGTTTTTGTCTCCTGCTCTGAATATTCTCTCTTCCCCTCCCTCCTTTTCTTCCTCTTCCTCTTTTTCTCTCTCATTCTTTTTCTTTCCTTCTCTTCCCTCTATTCCCCACCTCCCCCAGTGTACTAGGAATAATAGGTTAGTAGAACTGAGCCCATTCAATGGTATTAATGCTTTTGCAAAGTCAAGAGAACTCTGGTTTAGGAATGGGTAGGGAGGACAAGGAAGAAAATGGAAGAAATAAGGACCAGGCTGGTATTGATTCTTTTAGGTTAGGTATTCTTGGTTTACTGAACAAAATGGATAGCTACAGCAGGGTAACATGTAGGGCATAGTCACTGAAGGTTGACTAGGAAGTGGTGGAATGAGTTTACTTTAATCTCCCTAGGCCTCAGTTTCCCCATATGTGTAGGATGAAAGGATTGGACCAAATGATGAAAGGCGGCATTGCACACTGGATAGGGCACTGGATTGGAGTAGACCCAAGTTCAAATCTCTCCTTAGACATTTATTGGTTGTGTGACCCTAGAAAAGTCACAACCTCTCTGTGCCTAACTTTCCTCATCTTTAGAATGAGTAGATTGGACTCAGTGCTCTCTGAGATCTCTTTCAGGCCTAAATCTGTAACCCCATCATCTCCAAGGTTCCTTCTAGCTCTGCTCTCTCCAAATTTGCCAATGACCTCTTAACTGTGAGATCTGATGGCCTTTTCTCAGTTCTCATTCTTTGGCATTTGACACTATTTAACACTTTCCCCCCTATATAACCTGTATGGGTTTTCATGTTGCTTCTCTCTCTTGGGTCTCCTTTTACCAATCAGACTGATCTTTTTCAGTTTCCTTCACTGATTACTTCTTTGTATTATGTCCACTAGCAATGTACATTTCCTGAGGTTCTACCCTGGATCCTCTTTTCTCTTACTTGGTGATCTCATCAGCTCCCCTGGGTTCAATTATTTCTATACGATGATGACCAGATCTATATATCCAGCTCTAACCTCTCTCCTGAGCTCCAGTCCTGAGGCATTAACTGCCTTTTGGACATTTCAAATCTCATTACCTGCCCTAACCCTTCCCCCCCAACCCCCTCCATCCCACCCCTCTTTGGAACGTTACTTTTTCTGTTGAGGGCTCTGCCATTCTTCTACTCCCCTAGGTTCAAAACCTTTGTGTCATGCTTGACTCCTCACACCCCAATATTCAATCAATTGCCAAATCTTGTCATTTCTGCTTCCACAACATATCTCACATATATATCCCTTTTTTCCACTCACATGACCAACTTGCAGGCTTGGGTCCTTGTCACTTTGTGTCCATGCTATTGTAATAGCTTCTCCATTGGTCTCCCTACTTCAAATATCTTCCTACTCTAATCCATCCTCCACACAGCCACTATAGTGATTCTCCTAATGTGTACAGTAGGTCTAACCATGTCACTCCCCTACTCAGTAAATTCCAATGTTTCCCTATTACCTCCAAGATCAAATATAAACTCATGTGTTTGCCTTTCAAAGAGTCCTTTATGCGCTGGGTCCCATTCTGCCTTTTTAGCCTTATTAGACATTATTCCATTCCTATCAATTAATTAATCAATAAACATTTATTAAGTACCTACTAAGTGCCAAGTACTGTGCTAAGAGCTGGGGATACAAAAAGAGGTGAAAGACAATCACTGCCTTCAAGGTGCTGGCAGTTTAGAGGGGGAGACAACACGTATACAAATATATATGAAGCAAGCAATGTACAGGACAAGGTGCTGGAATTAAGACAGGTTGGCGAAAGCTTCCTATAGAAAGGGGGATTTTAGTTGGGCCTTAAAGGAAGTCATTTGATCGTCACAACAACCCTGGGAGGTCTCCATTCAGATCGGACTGCTCAGGCGCTTTGGAGCGGGCTTTAAGTATGGATCTAGGGATGGATAAATGGGTGTCATTTAAGGGCCAGCACGACAAAGTTTGGAGGGGTCCATCAACAGGTTGGCTATAGGGTGATCCCTTCATTGATAAGAGCAACTTTGGATTCCCTTTTCCTAAGAAGGCCTACATTAGTGGAGAGAGGATTCACTCCACTGAAATCACAGCTCAGTGGAATATTAATTCCTTGACCTTCATCAATCCCTTTCAACAACTCTCATTTTATTCTCACCATGGAACCCAGAGTTCTTATAACATCTCCAGTGACCTATGAGCCCCTTTCAAAGCCCCAAAGACAGGAATCACACTGTCTTCCACACTCTAGCAAGAGAAACCCTTACGGAAAACTGAAAAGAGATTTTGGCTGTGTGTCTCATTCTCTTTTTGCCTCCTGCAGGCTCATTGGAGAGGACAAACCAACCCCAGCGGCCCACCAGGTTCCGGGACTGCTTGAGAGAAGGGTGATGTTTTTGTACACGATAACAAATTCCTTTCTAAGTCTTCAGGATATGTGCAGGAAGCTTCTTTCTCCCTCTCTCTTCCTTTCCTCTTTCTTCTTTTTCCTTTTCTCTTATTCCTTCCTTTCCTCTCTCTAATAGCTCCAGAGAGCGATGACATTTCAGCTTGAAGTGTGAAGGAGGCAGTAAGATGAAACTATGTGCCTCAGCAGCTGCATAAATACAGGGGAAGAGGTGAGGGAGGACGGAGGCAGTTTTAAAGAAGGGCAAAGGTAAAAGAAAAAAAACAAAACTATCTTAGTGGCAAGGAAGACAAAACAGAGAAGGTACCAGAGGAAGAGGAAACTAAAGAAATCGGAAGGGGAGAGGAAATGAGAATGAGGAGCTATTCCCTGTACACAGTGCTTCATCTCCCACCTCCAGGAGTTTGCTTGGACTATCACCTGCAATGCCTGGTCTGCACTCCCTCATTTTTGCCTTTTAGAATTCCTACATTCCTTCAAGCCTTGGCTCAAGCGTCATCCCCTCCACATTCTTTCCTGATCCCCTTTGTCCTCTCAAATGTTAGTGCTCTTCCACCCTGAAGTTCCTTTCTATTTATTATTTCATTCATATCTTGTATTTATTGGTATGTTTTCTCTCAGTAGAATGCAAGCTTTTCCAAATTTCCTGTTTGCTAAATTCTTGAATCCCAGCCCCGGAAGAGACCTCAAAGGCGCTGTCATTCAGCTACATAGAGGTTCAGTTCCTTTGTTAGGAGGATCTAATAAAATTATGTCTGTAAAAGTGCTTTGTAAAAGGGAGATGTTATGAGTTATGCTTAGGGTACATGTCAGATTCCACATGAGGGATTTATGAAAATTCTGGAAACTTATATATTTAGATTTAGAACAGGAAGTGATTTTAACTGGTCATCTAATCCATTTCACGGATGAGGAAACTGAGGTCAAGTGATTTGGCCAAGGTCACACAGTTCAGAAGTAGGAGGAGACTGTTTCCATTGTACTACGCTGTCCCTCAAGGCCCAGTGATGGACAGGATGTCTGTTCTCTAAGGACTAGCCTGGCTGAATTTGTAGGGAATCATTATTTGATTGGCAATCAGAGGATGACTGCCTCCTAAGCTGAGGAAAGACTGTGATCTGTCTTGGTGGAGTGGGTGCCCTTGGCGACAAAAATCATAGATTTTTGAAGTACAGAAATAAGTGAAATTGGGATAATGATAGGAGCTACCTGACAGGGTGGCTGTGAGGAAAACTGAAAACTTGATATGAATGTGGGTTATTATGGTGAGTGTCAGTGGGCAGAAGTCACCTCAAGGGAGATATCTGCTCAGTATAAGGAAGAGCATTCTAACAATTAGTGCCAATCCTCAAAATGGGATGGCCTGATTTGCTTAGTAGTGAATTTCTTATTTTGAGGGGGGTGAGGGAGGTGGGGAGGGTTGCTATTCATTAGCAGCTGGAGATGTATGGAGGTGAGCCATGCTTTGGGCAAAGCCTATAGTAAATGACTTCCACATGCTATATTGGATAGAGTGCTGGTCTTGGGTCCAAGAAGACTAGGGTTCAAATTCCAGCTCTGATGCTGACCAGCTGTGGTGACTCTGGGTAAATCACAGAACCTTTCAGCCTCATTTTCTTCATCTGTAAAATAGGGATAATAATATCTAGAGCATGGGCCTCATAGAGTTGTCATGAGATCACATTTGGAAACCACTTTGCAAACCTCTAAGTGTTCTAGAATGTCCATTATTAACAATAGAATTCTGCTCCAGTATTCTATTTTTTTCTGCTCAGCTGGGGGATGGGCTCCCTGCCTTTAGCCAGTGGTGGCAGTCACTTGTGGCTTCTAGGGTCCTTCAGGCTGACTTCTCAGCAGTGCTTCCCTCCTGCCCTCCCTCCCTCCTCCCACCTCAGCTCAACTTCACCTGCACATTAACCCAAGAAGAACCTTCAGCTCTTTAAAGGCCCCTGAAGCTGGGCAGGGAGATACCCAGGGGGCTGAGCAGAGCCAAGCAGAATGTGGATTTGTATCTGAGGCAGAGCCAGGAAATCTGGGGAGGAATTATAATTAAAAGCATCCCTCCCAAACAAATAATGCTTAGCACATTCTCTTATGATGATGGAGGACCCTCCTGCCTGCTGAGGAGACAGCAAGCTTAATGACCTTAATCGAGGCATGCTGAGCTCGGAGTTCCCGAATTTATTGTCTCCCGGTTATATAACCTTTCCCTGAAACAAATGGGAGAAAATGTTTCCTCCAGTGAGTGTGGGATGAGAGTCAGAGAAAGAAGGATGATTGCATTTGGAGTGGTGGAATTCATTCTTTCTTTTTGGTGGTTTTGTCATAATGGTTCAGTGGAAACCTCTGGTTCTGGGCTAAGAAGACATAGGTTCAAATCCTGACTCTGCATGACTTTGGGGGGGGGGACAAATCACTTAGCCTTCCTGGACTAGTTTCCTTATTTGCAAAATGAAAGGATTGGGCCAGATGGCCCTTGGGGGCTTGTGATGCTATGCATTTAATAATAACAGTTCACATTTCTATTGCTCTTCACTTAATACAATGCACCTTCCTCATGACAGATAACCCCAGGAAATCATAGCATTTAATTTTCATCCTCATTGTACAGATGAGGAAACTGAGGCTCAGAGAAAAAGGCAACATGACCGATTGGCATCCAAGTTGGGATTTGAACCCAGGTCTTCAGACTCCCAAATGTAGGTTTTCTTCCACTCCCAATGAACCCAGCATTATTTTTTTGTTTCAGACCAGACTTGCTATTTCTTTGGTAAAGAGAGCTCCCATTGAAGAAACTCACTCCGCCAAAGCAGATCAGCACCTGCTCTGCTATGTCAAGTTTTGGCAAGTTGTCTGCCCCGCCCCCCACCCCACCCTGATGCCAGCAATTAAGTGACTTGCCTAGGATCATTCTATCAGTTTATGTCTGTGTCAGGACTTGAACCTGGGTCTTCCTGACTGGCAGGCTGGCTCTCCATCCATTGTGCCAGGTTCTCTTCTTAGTGCTTTATTTCACGGGAAATTCTAACCTCAGCTTTTGGTGACAAGGTACCTCCTGAGGTCTGTAATATGCTATTATCTCTAAGAAAGAGAAAGGCCACTGTACTTAGACTCAGGAGGACTGCTTTCCCTGCTGTCTTTTAATAGCTACCATTTAATATTTCCAAAGGGCTTAATACTTATGGTCTCATTTGAGCCTTACAACATCCTTTTGAGGAAGGCATTGTTATTATCCCCATTTTACTGGTGAAGAAACTGAAGAATTAAGTGACTAAGCCAGGGTTGCAGATCTGACAAGAGTCAGGGATGAGGTTTGAATTCAGTTCTTCCTGCAATATACCAAAGTGCAACTAGAGCTGCTGGTTCTCTTTGGAAATTGAGTCAATAAAAATACTTTCTAACAGAAAAGTGCCCATCATCCAGGTACTTTCTGCAACTAGAGCAGTAGATACCACATCCCATGATATGGACTGATTGCTGGTCATCTAAAGATGTGAACTGTGCAAGTGGTAAAAGGATCATAGGGTCATAGCTTTAGAATTGGAAGGGACCTTGGAGGTCATTGAGTCCAACCTCTTTGTGTTAAACATGAAGAAACTGAGGCAAATAGGGGCTAAGTGATTTACCCAGGGTCACACAGTTAATAAGTGTCTGAGGCAGGATTCAAACTCAGGTCTTCCTGACTTTAGGTCCAGTACTCTCTTCTGTGCTATCTAGATGCCTTCAACCCTTATTCTCTCAACTCTTAGGACTATCTATCTTCTGAAGTGATATTGTATGTATGTATGAATGAATAAGAAAATTATTAAGTATTTGCTATGTGCCAGGAAACATGCTAGGCAGATAAGATATACATACAAAAGTGACACAGTCCCCATCCTGAAGTAGCCTACATTCTAATGGGTGAAACAATACATATGGTGGTGTTGACAAGGGAAGGAAATGTTGGTCCAGAGAGCTCCCAGGATTGTAAGTAAAGTCATAGGGTGGTCAATTCTTGTGCCATTTATATTAACAGTGCAAGTGGAAGGTCAAAGGGCAGGGCAGAGAAGGAATGCTTGTAGCAGCATGACAGATGCCTAGGGATGTCTATATGTATATCATTTGACTCTCACAAGAACCAGGGGAAGTAGATGCTATTGTTATCCCCATTTTTTTTTAACAGATGTGAGGCTGAGAAGTTAAACAACTTGCCCAGGGTCACTCAGCTGGTATGGGTGAGGTAGCATTTGAACTTAGGTCTTCTTGACTCTTTACCCTCCTATGCATAGATAAACAGAATGAAGCCCATAGAGATGACAAGGCTTGCCTAGATCTGCATAGTGAGATAGAGAAAGGCCCTGGTCAGTTACCAAACTCCCAGAACTCCCAACTCCCAGACCAGTACTCTTTTTTATTTTTCACCTTATCAGAGGCAGCTTAACATAATGCATAGAGGGCTGGATTTGGAGCTGAAAAGACCCAGGTTTGGATAAATATTGAATATTCAGATGATTAATATCTCAGTGGCCCTAGTCAAGTCACTTAAACCTCTCTGAGCCTCAGTTTCCTCAACTGTAAAATGAAGGTACTAAAACCTACAATAAGGGCCTCATATGGTGATTGTGAAGCTCAAATGGGATGCCATATTTAAAATACTCTGCAAATCTAAAAGCGCTATAGAAATGTGAGCTATAATTATGCCAACATTTTTTTTTAAGTACAACATATCTTTATTAAACACTTTTATGTACCAGACAGTGTGCTGGGCACTGGAGAGACAAAAATGAACTGGACCCTGCCCACAAGGACCTTATGTTCTTTTTTTTTTTAATTTACTTTTTTTAATTTTTGCCAACATTTTCAAGTGGCATGGTTGGTCATATCCTCCCTGGCATCTGGGACCTTCCCTGCTGTTCTAGAGTTAAGGAAGCTTATTTCCTCTTTCAGATCCCTAAATGGTGCACCCTAGCAGTCTGCACAAAGGCCACTGTGTTTACCAAGCTCTTGGGACTGTTGCTATGCTGAACAACACACACACATAATGAGCAATCATGAATAATTAATTAGCTCTAACCATTTCTTTTTTCCTGAAGCAGCACATCAATTTAAGGAAATGACAAAGAGAGAGGATGCAGTAGTAGAAAATATACTGCACTTTAGAGTCTTGAGAACTGGGCTACAGTCCCAGCTCTGACACTGCCCCTGTGACCTTGAGCAAATCACATTACCTTATGGGTCTTAATTTTCTCATCTGTAAAACGAGGAGGTTGTATTATAGGACCTCTAAGGTCCCTTCCAGCTTTAACATTCTTTGATAAGTAATCCAAACAAATCTGTTACTTAGGGGTGGCCCCTGATCATACAAGTGTGAGTGAGGGTGGAAAGGAAGGAAGAAAGGAAGGAAGAAAGAAAAGAAAGAAGGAAAGGAAAGAAGAAAGGAAAGAAGGAAGGAAAGAAAAGGGAAGCAAAGAAGGAAGGAAAAGAAAAAGAAGGAAGGAAGGAAGGAAAGAAAGAAGGAAGAAAAGAAGGAAAGAAGAAAAAAGAAAGGAAGGAAAGGAGGAAGGAAAAGGAATAAATATTTATTAAGCACCTAGTATGTGCCAGGCACTGTGCTAAGTGCTGGAAAAACAAAGGCAAAAGACAATCTCTAACCTCAGGATGGTCACAATCTAATGGGGAAGGGGAGCAATAAGTAAACAAGAATGTAAACAAGCCACCTTCAGGATAAATACGGGGTTGAACTGGCTGGCTTCCGAAGTCCCTTCCCGCTCCAAATCTCCGATCTTTGCTTTGCCCAAAATTACCCACATGAGCAGAATGGGGGAACTGAGCCTTAGTCTTCCGGCTCCAGAAGAACGCATCTATCCCTGCACTGACTTGTTGGCAGCTGTGTGGAAGATGGATTTGAAAGGTAAGGAAATGGAAGCAGGGAGATCAATTAGGAGGCCAGGCCAGAGATGAGAAAAGTCTGAATTAGGGGGGTAACCATATGAATTGGGAGAATGGGGCAGATTTGAGCCATATTGTGGAGGCAGACATAAAGAGATTTGGCAACTGGTTAGACACAGGGATGAGGGAGAAAGAAGAGTCTTGGATAATTTCCAAGTTAGTAACCTGGGTGACCAAGAAGATGGTGGTATCCTCAACAGACATAAGGAAGTTGAGAGGAGGGGTGGGTTTAGGGGAAAAGGTGGTGAATACTATTTTTTCTCTCTAAAATTAGGACAGAGAAGCAACCTGAAGTATAGATAAAGGGGCAACCTTGAAGTCAAGAAGGCCTGGGTTTAAGTCCTGATTCTAATACATACTGTCTATGTGAACCTTGATGAGTCACCAACCTTCCAATTTTTAGGCAAGTCTCTTCGATTATAAATTGAAGACCAGGTGTCCTAATCTGTATTGGCAGAGAGAGTCCCTTTATGGAATTCTTCCATACCAATTAAATCATGGGTGCAGTTAAAAAAAAGGAGGAAAAACTCCAAACTAAAACCAGACAAATTTTCCTGTCTCAACCTATTCAAAACCTTTGGTATAAAACTGTTTTGTTTTTTGGTTATAAAACTGTTCTGAAGAGGGGCAGCAGATAGGGTTTTATGAGCTGTTTTCAAAAACATTCATCTTTTTCCTGAAATGGACTCAGCAAAATTGGAAGGCAAATCAGTACTGAATCCTGAGTATCTGAAAAGGTCTGGGCTGAAAGAGATCCTTTAACCTGAGTTATAAATAGCAATTTTGGAGTTGAGGCAAGCAGCACAGAGTACTGGGGGAAGCATTTCAAAATCTGCCCTTGAAAAAACGTTGTGATTCATGAGTAGAAATAATATAAGAAGTAATTAAGAATGTAAAAGAGGATATTTTCTTTGCGAACTGTATTCCCCAGAAGCCTGCACAGACTTCTATTTGGAGACAAATTATTTACATAGAGTCTCACAGATAGGTGTTATTAAAATGCCCATGATCCTTTAGTTTTCATCCTTAAATGATTACTTTTGCAAACTACATGTGAAGTTCAGTTGTTTCTACTCTTCTGAAGGAGTTATTAGATTTTCGTGTGTCCCCTCAATTTTGGTGCCCTGGGTCAAAGCCCCAGTTCCCTCTGTCATAGATACACATCTGCCTCCAACCTTTAGAGGCAAAGACACAGATTTGGTAGGACAATGTTCCAATGGAAATAGCCTCTAATGATGTCGTCATGCCCAGGAGGGTATGTTCAGGACTTAATGACTGAATGGTTCTAGCTACAAATTTTATTATCTCTAATAGTTGTTCCACAGTGAGCCGATCATGTATTTAGTAGAAATAGACCCAATCAATTTATATGAAATACATAAAACTTTTCAATTGGCACTGGCATCTGCTCTTGAATAATGTTGCCATATGTAGAAAGGGACAGCCTGTCACCCTTACTTGTGGGGACGTTAAAAGTGTCGCAGGTTAATTGGAAGAGATGGGAGAAATAGAATTATTATTGCTTTACTCTACTTTCCCTCAGCTCTTAGAATCACAGCGTGTTAGAGCTGGGAAGGGCTTTGGAGATCAGTTAAGTTCAACGCTCTCATTTTACAGATGAGGAAAGTCAATGCCCCAACCCTTCCCTGACCCTAAATAACTCATAGACGTTGGATCATAGACTGAGAGCTAGAAGGGGCCTCAGAAGTCATGTAGTCAAGTCCTCTCATTTTGCAGATGAGAAAACTAAGATCCAGGGAGGTTGTGACTTGCTGTTGGTCCTATGAGTAGCAAATGGAAGAGCCAGGATTTGAACCTAGCCACAGAGTATGAGTCAATGGCACAGCTGGGGCTACAGTCTAAGTCTCCTGACTTTTTTTGTCCAAGGTTTTTGTCCATGATGTGACAGAGTCCCTCTTGTACTATTTATATTAAATGAGATTGCAGTGTGCTTATTTGTATGCTCTTTTGAAATTATTCTCTTATTGCCTTGAGTATTTTTATTCATCCATCCAAACATCCATCCATTTATCTATCCATATCTATCCATTCACCTATCCATGCATTCAATAAATACTCAGCAAATACCTACTATATGATCAAGACTTTGACAGACACTGAAAGTGATACAAAGTATAGAACTTGGTTTGTCTACCCTCCAGACACAATCTAGTTCAGGAGCTAAATTACATGCAAAATGAAGAATTAAATAACAGGACCTTGAATGGAATAAGGACTTGTTGCTTGTTGAATAAATGAAAGTAGCTCACATTTATTGTTGTTGAGTCATTTTCAGTCATATCTGACTCTTTGTGATTTTTCTTGGCAGAGATACTGGTTTGCCATTTCCTTCTCCAGCTCATTTTACAGGTGGGGAAACTGAGGCAAACAGGGTTAAGTGACTTGCCCAGGGTCACACAGCTAGTAAATATGTCTGAGGCTGGATTTGAACTCATGAAGAGTCTACCTGACTCCAGGCCCAGTGCTCTATCCATTGTACCACCTAGCTGCCAGCTCACATTTATCGAGTGTTAACAAATTTACAAAGAATGAATGCAATGTAACAATCACATTGCCAAAATAAGACAGCAGATGCTCCGAGGTCTTAGATGAAGGAGAGATCATTGTGGACTGGAGGATTGGGAAGGCTCTGTGGAGAGGGTAAGACTTGAACTGGAGACTGAGGCAGAATAGGATACCCATATGAAGAAAGGCAAAGTATTTTTTGTGTCAAACTCAAACTGTCCAAAATGGAGTTCGTTATTATTCTCCTCAAACCTTCCCCTTTTCTGAACTTCTGAATCATTCTCAAGGGAACTACCATTCTTCTCATCTCCAGGCTCATGGCATTGGTATGACCCTTGTCTCCTCACTCTCCCTCACTGCCCAAAGACACTCAGGTGACCAACCTTGTCTCTACGTCTAACCTCTCTCATCCGTTCCCTTCTTTTTACTCACAAAGCCACGATCCTTGTTCAGTATCTCGTCGTTGCTAGCCTGGCCTTCGTAGCTTGCCCATTAGACTCCCTGAATCAAGTTTCTCCCATTTCTAAGCCATCTTCCAAGTCACTGCAAAGATGATTTTCTGTAATTTTCTGACCATGTCATTCCCCTACGCAACACACTCCAGCGGCTTCCCGTTGATCCTAGGATCAAGTATGAACTCCTCTTTTTGACATTTATAGGTCTTCTCAAACTGGTCCCCAACCTAATTTTCTTGCCTTAGAAATTACTTTATATGACTCCCTTTCATAAAGACCAAACTGGCCTTCCTGTTTCTCCCACAAGACATTTTGTCTTCTGTCTCCATGACTTTGCATGGTTCCTGTGCCTGGAACATATTTCTTCTTTATCTCTGTTTCTTAGAAACCTTAGCTATCTCCAAATCTTTTTTCAAATGCTACCTTCTACATGGGATCTTTCTCGATCCCCCAGCTGCTAGGTCCCCCCTTTCCAAATTACCTTTTTGCATATACTTATTTTACATTATGTTTATATTGCAAATACTTACTTACATTACACTTATTTTTGCATATGCTTATTTATTGTTGATTTCCCTGAATGAATGTCAGATCCTTGAAGGCCAGGACTGTGCCTGGTATGCAGTAGGCACTTAATCAGCACATAATTGATTGGTTGATTCCAGAAGGAGGGCCACAGGATCAAAGACTTGGCCCTCAGAGTGAGCAGGGCATGTTAGAGGATACATCTAGACTGGCCTGCTTAGAGTAGGATGTTGGCAAGTAGTGTAAGTAAGGTACCTTTGGAAAGGTAGACTGGGGCCAGATTGTGCAGGGCTTTGAATGCCAAACCACATAATTTGCATCTGATCCTGTGTGTGATATAGAGCCAGTGAAAGGTTTTGAGCAGGACAGTGACAGGATCAAATTGGTATTTCAGGAAGATTAATCTATTGGTGCTATACAGCATAGGTGTGAGACAGAGAAAGCAGGGTGAGAGAGACCAATTAGGAGATCATTTTAGTAATCTAGGCATGTGGTAAAGAGGCCTGGCATAGAATTTTGGCAGCAGGAAGAGGAGGACAGTGGTGGATATGTTACACACTTCGAAAGGAAAAATCTGTTGGTCAGTAGACAGTTAAGACATGGTTGTATACCTCGGGCTATGTATACCACTAACCCTCAGAATTGAGGTGTACTTCCCAGGTTAATTTGGGCGGGATTAAAATACTGAGCAGAAAAGGAAGATTTTTGTAAGCTAATACAGAAGGAAATAATCAAAATCAGGAAAAGAATAGATCCGATTCAAACAACGTAAACAGAAAAAAAAGAAAAGAAAACTGAATGCTACAAAATTATAATTACCAAGCTTGGTCCTGGAGAAGAGCTGAGAAAATTACCCACATCCATTCATTGTAGAAGAAGAGGGTCATAGGGATGATCATAGGATCATAGATTTAGAGCTAAAAGGATCCCAGAGACCATCTACTCCAGTGCTCTCATTTTATAGCGAGGAAACTGAAGCCCAGATTGGGGACGTGACTTGTCTAGGGCTGCACGACCCAAGGCTCACATAAATGGCAGATGTGGGATTCTAATCCAAGGCTCTCTGACTCTAAACCTAGACCACGTTCCATTGTACCAAGCTGGGTATGGGATATTGCCTGTACAAAGAGGGGTGATGGGGTAGATGATTTTGTTGAAATGCCTTCCCACCTCCCCCCCCTTTCAAAGTCTTTGTTACTAGAGATGATTCACTGAGTATGGGAGAGGGCAGGGATATATTCAGAAATGAATGTGCTATAACAACAAAATGCATAAATAAAGAGAAAAGAAAAGAAATAACAAGCAGAGTTCTTTCATTATTATATCCTTGAGGGTAATACCAATCAGCCAGAAGGGCACGGACCAGAACAAAGAAAACCTCTTTTGGATGCTACAGCTTGAAATAACTTCCAATTGTTGTTGTTGTTCAGTTGTTTTTCAGTTGGGTCTGATTCTTTGTGACGCCTTTTGGGGTTTTCTTGGCAAAGATACTGGAGTGGTTTGCCATTTCCTTCTCCAGCTCATTTTACAGATGAGAAAATTGAGGCAAACATGGTTAAGTGACTTGCCTATGGTCACACAGCTAGTAAGTGTCTGAGGACACTTACTCAGGTCTTCCCAACTCCAGGCCTGGTGCTCTATCCACAGCGGCACCTAGCTGCCTCAATTAGACAATGATATATAATTGACAAGGGTTAAAAGTGACTGAGGTGATTTGCTTATTGGGGATGGGAAGTTGGGTAATAGAATGGAAGGTCTGGAGAAGGAGCTGGGGTGATTGCAAAAAATAAAATGAATGGATTAACAACTTCTTTTCAATCTAACAGACATTTTTTGACCACTTATTATGTAGAAATGGAAGTCCCTTCCGATGACCTAGAGGGTGATCCTGGGGTCTTGAAAGTTCTACTAGTAGAGTTCAAGCTCTGAAAGGTCACACTGAAATGAAAAGGTCTGCAGGATGGCCCTAGTGAGGAACTCATTGTTTGATCCCTGGAAAATAACCAAACCAAGTTCTGAGAGACTCATCCCTAGGATGGCTGTAAGATAATGAATTTCTAGGCCATAGCCCCTTCTATCAACTCACACTACACTCAGTGGCCAGTGCCAATGAAATATACAGGACACGCATGTATTGATGAAATATGATATTCGGGGTTCTGTTTCTGCAAGGGATTTCCTAAAGAGGGGAGAATTCTTATGGCTTCCTAATTGTGATGGGAGAAATTGAGATGTATTGAAGGGTCCTGGGCTAGTCTTAGAATTTTAGTCAGATGGGACCCCAAGAGTTATGTAGTCTTAAACTTCCCAAGAGCATGGATCTCATCTATAGCCTCCCCAGGAAAAGTGGTCATCCAGCTTCTGCTAGAAAACTAGCATTGAGTAACACACTATTTCCATGTTTGGACAACTCTCATCATTGGGAAGATTTTCCTTCTGCTGAGCCCAAACCTAAGACCTGGGTTCAAATTCCATCTATGAAACTTAATAGCTATAAGACCATGGTGGGTATGTGGGGGGTGGTGGTGGTGGAAATCTTACTTTCCTGAGTCCCAGTTTCTTCATCTATAAAATGAACAGGATAGACTAAATGGCCCATAAGATCCCTTTCAACTCTAAATCGATAGTCCCAAGCTCTTATGATCAAGTGAAAAGGGTGGTGATGGATGGGAGGTAGAGGTCTCTACAATCTCCCTTTGTATTTAGGACTGAAGGTTCAGGTTGCTTCTCGTTCTCAGACAGCCCATTCACCAGCCTAACTTTTGCTCTATTTTGAGCCCATAAGAAGGTGGAAAGTAGGACATAGGCAGAAAACAGGAACTGAGGCAGGTGAATTCAGTTCCTGAGGACTGTCTTAGGCTCCTCACCTGATCCTTGGTCCCCTTTCACCCTCACCTAAGCTTTTGCAGGAAAGGGAGGGCTGTTTTACCTCACCACTCATTCCATTTATTTCAGCCAAATATAGAAATACAATTCTGCAGACCCCTTGATTGCATTATCCTGACCATTCAGTTAGTGTAATTGTATGTGCAAAGCCGACAAATGTAATTTTGCCAGCTTTTATGCTTGCTCGTTTTCTCTTTCAGCCCCTTCATCTGATTAGCTAAAGTGACTCAGAGACCTTCCGAGAAAGCTTCATGGAGCACCTGAGTGGACATTTTATTGGATGAACATTCCAGCTGGCTAGCCCAGCTCAACTCAGTTTGGAAGACTGCATTGAGGCTGAGATAAAATAACCCACATAATCCAAGACCGAACATCTTGGGGCTTATGTCCTGGAAAGGCTATGTGTCTGAATCTATTATAAGTATGGGCTATTTATTCATTAGTTCATTCATTCATTTGTTCATTTGCCACTAGCTACTCTGCTTGGTTGTGACTTCATCATCATCGTCATCGTCATCATCATTGTCATCATCATCACCCAGCCCATGATTAGCTCATCACCAGGAAACTCATCATCATGGAAATTGCTTCAGCTTTGTTACTCACTCCTTAGTACCCTAAATTACTTCTGCTTCTCTGATTGGAGGGCTGGAAAATAGAGCAAAAAACTCTTCCCATAACCTCCTTTTATAGAAGGCTTGAAATCCCAGTCATCTCTTCATTTGCCACCAGCTGCTCTGGTTAGTTTTAACTCTGCCACCACCACCATCATCATCATGCTTCTGAAATGGGAACTCTGCTTCCCCCACCCCCTGCTTTTCAGCTTTCTTTTGTGTATAGTTTTCCCCATTAGATTATAAGCTCCTTGAGGGCAGGGGTTATTTTTCTTTTTCTTATTTGTATTCCCACTGCCTGGTATATAGTAGGTGGTTAAAATGTTTATCCATTTCATTCATTCATTTATTTATAATTTTTTTAGGTCAAACAAGATATTCCATGGTAGTCTTAGGGAATTTGGAAAGTTTGGAGTGCAAATTCTTCTTTGTTCGGAATATTTCTGTTTATCACGGTTACTTTTGCTTTAGTCGTGTGGAGGTTCTGAAATGTCTAATACTAATTACTTTTCCTCCTCTGTTTTCATTATTCAAGGGGCTAGGGTTTCACTTACTTCCCGTATATAGGAGAGAGAAGACATGATAATTAGATTTTCTTTTCAAAGTTCAGGGTTCCCGGGGTCTCAGGATGGAGAAAAGGGCATCTGGCGGCATTTCAAAACCTCTATAAACTTGGAGCCAGATTGACCTGTGGTCATTGAGGGGCCTGAAGCCAAGTGTATGTGATCTCCAGGGTCACATTCATTAGCAACAAAATCTTGACCAATAGTCATCATGAATGGATTACACATTATGATGTTTCCCACTCCAAACAGTAGCAGTGCATGGAGTCAAATACATTTCTAAATTCTCCATTGGTGGATAGCTTGGACACAAGGAGAACCTAGTTCGTTGGAGCCTAGCATCTATCTTTTCTTTTCAGGACCCCCCTTTTCTTCACCTTTTTCTTTTCCTGTTGCAACCAATTATTTAACTAAAAACTAATTCTGAGTGGGAGGCAAAGTTTCCAGATAAGAAGCCAAAACAGCAGAAGTCTCCTGATGGAGGTACCATTTTCTAGTGGATCTAACAATGTGCCTAGGGAAAGTGAAAGCATCTTCTGGGGGCTAGTCTCCTTCCTCCGGGGTTCTAGGAGAAGCTTGTGTTCTGGCTCATCTAGAACTCACCCTGGGGCCCCAGTGATGATGTGAGGTCATAATGTTCCAGGATGATGGTTCCTCAGTTGATTAGGAAAGCCAGGACTATGTCTTGGACCAAGAGAATTTACTGGGAACTGCCTTAAGCTGGTCAGAATAGAGAGGTTATCTTGTACTGAATTTCCCAGGTTTTAAAAACATAATAAATTCTAGAGGGCTTTGGATCAAAGCAGGAGTAGGGGTAAGGGTGGGGGAAACTTGGTAGATTTGTGTTGGTGAACCTGAGAGGTGAACCTGCTCATCCCTCCTTATTGTCCTCTAGGTCATGGGAGCAAGAATAAGAGAGGTGAAAAATCTTATTTAAAGAAACACAGTATGTTATATCTAGGAATCATCTAATCTGTTCCCCTCATTTTACCATCAAGGAAACAGAGGCCTAGAGAGCTAGCATAATTTCCTCATGATTGTGTAAATAGTGGTAGAGCAGAAACTTAGGAGACAAGTTTCCTGGTGCCCTATCCAATGTTCTTTCCTCTACAACATTCCTTTAGTTGTTACCCAGTTGTGTCTGACTCTTTGTGACCCCATTTGGGGTTTTCTGGGCAAAGATGCTGTAGTGGTTTGCCACTTCCTTCTCCAGCTCATTTGACAGGTGAGGAAACTGAGGCAAATAAGGTTAAGTGGCTTACCCAGGGTCACACAGCTAGTAAGAGTTTGAGGACAGATTTGAACTCACGAAGTTGAGTCTTCCTGACTCAAGGACTGGCACTCTATCCACTGCACCATTTAGCTGCCCTATGACATTCCTAGTTGGTTGCAATGAGCCAAAATTGCCTTACATCCAAGCTATTCATTGATCAGGATTTTGGTTCCTGGAAGTTGTATTCCCTTTCCTATTACATAGAAAGAGAGCTCAGAACCTAGTAGGGCAAGGGGAACCTTTACTTCAAAAAATGGAAAACATTTTTCCCTAGCAGTTAGAGCATGCCAAGGTTCTAAGTAGGTTTTGAGGAAACAATTGACACCTTCATTCTTTTAAGCAGCCAAGATGATTCGGATAGCATACCAGCTCAGAGCTGTGAATAAAATCTTGGAGTAACATAAAGTAAAGATTTTTCTTAAAAGAATATAGAAAACCACTGTTTAGTTAAGCAATAAATGATAACCACTGAGTTTAGTGAAAATGGTACTAGTCTGTATCTGGTCATTCATATTTTTGATAACTTGATCAAACTTGAGTATCATGAATTTATAATTATGTATCAGAGGTATAATAATGAATGTTGTTGGGCAGCTAAGTGATGCAATGAGCCTGGAGTCAGGAAGACTCATCTTCCTGAGTTCAAATCTGGCCTCAGATAGTTACTAGCTGCGCGATCTTAGGCAAGTCATTTAACCCTGTTTGCCTCAGTTTCCTCATCTGTCAAATGAGCTAGCGAAGGAAATAGCAAACTACTCTAGAATTTTTGCCAAGAAAACTCCAAATGGGGTCACAAAGATTTGGACACAACTAAAATGACTGAACAACAACAACAACAACAACAACAACAAAGAAGCTATAGGGGAGAGCTTCTTCAGGTTAGGAGTACTTGGCATATAGTAACACTTAATAAATGCTTGTTGACTGACTGACTAACTTCTTGCCTGGGTCAAGTTTTCTTGGATCATTTATTTGTTCATTTGTTGATCAATGTCTATCACATGCAAGGCACTGAAGATTATATAAGGAAAACCAGCTTGCTCTGGGAGGTTCAGCTAGAACCTGAAAATGCTGAAATCTCTTTACCTTTCCCTGGAGAGATCATGCATGGGGCCAGAGAGTCTCTTGCAATGTGCTTTGTTTCTTCATTGAATCCAGCTCCTGCCCAAACCAAACCCCTCTTTGCATTAAAACATCTGCCCCATTAGCATTATGGCATTAGTATATCTTAGGGGACCTCATAAGAAAACATTATTAGCCAGGCATGCACAACCGGCACTCCTAACCTGAAGAAGCTCTCCTCTAGAGCTTTTTACTTCCAACAAAGGGTTTCTCTGCCTTGAGTCCTAGCTGTGAACCAAGAAATATGCCATTAGGTTCAAAAATACTTCCTAGCTATAGAAGAGGGTCTTTTGGAATCTCCTGTCCATTCTAAGCACAATACTAGAAATCTTTTATCAGATTTGGGGGTTTTAAGAACATTTTAAAGCTGATTCTCTCCTTTTTTGCTAAGAAATATGCATCCCCCAGGCATGGAAGGGAGGAGGGCTTCATCCTCACATTCTTCAGACTTTCCCCTTTGCTTAGCTTACCAGGGAGACTCACAAAATCATGAAGTTTAAGAATGGGAAAGGATCTCAGCAGCCAGATGGTCTTTCCTATACCTGAAAATGAGCCTCCATTAAAACATCCCCAAGGAAGTGGTCATCTAGTCTTCTCTGGAAGGTCTTCAATGAAGAAAAGCATGCTACCTCTTGAGAGAGCCCTTTCCACTTAGGGATAGCTCTAATTCTTAGGAAAATTTTCCTGATACTGAGCCCGAATTTGCCTCTTTGCAATTTTCATACTACTTTTGCCTTTTGGCTCCGAATGATAGATCTGTTTTCTCACAGAGCTCCACAGCTATTAAGCAAATTTCCCCTCCCACCTTTAAAAAAAGCAAAAATAACCATCTGGTTCTGTGTCTTTGGCAGAAATAAATTACTTAGTAAAGGTCTAGCCTTTACCTGTCGGATCAAAGTTGAGGTTCTCCCCATGTGCATTCTCCCGAGATCTTGGCTCCTGTAGTGACTTCTTATAGATACTCTCAAAGAGGTTTCTTGAATTGGGTGCTTCATCCCTTGATATTATCTCCTCCCCATTAACTGAAAAACAGAAGATAGCATGACATCTTGGTTAGGTGGAGCTCACTTAAGGAAGACAGAAAGATGGAATGCAGGGGAGGGATGGTTGGTAGGGCTTGACAGGAAATGAGAGAGAGGGGCTGTTGGCAGGATTTGACTTGGGGTGGGCCTATAGCTCAGGAGGAGGCAATGAAGAGAATGAATGTGGGCGAACTCACTTGTAAGATAGCAGTCTAGGCTGAGGGAGATGTTGTCAAAAGCAATGATGGCTCCTGAGCCTTCTTCCCACCATGTGACAATCTGGAGCCAGAATCTGTGCAGGTGAAGAAGAACCAATGATGAATTAGGATGGTGAGCCAACATTACTTTACCTTGGCCTGGCAGCTAAGTGCCCCACATTTGCCAGGGTGTCATTGTTTTAATCACAAGATCACAGGGCCATAGATTTGGAATAGAAGGGGCTTTTGAGGCCATCTAATCCAACCCCCTAACTTTACAGATGAGGTGACTGAGGCCCAGCCAGGTTAATTGAATTGCTCTAGGTCACACAGCAGACACATAGTCAGTCAATCTGGAATTTCCCCACACTTGGTTGTAACAAAGTCTATCTCCTTCTGAAGGAGGCACAGTGTAGTGGAAAGGTTGCTGGGTTTGGAGTCAGAGGACCTAGGTTTAACTCTCACACTCTTACTGGGTGACCTTGGACAATTCACTTCCCTGGGTCTATCTCTTCATCTGTAAAACAAGGGAATTGGACTAGCTGGCCCTACTCTAAATTTATGGCCCTAAGTGTTAATTCAACATCTGCTGCAATTTATCTTTGATAACCCAGTTTGGAGTCTAGAACCTGGGACCAGGCCTTTCAGATCGTCTGAGAAAACCTTCCCTTCCAGGCCCAAAGTGGGTCTGATGTACAGGAAACCACGGCATGAGGAACATTCCAGATCTTACATTAAGGTGGGCAGAGCTTTAATGAATGAGGTAAATGGGGCCTTGCCTCAGGGTCCCAATATTAAGAGGTGCGGCATGCTGCCTCTGGGGTTGGGGAGGAAACTTCTTCCACATAGTTATTGCCATTCCCCATTCCTTGCCCCACATCCTTCCTCTGGGCCATTAGATAGTACGGCCCAACCTCCCCCAACCTTCTCTCCCAGGCTATGCTGCCTCTCTACCCAGCCCACTTTCTCCTTCAGCTTCTGTGAGACACATGACCAGATTCTCTAGGAGAAGAGGTCATCTCTTCCCTAACTGCCCTTGGTTAGACTGGCTCTGGCAATATCGCCACCATCATCACCTGGTCTGTCACACCCCTTCCTCCATTCC
The DNA here is from genome assembly GCF_900497805.2 of Vombatus ursinus. Taxonomy (NCBI): domain Eukaryota; kingdom Metazoa; phylum Chordata; class Mammalia; order Diprotodontia; family Vombatidae; genus Vombatus; species Vombatus ursinus. The sequence continues at coordinate 23,506 of NW_020947212.1, forward strand.
CCCGGCTCCTAAACATTGGCTTGTGCCCCAAGAGAGAAACATCAAGTTACAGCTCTGCCTGTAGGAGACAGGAGCAAAGTGAATACCCAGAGTAGGCTATCGGGGCAAGGGAACTGATCTCTTTCCACCATGTTGCAATAGGGTGGTGTGGGGAAAAGAGCTCTAGAAGGAAGAAAAGCAGCATTTATTAAGCACCTACTATGTGCGGGATACTATGCTAAGTGCTTTACAAATATTATCTCATTTGATCCTCACAATAACCTGAAGAGGTAGGTACAATTATTATCTCAATTTTATGGTTGAGGAAATTGAGGCAAATAGAAGTTAAGTGACTTGCCCAGGATAGCTAGTAAATGTCTGAGGCTTGATTTGAACTCCTAACTCCACACCCAGTGTTCTGTCCTCTTTGCCCCCTACCTGCTTCTAGATTAAGGAGACTTCAGGCTTCCAGTACATGGTCCTGTGGAAATAGCATTGGCTTAGGAGGTAGAGGATCTAGGTTCAAATCCTGACCTTACTACCTATGTAACCCTTGGACAGGTGATTCAACCTCCTTAGCCCTCAGTTTCCTTGTATGTAAAATGGGAGGGTGGTTCTGGGTGGCCTCTGATGACTCTTCCTGCTCTAGACTGAAGATCCTTTGAGTCCCTTGATTTGCCAAAGATCCTTGTTTCCAGTGGAACCATGGCTAAGTCACTAACTTCTGTGACATGGCCTCCTGACCTCTGTGAAATGGAGATGAGAATCCCTGACCGACCCACACACAGGGTCTTTGTGAGGTGTCATAGAAAGGTGAGTGATTCTCATTGCATTTGAGTAGTAAGAGTACTTCATGGTGTTCTACAGTTTACAAAACACAGCAACACATGTTTTTATCATCATGATCTCATCTGATCTTCTCAACAACTTAGTAAAGAAGGCAGGACCAATCAATCCTCCTTAAGGGTGGAGATAACTGTCTTATTAGCTTTGTAGCTCCTCAGCTACTAGTGCTGTGCATTGTAGAGTTGGTGCTTAATAAATGGTTCTTGAATGACTGTTTTACAGAAGAGGAAAGTGAGGTTAAGTGGATTGTATAGTAAGTGGGTAGAAGAATGGGAATTTGAGAATAGGTCTTTTGACTCACAGTTTGACAATCTTTCCAATATCCCAGAAGAGGAACCACAGTATAGTTGGAGAAAATGCTGTATTTGGAGTCAGAGACCTGGGTTCAAATCCTTGCTTCACCACCACTTGTGTGGCCTTGGGCAAGTTATTTAACCTCTCTAGACTTCTGTTTCCTCATTGTAAAATGAAGGGATTGACTGAATTGTTGTCAATTGTTCTTCATTTTCAAAGAGGACCAATGACATTTTGGGTGATGTCTTGACTTGTGCATGAATTGGATGTAAGTGAAGCAGAGTTGTACAAAGTTGACTCTTCCTGAGTCATCAAAGTCCAGTGGCAAGACAAAAGTCAAGACAACTGGTGATGGTCCAGATTGATTGAACTAGATGGCTTCCAAAGTCCCTTCCAATTCTAAATCTATGATGCTATGATCTGAAACTCAAGCTAATCCAATCTCTTCAGTCTCCCTTTCAGCACCTCTGTATCTACCTCTATAGAGGCATAGTCATTGATGACCTTGTTTTTTTTTTAAATTTGTTTCTTTTTAAGAATGTGTAAGATGTTTCTTTTTTAAAAAAATTGTTTAAGATGCTAATATCTTAATTTTAAGAAATCTATTTAAAATTTTTAATTGATAAATTTTAATCAATAATTGTCTACATCATATTCATCTCCAAATATATTTCTAGATATCCCCCTCCCCAACAAAACATCTCATACAACAAAGAATAAAAAAAAAACTGAGAGAAAAAAGCAGTTCAGCACAATTAAACGATACATTGGCATTGATCATGTCTGGAAGTATATGTAATTTTCCATACCCATAGTCCCCTGCCTCTGCAAAGAAGGGAGAAAAGTACATTTTTCCGTTTCCTGCTCTGAGCCAATCTTGGTCATTATAATTACATAGCATTCAATTTTAGCTTTTTTTTTGTTCTTTCTAGTTACATTGATGCATATATATTGTGTCTATTCTCCTTCCCCCCTTTTATTTACTTTGCTAGAACTTGCTAGGTTTTGTTGGATATTTTCTTTTTCATGCACATTTATCCAGTCTTTACCATGAGACCTGTGTACTATCATCTCCTATCTCCTGTACCCAGGAAGCATGCAACTCACGCTGTTGACTAGACTGATTTTAGCCTTTTTCTGAGTCAACTTGTATCCAGGTTAAAAAGCACAAACTTCTTTCATGCCTGGTTTCCTCATCTCCCTCAAACAGGGACCAGAAGACCCATCATGATCTTGGTTCTTTTTAAAGCTATTACAAAGATTAGTGAGCTGCCCAACATAGAGACCTCAGAGCTACTTGGAGAAAGTAGAAAAAGAAGGCGGAGATAGAAATATTTTCCCTAGGTTAATGCTTCCAGAAAAGATTGAGGAAAGACCAAGCATCAGCTGCTTAATGCTGCGGCACACGATTGGGTAATGGCCCTCCAGCCCACCTTTATGGCTCTGCTCTCTCCCACTGTCTGTTCCCTACCTGAAGCCATCATCTCCTACTTATGACATTACCATAATCTGCTCATCAACCAGCTGTGATGTTAAGGCCACACATGGATCTCCAGGGCTGTTACCAGTAGTAAACGACATACCTTCCAGGTGGGGAATGGGATACAGAGCAAATAAAGCGGGGATGGGGGAGTGAAACAAAGCTCCTATTCTCATTCAAATATGCCCTAAGTAGGTAAAAGGAGAGTGACTTGCAGGATGCCTCTCCCTCTCCTTTTATTCTTTATGGCTGTGTGCTAGAGGCAATAGGTTTCTTCACCAGCCAGTGGGCTCTCTTAGCATGGATGGGATGATGCAAGCTGGAGTTGGAAGGGTTTCAAAATAAAACTACTTTTTCAAGTGTTCTGTGAGCAGCTGCTGTTGAAAAGAGCTTGATTGACATGGGGAATTGCACATATTTTGAGGAAGGAACACTCATAACAATCAGGCAAAGCTCAATCAGATGTTGAGATGTAAACATGCCTGCAGCACCCCAAGAGCTGCTGCTGTCAATCCAGAGGACTGCACAGAGATGTTCTCTCAGGAGTTCTAGAAAATGTTGGGAGATAACCAGTGAGCAGAGCTGATACTGGTACAGTGCTGTAAGGCTTGCAAATTGGGTTATTTCTATCTCCGCAACATCTCTCACATAAGTTCCTTTCTCACTACTCACTCAGCCACCACATTACTTAAGGTCACCGTCCCCACTCACCTGGACAATAGTCAGTTTCACTGTCTCAAGTCTCTCCCCACTCCAATTCATTCTCCATGTAGCTGGCAAAGTAAATTTCCTGAAGTGCAGATCTGATCTTCTCACTCCCCTACTCAATTGCCTTCTGTGGCTCCCTGTTGACTTTAGGATCAAATATGAACTCTTCTGTTTGGCATTTAAAACTCTTCACTACCTCACCTCAACCTTCCTCTCTAGCTTCATTATACATCATTCCCCTTCATCCACTCTATGGCCTCCCCAAATTACCCTTATGGAGATTACATACATGGTACTCCATTCCCATTTCTTTGTCTTTGAATTGGCTCTTCCCTATGCCTGAAATCTTCTTATCTGCTTCACAGAATCCCTTACTTCCACTAAGTATATCAAGAACACACATCTACAGAAAGTCTTTCCTGGTCCTCCCAAAGTTGCTAGTTCCCTCCCTCCCTAAACTATCTAGTATTTATTTTTTATTTGGAATATATTTATTCTACAGGATCTCCAAAAAATTTCAATGCAGGTTTAAATTTCAGACTATTTGGTTGAAAATGAAACAAGAAGGTTCACCTATTAAACTCTCTCAGGAAAGGGAGGAGGTATCCCTTCGCTCTTCTGGACGTTACCCTTAGAATATGACTTCCACTGGCCTAGTCCAACCACTGTCCTTTTTCTCCCTGCAGGGAAAGATTTGTTCTCCAGTTATTGCCCTTGGCTATACCCCTACATGAGATTTCTCTGAGCATGTAGGGGTGGTAAAACAACATATAGCTGCTCACCAGATCACCAATGGTTACTTTTAGTTCTTAGGGAAAAAGACCTAAATCCAGGTTTCCTACACTTGGGGAGGTATAAAAATGAGAAATTAACATCAATAATATCCTCTCTCATATAGTTCAGGAGCCCCCATTTTGGATAGAGTACTGATGATTTTGAATAAGCAGAGAGCTTGAACTCATTCCTTTTCATTTTCTAACATCTAATTCTCTAACACTCTAGCTCCTGGTCAGTTGCCTACTCTTCAGTGTAGTGTGTTGGAAAGGGCCATTGGCCACATTAGTACACTGTTGGTATAGCTATGAATCAGTCCAATTATTTTGTAAACAAATTTGGAATTATGCTAAGAAAGTGACTAAAATGTCCATACCCTTTGATCTAGAGATCACACTACCAGGCATACAGTATACTCCAAAAAAAGTTCCATCTACACCAAAATTTTGGCATTAATTTTTTTTAGGCAATTGGGGTTAAGTGACTTGTCCAGGGTCACACAGCTTTAATTTTTTTTTGTGATAGCAAAGAATTGGAAACAAAGTAGATGCCCATCACTTCTGGTATATGAAAGTACTAAAATATTACTGCACTGGAATAAATTATGACTATGAAGAATACAGTGAAGGATGAATGAATGCTAAGTAAAGTAAGTAGAACCAGGAAAACAATTTACATATGACTCCAACAGTGAAAGTGGAAAGAACACATTGAAATTGAGTCATATAATTGTAATGACCAAGTTCAGCCCCAAAGAAGAGATTTGAGACATTAATTCTTTTCTTTCTTTGAAGAAGTAGAAACTAGGGGTGCATATAATGGCTTAACTTGATTAATGTATTAGTTTTCTGAAT
>NW_020947213.1:0-28440 GCF_900497805.2 Vombatus ursinus
CACACACACACACACACACACACACACACACACACACACACACACACCTGTATGTGTCGGTGGCTGGCACTCTCCAGATCTGCACACCCTTCAGGGCACCCTCGCTGCCCACTACCACGCTCAGATTGGAATTCCTGTAGGCATTGTTGCATTGGGTCTGCGTAGGCCCCTGGGGCCCGCTGGCTCCACATGTGGTGAACAGCCAGTGAACTGTAATAAAAGACAAGAAAAAGGAGAATCAATCAATGGCCATTCTTTTCCCTTCAGTTTTTCTTATGGAAGGTGAGAACTCCCATATGTTGCCACCAGGGGGAGCCCTGTACACAGCCAGGTTTCTCCGGGTTCCTCTGTTTAGTCTGTATTTCCACTGTATCTTTGTCTGTTTTTGCAGGTACCCATGAAGCCTATCCTTGAGTCCAACATCACCTCCTCCAAGGAGCTTTCCTTGACTATTCCCACCTCACTCTTTCATCATATTTTTTTCAGCAGGTAAACACACACCTTACAAGAAAAAAGGCATTGTGCTATAATAGGACAAAGCACTTGTCTGAGAATCATAAGATGGTAGGTCTAAATGCTGAGTCAGTTACTCAAAATTTTTAATGATATATTTTGTTTCACATCATTTCTGAATATATCACATTTCACATTCATTTCTGAATATATCCCTCCTCTCTCTTCTATACGGTGAGTTATCTTTTGTGACAAAATGTAAAAAACAAACAAAAACCAACCCGCCCAATTCAGTAAAACATATCAATCCAGCCTGACATGATTATGATCAATGTTTCCCAGCTACAGGCCCCTACTTCGGTGAGGAAGGCTCTGCTACCTAGTGGCTATGTGGTCTTGTAGAAGTTAGTTCACCCCTTTGTGCCTCAGTTTCCTCATCTGTAAAATGAAGGGGTCCCTTCCAGTTCTTTTTTTTTTTTTAGTTTCAAAACACAGAGACTTTGTTTATTTCGAAAGGATTTTGCAACAAACAGTAAAATGGCTTCAGGTGGCTGTACTACTCTTCCCCCTCATCCTCATCCTCATAGGAGTTGATGCCCACCTCCTCGTAATCTTTCTCCAGGGCTGCCATGTCCACCCGAGCCTCAGAGAATTCTCCCTCCTCCATGCCTTCACCTAAATACCAATGCACGAATGCCCTCTTGACATACATCAGGTCAAACTTGTGGTCCAGGTGAGCCCAGGCTTCTACAATGGCTATTATGTTGCTCAGCATACACACTGCTCTCTGTACCTTGGCCAGATCCCCACCAGGGACCACAGTGGGTGGCTGATAGTTGATGCCAACCTTGAAACCAGTAGGGTACCAGTCTACAAACTGGATATTTCGTTTGGTCTTGATGGCCGCAATGGCAGCATTGACATCTTTGGGCACCACATCACCACGGTACAGGAGGCAGCAAACCATGTATTTGCCATGACGAGGGTCGCACTTCACCACATGGTTAGCTGGCTCATAGCAGGCATTGGTGATCTCAGATACTGACAGCTGCTCGTGGTAGGTCTTCTCAGCAGAGATGACAGGAGCATAGGTTGCCAGGGGGAAATGGATTCAAGGGTAGGGCACCAAGTTGGTCTGGAACTCTGTGAGGTCCACATTAAGGGCACCATCAAAACAAAGAGCTTCTGTGATAGAGGAGACAATTTGGCTGATGAGACAGTTGAGGTTGGTGTAGGTGGGACATTCGATGTCCAGATTTCGGCGGCAGATATCATAGACGGCCTCATTGTCCACCATGAAGGCACAATCTGAGTGCTTGAGGGTGGTGTGGGTAGTCAGGATGGAGTTCTAGGGCTCTACCACAGCTGTAGAAACCTGAGGGGCTGGATAGATGGAGAACTCTAGCTTGGACTTCTTGCCATAGTCGACTGAGAGCCGTTCCATCAACAGGGAGGTGAAGCCAGAGCCGGTGCCACCCCCAAAGCTGTGGAATACCAGAAAGCCTTGGAGTCCTGTACACTGGTCAGACAGTTTGCGGATTCGATCCAGCACAGGGTCAATGATCTCCTTGCCAATGGTGTAGTGGCCACAAGCATAGTTGTTAGCAGCATCCTCCTTGCCAGTGATCAGCTGCTCTGGGTGGAAGAGTTGTCCCGAGGGGCCATCTCGGATCTCATCGATCACTGTGGGCTCAAGGTCCACAAAGACAGCCCGAGGTACGTGCTTGCCAGTGCCAGTTTCACGAAAGGTGGTGAAGGAGTCATCTCCTCCCCCAATGGTCTTGTCACTGGGCATCTGTCCATCAGGCTGGATACCGTGTTCCAGGCAGTACAGCTCCCAACAGGCATTGCCCATCCGGACACCTGCCTGCCCCACATGGACTGAGATGCATTCACGCATGGTGGGCGTCCGGGCCAGAATGTCTCACGTTGAGTCTGTGTGATGGATCTTGGTGAGAACTGCTGGCCAGTTCTAAATCCTCTGATCCTAACCTTATTGATAGTTGTTATAATAATGATGATAACCATGGTAAGATTTTGCTTTATCTTCATTCTCTTTTTACCTCATTTCTCTTCTCCTCTCCCCGAGGCAGGGGCTGTGCTCATTGTACCTAACACAGATTTCGACATGGGACAGAAACTCAATCATAACCATATATCCAAGCCATACCTAAAGCTGTTGTACGCGTGCTGCTAACTCCCTTAATTGGAAAAAGATTAAAACAGTAAAATAAAGGCAGTGTGAGCTACCTAAAATCACCACAGGCAGTTGTAGGGAGTGTGAAGCCAATTATCTCTGCTAGGCTAAAGTAACTAGACCTAGTTACTTTACCCCCAGTTTCAAATGGCCGGTAGTGCTTGTAATCATCCAGAGAAGTGACCCTAGGGCTCAGCAGCCTTGCTCCATGTCACTGTACCACAGTTAGTTAGGACTTGAATCCTGGTTTTTGTCTCCTGCTCTGAATATTCTCTCTTCCCCTCCCTCCTTTTCTTCCTCTTCCTCTTTTTCTCTCTCATTCTTTTTCTTTCCTTCTCTTCCCTCTATTCCCCACCTCCCCCAGTGTACTAGGAATAATAGGTTAGTAGAACTGAGCCCATTCAATGGTATTAATGCTTTTGCAAAGTCAAGAGAACTCTGGTTTAGGAATGGGTAGGGAGGACAAGGAAGAAAATGGAAGAAATAAGGACCAGGCTGGTATTGATTCTTTTAGGTTAGGTATTCTTGGTTTACTGAACAAAATGGATAGCTACAGCAGGGTAACATGTAGGGCATAGTCACTGAAGGTTGACTAGGAAGTGGTGGAATGAGTTTACTTTAATCTCCCTAGGCCTCAGTTTCCCCATATGTGTAGGATGAAAGGATTGGACCAAATGATGAAAGGCGGCATTGCACACTGGATAGGGCACTGGATTGGAGTAGACCCAAGTTCAAATCTCTCCTTAGACATTTATTGGTTGTGTGACCCTAGAAAAGTCACAACCTCTCTGTGCCTAACTTTCCTCATCTTTAGAATGAGTAGATTGGACTCAGTGCTCTCTGAGATCTCTTTCAGGCCTAAATCTGTAACCCCATCATCTCCAAGGTTCCTTCTAGCTCTGCTCTCTCCAAATTTGCCAATGACCTCTTAACTGTGAGATCTGATGGCCTTTTCTCAGTTCTCATTCTTTGGCATTTGACACTATTTAACACTTTCCCCCCTATACAACCTGTATGGGTTTTCATGTTGCTTCTCTCTCTTGGGTCTCCTTTTACCAATCAGACTGATCTTTTTCAGTTTCCTTCACTGATTACTTCTTTGTATTATGTCCACTAGCAATGTACATTTCCTGAGGTTCTACCCTGGATCCTCTTTTCTCTTACTTGGTGATCTCATCAGCTCCCCTGGGTTCAATTATTTCTATACGATGATGACCAGATCTATATATCCAGCTCTAACCTCTCTCCTGAGCTCCAGTCCTGAGGCATTAACTGCCTTTTGGACATTTCAAATCTCATTACCTGCCCTAACCCTTCCCCCCCAACCCCCTCCATCCCACCCCTCTTTGGAACGTTACTTTTTCTGTTGAGGGCTCTGCCATTCTTCTACTCCCCTAGGTTCAAAACCTTTGTGTCATGCTTGACTCCTCACACCCCAATATTCAATCAATTGCCAAATCTTGTCATTTCTGCTTCCACAACATATCTCACATATATATCCCTTTTTTCCACTCACATGACCAACTTGCAGGCTTGGGTCCTTGTCACTTTGTGTCCATGCTATTGTAATAGCTTCTCCATTGGTCTCCCTACTTCAAATATCTTCCTACTCTAATCCATCCTCCACACAGCCACTATAGTGATTCTCCTAATGTGTACAGTAGGTCTAACCATGTCACTCCCCTACTCAGTAAATTCCAATGTTTCCCTATTACCTCCAAGATCAAATATAAACTCATGTGTTTGCCTTTCAAAGAGTCCTTTATGCGCTGGGTCCCATTCTGCCTTTTTAGCCTTATTAGACATTATTCCATTCCTATCAATTAATTAATCAATAAACATTTATTAAGTACCTACTAAGTGCCAAGTACTGTGCTAAGAGCTGGGGATACAAAAAGAGGTGAAAGACAATCACTGCCTTCAAGGTGCTGGCAGTTTAGAGGGGGAGACAACACGTATACAAATATATATGAAGCAAGCAATGTACAGGACAAGGTGCTGGAATTAAGACAGGTTGGCGAAAGCTTCCTATAGAAAGGGGGATTTTAGTTGGGCCTTAAAGGAAGTCATTTGATCGTCACAACAACCCTGGGAGGTCTCCATTCAGATCGGACTGCTCAGGCGCTTTGGAGCGGGCTTTAAGTATGGATCTAGGGATGGATAAATGGGTGTCATTTAAGGGCCAGCACGACAAAGTTTGGAGGGGTCCATCAACAGGTTGGCTATAGGGTGATCCCTTCATTGATAAGAGCAACTTTGGATTCCCTTTTCCTAAGAAGGCCTACATTAGTGGAGAGAGGATTCACTCCACTGAAATCACAGCTCAGTGGAATATTAATTCCTTGACCTTCATCAATCCCTTTCAACAACTCTCATTTTATTCTCACCATGGAACCCAGAGTTCTTATAACATCTCCAGTGACCTATGAGCCCCTTTCAAAGCCCCAAAGACAGGAATCACACTGTCTTCCACACTCTAGCAAGAGAAACCCTTACGGAAAACTGAAAAGAGATTTTGGCTGTGTGTCTCATTCTCTTTTTGCCTCCTGCAGGCTCATTGGAGAGGACAAACCAACCCCAGCGGCCCACCAGGTTCCGGGACTGCTTGAGAGAAGGGTGATGTTTTTGTACACGATAACAAATTCCTTTCTAAGTCTTCAGGATATGTGCAGGAAGCTTCTTTCTCCCTCTCTCTTCCTTTCCTCTTTCTTCTTTTTCCTTTTCTCTTATTCCTTCCTTTCCTCTCTCTAATAGCTCCAGAGAGCGATGACATTTCAGCTTGAAGTGTGAAGGAGGCAGTAAGATGAAACTATGTGCCTCAGCAGCTGCATAAATACAGGGGAAGAGGTGAGGGAGGACGGAGGCAGTTTTAAAGAAGGGCAAAGGTAAAAGAAAAAAAACAAAACTATCTTAGTGGCAAGGAAGACAAAACAGAGAAGGTACCAGAGGAAGAGGAAACTAAAGAAATCGGAAGGGGAGAGGAAATGAGAATGAGGAGCTATTCCCTGTACACAGTGCTTCATCTCCCACCTCCAGGAGTTTGCTTGGACTATCACCTGCAATGCCTGGTCTGCACTCCCTCATTTTTGCCTTTTAGAATTCCTACATTCCTTCAAGCCTTGGCTCAAGCGTCATCCCCTCCACATTCTTTCCTGATCCCCTTTGTCCTCTCAAATGTTAGTGCTCTTCCACCCTGAAGTTCCTTTCTATTTATTATTTCATTCATATCTTGTATTTATTGGTATGTTTTCTCTCAGTAGAATGCAAGCTTTTCCAAATTTCCTGTTTGCTAAATTCTTGAATCCCAGCCCCGGAAGAGACCTCAAAGGCGCTGTCATTCAGCTACATAGAGGTTCAGTTCCTTTGTTAGGAGGATCTAATAAAATTATGTCTGTAAAAGTGCTTTGTAAAAGGGAGATGTTATGAGTTATGCTTAGGGTACATGTCAGATTCCACATGAGGGATTTATGAAAATTCTGGAAACTTATATATTTAGATTTAGAACAGGAAGTGATTTTAACTGGTCATCTAATCCATTTCACGGATGAGGAAACTGAGGTCAAGTGATTTGGCCAAGGTCACACAGTTCAGAAGTAGGAGGAGACTGTTTCCATTGTACTACGCTGTCCCTCAAGGCCCAGTGATGGACAGGATGTCTGTTCTCTAAGGACTAGCCTGGCTGAATTTGTAGGGAATCATTATTTGATTGGCAATCAGAGGATGACTGCCTCCTAAGCTGAGGAAAGACTGTGATCTGTCTTGGTGGAGTGGGTGCCCTTGGCGACAAAAATCATAGATTTTTGAAGTACAGAAATAAGTGAAATTGGGATAATGATAGGAGCTACCTGACAGGGTGGCTGTGAGGAAAACTGAAAACTTGATATGAATGTGGGTTATTATGGTGAGTGTCAGTGGGCAGAAGTCACCTCAAGGGAGATATCTGCTCAGTATAAGGAAGAGCATTCTAACAATTAGTGCCAATCCTCAAAATGGGATGGCCTGATTTGCTTAGTAGTGAATTTCTTATTTTGAGGGGGGTGAGGGAGGTGGGGAGGGTTGCTATTCATTAGCAGCTGGAGATGTATGGAGGTGAGCCATGCTTTGGGCAAAGCCTATAGTAAATGACTTCCACATGCTATATTGGATAGAGTGCTGGTCTTGGGTCCAAGAAGACTAGGGTTCAAATTCCAGCTCTGATGCTGACCAGCTGTGGTGACTCTGGGTAAATCACAGAACCTTTCAGCCTCATTTTCTTCATCTGTAAAATAGGGATAATAATATCTAGAGCATGGGCCTCATAGAGTTGTCATGAGATCACATTTGGAAACCACTTTGCAAACCTCTAAGTGTTCTAGAATGTCCATTATTAACAATAGAATTCTGCTCCAGTATTCTATTTTTTTCTGCTCAGCTGGGGGATGGGCTCCCTGCCTTTAGCCAGTGGTGGCAGTCACTTGTGGCTTCTAGGGTCCTTCAGGCTGACTTCTCAGCAGTGCTTCCCTCCTGCCCTCCCTCCCTCCTCCCACCTCAGCTCAACTTCACCTGCACATTAACCCAAGAAGAACCTTCAGCTCTTTAAAGGCCCCTGAAGCTGGGCAGGGAGATACCCAGGGGGCTGAGCAGAGCCAAGCAGAATGTGGATTTGTATCTGAGGCAGAGCCAGGAAATCTGGGGAGGAATTATAATTAAAAGCATCCCTCCCAAACAAATAATGCTTAGCACATTCTCTTATGATGATGGAGGACCCTCCTGCCTGCTGAGGAGACAGCAAGCTTAATGACCTTAATCGAGGCATGCTGAGCTCGGAGTTCCCGAATTTATTGTCTCCCGGTTATATAACCTTTCCCTGAAACAAATGGGAGAAAATGTTTCCTCCAGTGAGTGTGGGATGAGAGTCAGAGAAAGAAGGATGATTGCATTTGGAGTGGTGGAATTCATTCTTTCTTTTTGGTGGTTTTGTCATAATGGTTCAGTGGAAACCTCTGGTTCTGGGCTAAGAAGACATAGGTTCAAATCCTGACTCTGCATGACTTTGGGGGGGGGGACAAATCACTTAGCCTTCCTGGACTAGTTTCCTTATTTGCAAAATGAAAGGATTGGGCCAGATGGCCCTTGGGGGCTTGTGATGCTATGCATTTAATAATAACAGTTCACATTTCTATTGCTCTTCACTTAATACAATGCACCTTCCTCATGACAGATAACCCCAGGAAATCATAGCATTTAATTTTCATCCTCATTGTACAGATGAGGAAACTGAGGCTCAGAGAAAAAGGCAACATGACCGATTGGCATCCAAGTTGGGATTTGAACCCAGGTCTTCAGACTCCCAAATGTAGGTTTTCTTCCACTCCCAATGAACCCAGCATTATTTTTTTGTTTCAGACCAGACTTGCTATTTCTTTGGTAAAGAGAGCTCCCATTGAAGAAACTCACTCCGCCAAAGCAGATCAGCACCTGCTCTGCTATGTCAAGTTTTGGCAAGTTGTCTGCCCCGCCCCCCACCCCACCCTGATGCCAGCAATTAAGTGACTTGCCTAGGATCATTCTATCAGTTTATGTCTGTGTCAGGACTTGAACCTGGGTCTTCCTGACTGGCAGGCTGGCTCTCCATCCATTGTGCCAGGTTCTCTTCTTAGTGCTTTATTTCACGGGAAATTCTAACCTCAGCTTTTGGTGACAAGGTACCTCCTGAGGTCTGTAATATGCTATTATCTCTAAGAAAGAGAAAGGCCACTGTACTTAGACTCAGGAGGACTGCTTTCCCTGCTGTCTTTTAATAGCTACCATTTAATATTTCCAAAGGGCTTAATACTTATGGTCTCATTTGAGCCTTACAACATCCTTTTGAGGAAGGCATTGTTATTATCCCCATTTTACTGGTGAAGAAACTGAAGAATTAAGTGACTAAGCCAGGGTTGCAGATCTGACAAGAGTCAGGGATGAGGTTTGAATTCAGTTCTTCCTGCAATATACCAAAGTGCAACTAGAGCTGCTGGTTCTCTTTGGAAATTGAGTCAATAAAAATACTTTCTAACAGAAAAGTGCCCATCATCCAGGTACTTTCTGCAACTAGAGCAGTAGATACCACATCCCATGATATGGACTGATTGCTGGTCATCTAAAGATGTGAACTGTGCAAGTGGTAAAAGGATCATAGGGTCATAGCTTTAGAATTGGAAGGGACCTTGGAGGTCATTGAGTCCAACCTCTTTGTGTTAAACATGAAGAAACTGAGGCAAATAGGGGCTAAGTGATTTACCCAGGGTCACACAGTTAATAAGTGTCTGAGGCAGGATTCAAACTCAGGTCTTCCTGACTTTAGGTCCAGTACTCTCTTCTGTGCTATCTAGATGCCTTCAACCCTTATTCTCTCAACTCTTAGGACTATCTATCTTCTGAAGTGATATTGTATGTATGTATGAATGAATAAGAAAATTATTAAGTATTTGCTATGTGCCAGGAAACATGCTAGGCAGATAAGATATACATACAAAAGTGACACAGTCCCCATCCTGAAGTAGCCTACATTCTAATGGGTGAAACAATACATATGGTGGTGTTGACAAGGGAAGGAAATGTTGGTCCAGAGAGCTCCCAGGATTGTAAGTAAAGTCATAGGGTGGTCAATTCTTGTGCCATTTATATTAACAGTGCAAGTGGAAGGTCAAAGGGCAGGGCAGAGAAGGAATGCTTGTAGCAGCATGACAGATGCCTAGGGATGTCTATATGTATATCATTTGACTCTCACAAGAACCAGGGGAAGTAGATGCTATTGTTATCCCCATTTTTTTTTAACAGATGTGAGGCTGAGAAGTTAAACAACTTGCCCAGGGTCACTCAGCTGGTATGGGTGAGGTAGCATTTGAACTTAGGTCTTCTTGACTCTTTACCCTCCTATGCATAGATAAACAGAATGAAGCCCATAGAGATGACAAGGCTTGCCTAGATCTGCATAGTGAGATAGAGAAAGGCCCTGGTCAGTTACCAAACTCCCAGAACTCCCAACTCCCAGACCAGTACTCTTTTTTATTTTTCACCTTATCAGAGGCAGCTTAACATAATGCATAGAGGGCTGGATTTGGAGCTGAAAAGACCCAGGTTTGGATAAATATTGAATATTCAGATGATTAATATCTCAGTGGCCCTAGTCAAGTCACTTAAACCTCTCTGAGCCTCAGTTTCCTCAACTGTAAAATGAAGGTACTAAAACCTACAATAAGGGCCTCATATGGTGATTGTGAAGCTCAAATGGGATGCCATATTTAAAATACTCTGCAAATCTAAAAGCGCTATAGAAATGTGAGCTATAATTATGCCAACATTTTTTTTTAAGTACAACATATCTTTATTAAACACTTTTATGTACCAGACAGTGTGCTGGGCACTGGAGAGACAAAAATGAACTGGACCCTGCCCACAAGGACCTTATGTTCTTTTTTTTTTTAATTTACTTTTTTTAATTTTTGCCAACATTTTCAAGTGGCATGGTTGGTCATATCCTCCCTGGCATCTGGGACCTTCCCTGCTGTTCTAGAGTTAAGGAAGCTTATTTCCTCTTTCAGATCCCTAAATGGTGCACCCTAGCAGTCTGCACAAAGGCCACTGTGTTTACCAAGCTCTTGGGACTGTTGCTATGCTGAACAACACACACACATAATGAGCAATCATGAATAATTAATTAGCTCTAACCATTTCTTTTTTCCTGAAGCAGCACATCAATTTAAGGAAATGACAAAGAGAGAGGATGCAGTAGTAGAAAATATACTGCACTTTAGAGTCTTGAGAACTGGGCTACAGTCCCAGCTCTGACACTGCCCCTGTGACCTTGAGCAAATCACATTACCTTATGGGTCTTAATTTTCTCATCTGTAAAACGAGGAGGTTGTATTATAGGACCTCTAAGGTCCCTTCCAGCTTTAACATTCTTTGATAAGTAATCCAAACAAATCTGTTACTTAGGGGTGGCCCCTGATCATACAAGTGTGAGTGAGGGTGGAAAGGAAGGAAGAAAGGAAGGAAGAAAGAAAAGAAAGAAGGAAAGGAAAGAAGAAAGGAAAGAAGGAAGGAAAGAAAAGGGAAGCAAAGAAGGAAGGAAAAGAAAAAGAAGGAAGGAAGGAAGGAAAGAAAGAAGGAAGAAAAGAAGGAAAGAAGAAAAAAGAAAGGAAGGAAAGGAGGAAGGAAAAGGAATAAATATTTATTAAGCACCTAGTATGTGCCAGGCACTGTGCTAAGTGCTGGAAAAACAAAGGCAAAAGACAATCTCTAACCTCAGGATGGTCACAATCTAATGGGGAAGGGGAGCAATAAGTAAACAAGAATGTAAACAAGCCACCTTCAGGATAAATACGGGGTTGAACTGGCTGGCTTCCGAAGTCCCTTCCCGCTCCAAATCTCCGATCTTTGCTTTGCCCAAAATTACCCACATGAGCAGAATGGGGGAACTGAGCCTTAGTCTTCCGGCTCCAGAAGAACGCATCTATCCCTGCACTGACTTGTTGGCAGCTGTGTGGAAGATGGATTTGAAAGGTAAGGAAATGGAAGCAGGGAGATCAATTAGGAGGCCAGGCCAGAGATGAGAAAAGTCTGAATTAGGGGGGTAACCATATGAATTGGGAGAATGGGGCAGATTTGAGCCATATTGTGGAGGCAGACATAAAGAGATTTGGCAACTGGTTAGACACAGGGATGAGGGAGAAAGAAGAGTCTTGGATAATTTCCAAGTTAGTAACCTGGGTGACCAAGAAGATGGTGGTATCCTCAACAGACATAAGGAAGTTGAGAGGAGGGGTGGGTTTAGGGGAAAAGGTGGTGAATACTATTTTTTCTCTCTAAAATTAGGACAGAGAAGCAACCTGAAGTATAGATAAAGGGGCAACCTTGAAGTCAAGAAGGCCTGGGTTTAAGTCCTGATTCTAATACATACTGTCTATGTGAACCTTGATGAGTCACCAACCTTCCAATTTTTAGGCAAGTCTCTTCGATTATAAATTGAAGACCAGGTGTCCTAATCTGTATTGGCAGAGAGAGTCCCTTTATGGAATTCTTCCATACCAATTAAATCATGGGTGCAGTTAAAAAAAAGGAGGAAAAACTCCAAACTAAAACCAGACAAATTTTCCTGTCTCAACCTATTCAAAACCTTTGGTATAAAACTGTTTTGTTTTTTGGTTATAAAACTGTTCTGAAGAGGGGCAGCAGATAGGGTTTTATGAGCTGTTTTCAAAAACATTCATCTTTTTCCTGAAATGGACTCAGCAAAATTGGAAGGCAAATCAGTACTGAATCCTGAGTATCTGAAAAGGTCTGGGCTGAAAGAGATCCTTTAACCTGAGTTATAAATAGCAATTTTGGAGTTGAGGCAAGCAGCACAGAGTACTGGGGGAAGCATTTCAAAATCTGCCCTTGGAAAAACGTTGTGATTCATGAGTAGAAATAATATAAGAAGTAATTAAGAATGTAAAAGAGGATATTTTCTTTGCGAACTGTATTCCCCAGAAGCCTGCACAGACTTCTATTTGGAGACAAATTATTTACATAGAGTCTCACAGATAGGTGTTATTAAAATGCCCATGATCCTTTAGTTTTCATCCTTAAATGATTACTTTTGCAAACTACATGTGAAGTTCAGTTGTTTCTACTCTTCTGAAGGAGTTATTAGATTTTCGTGTGTCCCCTCAATTTTGGTGCCCTGGGTCAAAGCCCCAGTTCCCTCTGTCATAGATACACATCTGCCTCCAACCTTTAGAGGCAAAGACACAGATTTGGTAGGACAATGTTCCAATGGAAATAGCCTCTAATGATGTCGTCATGCCCAGGAGGGTATGTTCAGGACTTAATGACTGAATGGTTCTAGCTACAAATTTTATTATCTCTAATAGTTGTTCCACAGTGAGCCGATCATGTATTTAGTAGAAATAGACCCAATCAATTTATATGAAATACATAAAACTTTTCAATTGGCACTGGCATCTGCTCTTGAATAATGTTGCCATATGTAGAAAGGGACAGCCTGTCACCCTTACTTGTGGGGACGTTAAAAGTGTCGCAGGTTAATTGGAAGAGATGGGAGAAATAGAATTATTATTGCTTTACTCTACTTTCCCTCAGCTCTTAGAATCACAGCGTGTTAGAGCTGGGAAGGGCTTTGGAGATCAGTTAAGTTCAACGCTCTCATTTTACAGATGAGGAAAGTCAATGCCCCAACCCTTCCCTGACCCTAAATAACTCATAGACGTTGGATCATAGACTGAGAGCTAGAAGGGGCCTCAGAAGTCATGTAGTCAAGTCCTCTCATTTTGCAGATGAGAAAACTAAGATCCAGGGAGGTTGTGACTTGCTGTTGGTCCTATGAGTAGCAAATGGAAGAGCCAGGATTTGAACCTAGCCACAGAGTATGAGTCAATGGCACAGCTGGGGCTACAGTCTAAGTCTCCTGACTTTTTTTGTCCAAGGTTTTTGTCCATGATGTGACAGAGTCCCTCTTGTACTATTTATATTAAATGAGATTGCAGTGTGCTTATTTGTATGCTCTTTTGAAATTATTCTCTTATTGCCTTGAGTATTTTTATTCATCCATCCAAACATCCATCCATTTATCTATCCATATCTATCCATTCACCTATCCATGCATTCAATAAATACTCAGCAAATACCTACTATATGATCAAGACTTTGACAGACACTGAAAGTGATACAAAGTATAGAACTTGGTTTGTCTACCCTCCAGACACAATCTAGTTCAGGAGCTAAATTACATGCAAAATGAAGAATTAAATAACAGGACCTTGAATGGAATAAGGACTTGTTGCTTGTTGAATAAATGAAAGTAGCTCACATTTATTGTTGTTGAGTCATTTTCAGTCATATCTGACTCTTTGTGATTTTTCTTGGCAGAGATACTGGTTTGCCATTTCCTTCTCCAGCTCATTTTACAGGTGGGGAAACTGAGGCAAACAGGGTTAAGTGACTTGCCCAGGGTCACACAGCTAGTAAATATGTCTGAGGCTGGATTTGAACTCATGAAGAGTCTACCTGACTCCAGGCCCAGTGCTCTATCCATTGTACCACCTAGCTGCCAGCTCACATTTATCGAGTGTTAACAAATTTACAAAGAATGAATGCAATGTAACAATCACATTGCCAAAATAAGACAGCAGATGCTCCGAGGTCTTAGATGAAGGAGAGATCATTGTGGACTGGAGGATTGGGAAGGCTCTGTGGAGAGGGTAAGACTTGAACTGGAGACTGAGGCAGAATAGGATACCCATATGAAGAAAGGCAAAGTATTTTTTGTGTCAAACTCAAACTGTCCAAAATGGAGTTCGTTATTATTCTCCTCAAACCTTCCCCTTTTCTGAACTTCTGAATCATTCTCAAGGGAACTACCATTCTTCTCATCTCCAGGCTCATGGCATTGGTATGACCCTTGTCTCCTCACTCTCCCTCACTGCCCAAAGACACTCAGGTGACCAACCTTGTCTCTACGTCTAACCTCTCTCATCCGTTCCCTTCTTTTTACTCACAAAGCCACGATCCTTGTTCAGTATCTCGTCGTTGCTAGCCTGGCCTTCGTAGCTTGCCCATTAGACTCCCTGAATCAAGTTTCTCCCATTTCTAAGCCATCTTCCAAGTCACTGCAAAGATGATTTTCTGTAATTTTCTGACCATGTCATTCCCCTACGCAACACACTCCAGCGGCTTCCCGTTGATCCTAGGATCAAGTATGAACTCCTCTTTTTGACATTTATAGGTCTTCTCAAACTGGTCCCCAACCTAATTTTCTTGCCTTAGAAATTACTTTATATGACTCCCTTTCATAAAGACCAAACTGGCCTTCCTGTTTCTCCCACAAGACATTTTGTCTTCTGTCTCCATGACTTTGCATGGTTCCTGTGCCTGGAACATATTTCTTCTTTATCTCTGTTTCTTAGAAACCTTAGCTATCTCCAAATCTTTTTTCAAATGCTACCTTCTACATGGGATCTTTCTCGATCCCCCAGCTGCTAGGTCCCCCCTTTCCAAATTACCTTTTTGCATATACTTATTTTACATTATGTTTATATTGCAAATACTTACTTACATTACACTTATTTTTGCATATGCTTATTTATTGTTGATTTCCCTGAATGAATGTCAGATCCTTGAAGGCCAGGACTGTGCCTGGTATGCAGTAGGCACTTAATCAGCACATAATTGATTGGTTGATTCCAGAAGGAGGGCCACAGGATCAAAGACTTGGCCCTCAGAGTGAGCAGGGCATGTTAGAGGATACATCTAGACTGGCCTGCTTAGAGTAGGATGTTGGCAAGTAGTGTAAGTAAGGTACCTTTGGAAAGGTAGACTGGGGCCAGATTGTGCAGGGCTTTGAATGCCAAACCACATAATTTGCATCTGATCCTGTGTGTGATATAGAGCCAGTGAAAGGTTTTGAGCAGGACAGTGACAGGATCAAATTGGTATTTCAGGAAGATTAATCTATTGGTGCTATACAGCATAGGTGTGAGACAGAGAAAGCAGGGTGAGAGAGACCAATTAGGAGATCATTTTAGTAATCTAGGCATGTGGTAAAGAGGCCTGGCATAGAATTTTGGCAGCAGGAAGAGGAGGACAGTGGTGGATATGTTACACACTTCGAAAGGAAAAATCTGTTGGTCAGTAGACAGTTAAGACATGGTTGTATACCTCGGGCTATGTATACCACTAACCCTCAGAATTGAGGTGTACTTCCCAGGTTAATTTGGGCGGGATTAAAATACTGAGCAGAAAAGGAAGATTTTTGTAAGCTAATACAGAAGGAAATAATCAAAATCAGGAAAAGAATAGATCCGATTCAAACAACGTAAACAGAAAAAAAAGAAAAGAAAACTGAATGCTACAAAATTATAATTACCAAGCTTGGTCCTGGAGAAGAGCTGAGAAAATTACCCACATCCATTCATTGTAGAAGAAGAGGGTCATAGGGATGATCATAGGATCATAGATTTAGAGCTAAAAGGATCCCAGAGACCATCTACTCCAGTGCTCTCATTTTATAGCGAGGAAACTGAAGCCCAGATTGGGGACGTGACTTGTCTAGGGCTGCACGACCCAAGGCTCACATAAATGGCAGATGTGGGATTCTAATCCAAGGCTCTCTGACTCTAAACCTAGACCACGTTCCATTGTACCAAGCTGGGTATGGGATATTGCCTGTACAAAGAGGGGTGATGGGGTAGATGATTTTGTTGAAATGCCTTCCCACCTCCCCCCCCTTTCAAAGTCTTTGTTACTAGAGATGATTCACTGAGTATGGGAGAGGGCAGGGATATATTCAGAAATGAATGTGCTATAACAACAAAATGCATAAATAAAGAGAAAAGAAAAGAAATAACAAGCAGAGTTCTTTCATTATTATATCCTTGAGGGTAATACCAATCAGCCAGAAGGGCACGGACCAGAACAAAGAAAACCTCTTTTGGATGCTACAGCTTGAAATAACTTCCAATTGTTGTTGTTGTTCAGTTGTTTTTCAGTTGGGTCTGATTCTTTGTGACGCCTTTTGGGGTTTTCTTGGCAAAGATACTGGAGTGGTTTGCCATTTCCTTCTCCAGCTCATTTTACAGATGAGAAAATTGAGGCAAACATGGTTAAGTGACTTGCCTATGGTCACACAGCTAGTAAGTGTCTGAGGACACTTACTCAGGTCTTCCCAACTCCAGGCCTGGTGCTCTATCCACAGCGGCACCTAGCTGCCTCAATTAGACAATGATATATAATTGACAAGGGTTAAAAGTGACTGAGGTGATTTGCTTATTGGGGATGGGAAGTTGGGTAATAGAATGGAAGGTCTGGAGAAGGAGCTGGGGTGATTGCAAAAAATAAAATGAATGGATTAACAACTTCTTTTCAATCTAACAGACATTTTTTGACCACTTATTATGTAGAAATGGAAGTCCCTTCCGATGACCTAGAGGGTGATCCTGGGGTCTTGAAAGTTCTACTAGTAGAGTTCAAGCTCTGAAAGGTCACACTGAAATGAAAAGGTCTGCAGGATGGCCCTAGTGAGGAACTCATTGTTTGATCCCTGGAAAATAACCAAACCAAGTTCTGAGAGACTCATCCCTAGGATGGCTGTAAGATAATGAATTTCTAGGCCATAGCCCCTTCTATCAACTCACACTACACTCAGTGGCCAGTGCCAATGAAATATACAGGACACGCATGTATTGATGAAATATGATATTCGGGGTTCTGTTTCTGCAAGGGATTTCCTAAAGAGGGGAGAATTCTTATGGCTTCCTAATTGTGATGGGAGAAATTGAGATGTATTGAAGGGTCCTGGGCTAGTCTTAGAATTTTAGTCAGATGGGACCCCAAGAGTTATGTAGTCTTAAACTTCCCAAGAGCATGGATCTCATCTATAGCCTCCCCAGGAAAAGTGGTCATCCAGCTTCTGCTAGAAAACTAGCATTGAGTAACACACTATTTCCATGTTTGGACAACTCTCATCATTGGGAAGATTTTCCTTCTGCTGAGCCCAAACCTAAGACCTGGGTTCAAATTCCATCTATGAAACTTAATAGCTATAAGACCATGGTGGGTATGTGGGGGGTGGTGGTGGTGGAAATCTTACTTTCCTGAGTCCCAGTTTCTTCATCTATAAAATGAACAGGATAGACTAAATGGCCCGTAAGATCCCTTTCAACTCTAAATCGATAGTCCCAAGCTCTTATGATCAAGTGAAAAGGGTGGTGATGGATGGGAGGTAGAGGTCTCTACAATCTCCCTTTGTATTTAGGACTGAAGGTTCAGGTTGCTTCTCGTTCTCAGACAGCCCATTCACCAGCCTAACTTTTGCTCTATTTTGAGCCCATAAGAAGGTGGAAAGTAGGACATAGGCAGAAAACAGGAACTGAGGCAGGTGAATTCAGTTCCTGAGGACTGTCTTAGGCTCCTCACCTGATCCTTGGTCCCCTTTCACCCTCACCTAAGCTTTTGCAGGAAAGGGAGGGCTGTTTTACCTCACCACTCATTCCATTTATTTCAGCCAAATATAGAAATACAATTCTGCAGACCCCTTGATTGCATTATCCTGACCATTCAGTTAGTGTAATTGTATGTGCAAAGCCGACAAATGTAATTTTGCCAGCTTTTATGCTTGCTCGTTTTCTCTTTCAGCCCCTTCATCTGATTAGCTAAAGTGACTCAGAGACCTTCCGAGAAAGCTTCATGGAGCACCTGAGTGGACATTTTATTGGATGAACATTCCAGCTGGCTAGCCCAGCTCAACTCAGTTTGGAAGACTGCATTGAGGCTGAGATAAAATAACCCACATAATCCAAGACCGAACATCTTGGGGCTTATGTCCTGGAAAGGCTATGTGTCTGAATCTATTATAAGTATGGGCTATTTATTCATTAGTTCATTCATTCATTTGTTCATTTGCCACTAGCTACTCTGCTTGGTTGTGACTTCATCATCATCGTCATCGTCATCATCATTGTCATCATCATCACCCAGCCCATGATTAGCTCATCACCAGGAAACTCATCATCATGGAAATTGCTTCAGCTTTGTTACTCACTCCTTAGTACCCTAAATTACTTCTGCTTCTCTGATTGGAGGGCTGGAAAATAGAGCAAAAAACTCTTCCCATAACCTCCTTTTATAGAAGGCTTGAAATCCCAGTCATCTCTTCATTTGCCACCAGCTGCTCTGGTTAGTTTTAACTCTGCCACCACCACCATCATCATCATGCTTCTGAAATGGGAACTCTGCTTCCCCCACCCCCTGCTTTTCAGCTTTCTTTTGTGTATAGTTTTCCCCATTAGATTATAAGCTCCTTGAGGGCAGGGGTTATTTTTCTTTTTCTTATTTGTATTCCCACTGCCTGGTATATAGTAGGTGGTTAAAATGTTTATCCATTTCATTCATTCATTTATTTATAATTTTTTTAGGTCAAACAAGATATTCCATGGTAGTCTTAGGGAATTTGGAAAGTTTGGAGTGCAAATTCTTCTTTGTTCGGAATATTTCTGTTTATCACGGTTACTTTTGCTTTAGTCGTGTGGAGGTTCTGAAATGTCTAATACTAATTACTTTTCCTCCTCTGTTTTCATTATTCAAGGGGCTAGGGTTTCACTTACTTCCCGTATATAGGAGAGAGAAGACATGATAATTAGATTTTCTTTTCAAAGTTCAGGGTTCCCGGGGTCTCAGGATGGAGAAAAGGGCATCTGGCGGCATTTCAAAACCTCTATAAACTTGGAGCCAGATTGACCTGTGGTCATTGAGGGGCCTGAAGCCAAGTGTATGTGATCTCCAGGGTCACATTCATTAGCAACAAAATCTTGACCAATAGTCATCATGAATGGATTACACATTATGATGTTTCCCACTCCAAACAGTAGCAGTGCATGGAGTCAAATACATTTCTAAATTCTCCATTGGTGGATAGCTTGGACACAAGGAGAACCTAGTTCGTTGGAGCCTAGCATCTATCTTTTCTTTTCAGGACCCCCCTTTTCTTCACCTTTTTCTTTTCCTGTTGCAACCAATTATTTAACTAAAAACTAATTCTGAGTGGGAGGCAAAGTTTCCAGATAAGAAGCCAAAACAGCAGAAGTCTCCTGATGGAGGTACCATTTTCTAGTGGATCTAACAATGTGCCTAGGGAAAGTGAAAGCATCTTCTGGGGGCTAGTCTCCTTCCTCCGGGGTTCTAGGAGAAGCTTGTGTTCTGGCTCATCTAGAACTCACCCTGGGGCCCCAGTGATGATGTGAGGTCATAATGTTCCAGGATGATGGTTCCTCAGTTGATTAGGAAAGCCAGGACTATGTCTTGGACCAAGAGAATTTACTGGGAACTGCCTTAAGCTGGTCAGAATAGAGAGGTTATCTTGTACTGAATTTCCCAGGTTTTAAAAACATAATAAATTCTAGAGGGCTTTGGATCAAAGCAGGAGTAGGGGTAAGGGTGGGGGAAACTTGGTAGATTTGTGTTGGTGAACCTGAGAGGTGAACCTGCTCATCCCTCCTTATTGTCCTCTAGGTCATGGGAGCAAGAATAAGAGAGGTGAAAAATCTTATTTAAAGAAACACAGTATGTTATATCTAGGAATCATCTAATCTGTTCCCCTCATTTTACCATCAAGGAAACAGAGGCCTAGAGAGCTAGCATAATTTCCTCATGATTGTGTAAATAGTGGTAGAGCAGAAACTTAGGAGACAAGTTTCCTGGTGCCCTATCCAATGTTCTTTCCTCTACAACATTCCTTTAGTTGTTACCCAGTTGTGTCTGACTCTTTGTGACCCCATTTGGGGTTTTCTGGGCAAAGATGCTGTAGTGGTTTGCCACTTCCTTCTCCAGCTCATTTGACAGGTGAGGAAACTGAGGCAAATAAGGTTAAGTGGCTTACCCAGGGTCACACAGCTAGTAAGAGTTTGAGGACAGATTTGAACTCACGAAGTTGAGTCTTCCTGACTCAAGGACTGGCACTCTATCCACTGCACCATTTAGCTGCCCTATGACATTCCTAGTTGGTTGCAATGAGCCAAAATTGCCTTACATCCAAGCTATTCATTGATCAGGATTTTGGTTCCTGGAAGTTGTATTCCCTTTCCTATTACATAGAAAGAGAGCTCAGAACCTAGTAGGGCAAGGGGAACCTTTACTTCAAAAAATGGAAAACATTTTTCCCTAGCAGTTAGAGCATGCCAAGGTTCTAAGTAGGTTTTGAGGAAACAATTGACACCTTCATTCTTTTAAGCAGCCAAGATGATTCGGATAGCATACCAGCTCAGAGCTGTGAATAAAATCTTGGAGTAACATAAAGTAAAGATTTTTCTTAAAAGAATATAGAAAACCACTGTTTAGTTAAGCAATAAATGATAACCACTGAGTTTAGTGAAAATGGTACTAGTCTGTATCTGGTCATTCATATTTTTGATAACTTGATCAAACTTGAGTATCATGAATTTATAATTATGTATCAGAGGTATAATAATGAATGTTGTTGGGCAGCTAAGTGATGCAATGAGCCTGGAGTCAGGAAGACTCATCTTCCTGAGTTCAAATCTGGCCTCAGATAGTTACTAGCTGCGCGATCTTAGGCAAGTCATTTAACCCTGTTTGCCTCAGTTTCCTCATCTGTCAAATGAGCTAGCGAAGGAAATAGCAAACTACTCTAGAATTTTTGCCAAGAAAACTCCAAATGGGGTCACAAAGATTTGGACACAACTAAAATGACTGAACAACAACAACAACAACAACAACAACAAAGAAGCTATAGGGGAGAGCTTCTTCAGGTTAGGAGTACTTGGCATATAGTAACACTTAATAAATGCTTGTTGACTGACTGACTAACTTCTTGCCTGGGTCAAGTTTTCTTGGATCATTTATTTGTTCATTTGTTGATCAATGTCTATCACATGCAAGGCACTGAAGATTATATAAGGAAAACCAGCTTGCTCTGGGAGGTTCAGCTAGAACCTGAAAATGCTGAAATCTCTTTACCTTTCCCTGGAGAGATCATGCATGGGGCCAGAGAGTCTCTTGCAATGTGCTTTGTTTCTTCATTGAATCCAGCTCCTGCCCAAACCAAACCCCTCTTTGCATTAAAACATCTGCCCCATTAGCATTATGGCATTAGTATATCTTAGGGGACCTCATAAGAAAACATTATTAGCCAGGCATGCACGACCGGCACTCCTAACCTGAAGAAGCTCTCCTCTAGAGCTTTTTACTTCCAACAAAGGGTTTCTCTGCCTTGAGTCCTAGCTGTGAACCAAGAAATATGCCATTAGGTTCAAAAATACTTCCTAGCTATAGAAGAGGGTCTTTTGGAATCTCCTGTCCATTCTAAGCACAATACTAGAAATCTTTTATCAGATTTGGGGGTTTTAAGAACATTTTAAAGCTGATTCTCTCCTTTTTTGCTAAGAAATATGCATCCCCCAGGCATGGAAGGGAGGAGGGCTTCATCCTCACATTCTTCAGACTTTCCCCTTTGCTTAGCTTACCAGGGAGACTCACAAAATCATGAAGTTTAAGAATGGGAAAGGATCTCAGCAGCCAGATGGTCTTTCCTATACCTGAAAATGAGCCTCCATTAAAACATCCCCAAGGAAGTGGTCATCTAGTCTTCTCTGGAAGGTCTTCAATGAAGAAAAGCATGCTACCTCTTGAGAGAGCCCTTTCCACTTAGGGATAGCTCTAATTCTTAGGAAAATTTTCCTGATACTGAGCCCGAATTTGCCTCTTTGCAATTTTCATACTACTTTTGCCTTTTGGCTCCGAATGATAGATCTGTTTTCTCACAGAGCTCCACAGCTATTAAGCAAATTTCCCCTCCCACCTTTAAAAAAAGCAAAAATAACCATCTGGTTCTGTGTCTTTGGCAGAAATAAATTACTTAGTAAAGGTCTAGCCTTTACCTGTCGGATCAAAGTTGAGGTTCTCCCCATGTGCATTCTCCCGAGATCTTGGCTCCTGTAGTGACTTCTTATAGATACTCTCAAAGAGGTTTCTTGAATTGGGTGCTTCATCCCTTGATATTATCTCCTCCCCATTAACTGAAAAACAGAAGATAGCATGACATCTTGGTTAGGTGGAGCTCACTTAAGGAAGACAGAAAGATGGAATGCAGGGGAGGGATGGTTGGTAGGGCTTGACAGGAAATGAGAGAGAGGGGCTGTTGGCAGGATTTGACTTGGGGTGGGCCTATAGCTCAGGAGGAGGCAATGAAGAGAATGAATGTGGGCGAACTCACTTGTAAGATAGCAGTCTAGGCTGAGGGAGATGTTGTCAAAAGCAATGATGGCTCCTGAGCCTTCTTCCCACCATGTGACAATCTGGAGCCAGAATCTGTGCAGGTGAAGAAGAACCAATGATGAATTAGGATGGTGAGCCAACATTACTTTACCTTGGCCTGGCAGCTAAGTGCCCCACATTTGCCAGGGTGTCATTGTTTTAATCACAAGATCACAGGGCCATAGATTTGGAATAGAAGGGGCTTTTGAGGCCATCTAATCCAACCCCCTAACTTTACAGATGAGGTGACTGAGGCCCAGCCAGGTTAATTGAATTGCTCTAGGTCACACAGCAGACACATAGTCAGTCAATCTGGAATTTCCCCACACTTGGTTGTAACAAAGTCTATCTCCTTCTGAAGGAGGCACAGTGTAGTGGAAAGGTTGCTGGGTTTGGAGTCAGAGGACCTAGGTTTAACTCTCACACTCTTACTGGGTGACCTTGGACAATTCACTTCCCTGGGTCTATCTCTTCATCTGTAAAACAAGGGAATTGGACTAGCTGGCCCTACTCTAAATTTATGGCCCTAAGTGTTAATTCAACATCTGCTGCAATTTATCTTTGATAACCCAGTTTGGAGTCTAGAACCTGGGACCAGGCCTTTCAGATCGTCTGAGAAAACCTTCCCTTCCAGGCCCAAAGTGGGTCTGATGTACAGGAAACCACGGCATGAGGAACATTCCAGATCTTACATTAAGGTGGGCAGAGCTTTAATGAATGAGGTAAATGGGGCCTTGCCTCAGGGTCCCAATATTAAGAGGTGCGGCATGCTGCCTCTGGGGTTGGGGAGGAAACTTCTTCCACATAGTTATTGCCATTCCCCATTCCTTGCCCCACATCCTTCCTCTGGGCCATTAGATAGTACGGCCCAACCTCCCCCAACCTTCTCTCCCAGGCTATGCTGCCTCTCTACCCAGCCCACTTTCTCCTTCAGCTTCTGTGAGACACATGACCAGATTCTCTAGGAGAAGAGGTCATCTCTTCCCTAACTGCCCTTGGTTAGACTGGCTCTGGCAATATCGCCACCATCATCACCTGGTCTGTCACACCCCTTCCTCCATTCCCCCGGCTCCTAAACATTGGCTTGTGCCCCAAGAGAGAAACATCAAGTTACAGCTCTGCCTGTAGGAGACAGGAGCAAAGTGAATACCCAGAGTAGGCTATCGGGGCAAGGGAACTGATCTCTTTCCACCATGTTGCAATAGGGTGGTGTGGGGAAAAGAGCTCTAGAAGGAAGAAAAGCAGCATTTATTAAGCACCTACTATGTGCGGGATACTATGCTAAGTGCTTTACAAATATTATCTCATTTGATCCTCACAATAACCTGAAGAGGTAGGTACAATTATTATCTCAATTTTATGGTTGAGGAAATTGAGGCAAATAGAAGTTAAGTGACTTGCCCAGGATAGCTAGTAAATGTCTGAGGCTTGATTTGAACTCCTAACTCCACACCCAGTGTTCTGTCCTCTTTGCCCCCTACCTGCTTCTAGATTAAGGAGACTTCAGGCTTCCAGTACATGGTCCTGTGGAAATAGCATTGGCTTAGGAGGTAGAGGATCTAGGTTCAAATCCTGACCTTACTACCTATGTAACCCTTGGACAGGTGATTCAACCTCCTTAGCCCTCAGTTTCCTTGTATGTAAAATGGGAGGGTGGTTCTGGGTGGCCTCTGATGACTCTTCCTGCTCTAGACTGAAGATCCTTTGAGTCCCTTGATTTGCCAAAGATCCTTGTTTCCAGTGGAACCATGGCTAAGTCACTAACTTCTGTGACATGGCCTCCTGACCTCTGTGAAATGGAGATGAGAATCCCTGACCGACCCACACACAGGGTCTTTGTGAGGTGTCATAGAAAGGTGAGTGATTCTCATTGCATTTGAGTAGTAAGAGTACTTCATGGTGTTCTACAGTTTACAAAACACAGCAACACATGTTTTTATCATCATGATCTCATCTGATCTTCTCAACAACTTAGTAAAGAAGGCAGGACCAATCAATCCTCCTTAAGGGTGGAGATAACTGTCTTATTAGCTTTGTAGCTCCTCAGCTACTAGTGCTGTGCATTGTAGAGTTGGTGCTTAATAAATGGTTCTTGAATGACTGTTTTACAGAAGAGGAAAGTGAGGTTAAGTGGATTGTATAGTAAGTGGGTAGAAGAATGGGAATTTGAGAATAGGTCTTTTGACTCACAGTTTGACAATCTTTCCAATATCCCAGAAGAGGAACCACAGTATAGTTGGAGAAAATGCTGTATTTGGAGTCAGAGACCTGGGTTCAAATCCTTGCTTCACCACCACTTGTGTGGCCTTGGGCAAGTTATTTAACCTCTCTAGACTTCTGTTTCCTCATTGTAAAATGAAGGGATTGACTGAATTGTTGTCAATTGTTCTTCATTTTCAAAGAGGACCAATGACATTTTGGGTGATGTCTTGACTTGTGCATGAATTGGATGTAAGTGAAGCAGAGTTGTACAAAGTTGACTCTTCCTGAGTCATCAAAGTCCAGTGGCAAGACAAAAGTCAAGACAACTGGTGATGGTCCAGATTGATTGAACTAGATGGCTTCCAAAGTCCCTTCCAATTCTAAATCTATGATGCTATGATCTGAAACTCAAGCTAATCCAATCTCTTCAGTCTCCCTTTCAGCACCTCTGTATCTACCTCTATAGAGGCATAGTCATTGATGACCTTGTTTTTTTTTTAAATTTGTTTCTTTTTAAGAATGTGTAAGATGTTTCTTTTTTAAAAAAATTGTTTAAGATGCTAATATCTTAATTTTAAGAAATCTATTTAAAATTTTTAATTGATAAATTTTAATCAATAATTGTCTACATCATATTCATCTCCAAATATATTTCTAGATATCCCCCTCCCCAACAAAACATCTCATACAACAAAGAATAAAAAAAAAACTGAGAGAAAAAAGCAGTTCAGCACAATTAAACGATACATTGGCATTGATCATGTCTGGAAGTATATGTAATTTTCCATACCCATAGTCCCCTGCCTCTGCAAAGAAGGGAGAAAAGTACATTTTTCCGTTTCCTGCTCTGAGCCAATCTTGGTCATTATAATTACATAGCATTCAATTTTAGCTTTTTTTTTGTTCTTTCTAGTTACATTGATGCATATATATTGTGTCTATTCTCCTTCCCCCCTTTTATTTACTTTGCTAGAACTTGCTAGGTTTTGTTGGATATTTTCTTTTTCATGCACATTTATCCAGTCTTTACCATGAGACCTGTGTACTATCATCTCCTATCTCCTGTACCCAGGAAGCATGCAACTCACGCTGTTGACTAGACTGATTTTAGCCTTTTTCTGAGTCAACTTGTATCCAGGTTAAAAAGCACAAACTTCTTTCATGCCTGGTTTCCTCATCTCCCTCAAACAGGGACCAGAAGACCCATCATGATCTTGGTTCTTTTTAAAGCTATTACAAAGATTAGTGAGCTGCCCAACATAGAGACCTCAGAGCTACTTGGAGAAAGTAGAAAAAGAAGGCGGAGATAGAAATATTTTCCCTAGGTTAATGCTTCCAGAAAAGATTGAGGAAAGACCAAGCATCAGCTGCTTAATGCTGCGGCACACGATTGGGTAATGGCCCTCCAGCCCACCTTTATGGCTCTGCTCTCTCCCACTGTCTGTTCCCTACCTGAAGCCATCATCTCCTACTTATGACATTACCATAATCTGCTCATCAACCAGCTGTGATGTTAAGGCCACACATGGATCTCCAGGGCTGTTACCAGTAGTAAACGACATACCTTCCAGGTGGGGAATGGGATACAGAGCAAATAAAGCGGGGATGGGGGAGTGAAACAAAGCTCCTATTCTCATTCAAATATGCCCTAAGTAGGTAAAAGGAGAGTGACTTGCAGGATGCCTCTCCCTCTCCTTTTATTCTTTATGGCTGTGTGCTAGAGGCAATAGGTTTCTTCACCAGCCAGTGGGCTCTCTTAGCATGGATGGGATGATGCAAGCTGGAGTTGGAAGGGTTTCAAAATAAAACTACTTTTTCAAGTGTTCTGTGAGCAGCTGCTGTTGAAAAGAGCTTGATTGACATGGGGAATTGCACATATTTTGAGGAAGGAACACTCATAACAATCAGGCAAAGCTCAATCAGATGTTGAGATGTAAACATGCCTGCAGCACCCCAAGAGCTGCTGCTGTCAATCCAGAGGACTGCACAGAGATGTTCTCTCAGGAGTTCTAGAAAATGTTGGGAGATAACCAGTGAGCAGAGCTGATACTGGTACAGTGCTGTAAGGCTTGCAAATTGGGTTATTTCTATCTCCGCAACATCTCTCACATAAGTTCCTTTCTCACTACTCACTCAGCCACCACATTACTTAAGGTCACCGTCCCCACTCACCTGGACAATAGTCAGTTTCACTGTCTCAAGTCTCTCCCCACTCCAATTCATTCTCCATGTAGCTGGCAAAGTAAATTTCCTGAAGTGCAGATCTGATCTTCTCACTCCCCTACTCAATTGCCTTCTGTGGCTCCCTGTTGACTTTAGGATCAAATATGAACTCTTCTGTTTGGCATTTAAAACTCTTCACTACCTCACCTCAACCTTCCTCTCTAGCTTCATTATACATCATTCCCCTTCATCCACTCTATGGCCTCCCCAAATTACCCTTATGGAGATTACATACATGGTACTCCATTCCCATTTCTTTGTCTTTGAATTGGCTCTTCCCTATGCCTGAAATCTTCTTATCTGCTTCACAGAATCCCTTACTTCCACTAAGTATATCAAGAACACACATCTACAGAAAGTCTTTCCTGGTCCTCCCAAAGTTGCTAGTTCCCTCCCTCCCTAAACTATCTAGTATTTATTTTTTATTTGGAATATATTTATTCTACAGGATCTCCAAAAAATTTCAATGCAGGTTTAAATTTCAGACTATTTGGTTGAAAATGAAACAAGAAGGTTCACCTATTAAACTCTCTCAGGAAAGGGAGGAGGTATCCCTTCGCTCTTCTGGACGTTACCCTTAGAATATGACTTCCACTGGCCTAGTCCAACCACTGTCCTTTTTCTCCCTGCAGGGAAAGATTTGTTCTCCAGTTATTGCCCTTGGCTATACCCCTACATGAGATTTCTCTGAGCATGTAGGGGTGGTAAAACAACATATAGCTGCTCACCAGATCACCAATGGTTACTTTTAGTTCTTAGGGAAAAAGACCTAAATCCAGGTTTCCTACACTTGGGGAGGTATAAAAATGAGAAATTAACATCAATAATATCCTCTCTCATATAGTTCAGGAGCCCCCATTTTGGATAGAGTACTGATGATTTTGAATAAGCAGAGAGCTTGAACTCATTCCTTTTCATTTTCTAACATCTAATTCTCTAACACTCTAGCTCCTGGTCAGTTGCCTACTCTTCAGTGTAGTGTGTTGGAAAGGGCCATTGGCCACATTAGTACACTGTTGGTATAGCTATGAATCAGTCCAATTATTTTGTAAACAAATTTGGAATTATGCTAAGAAAGTGACTAAAATGTCCATACCCTTTGATCTAGAGATCACACTACCAGGCATACAGTATACTCCAAAAAAAGTTCCATCTACACCAAAATTTTGGCATTAATTTTTTTTAGGCAATTGGGGTTAAGTGACTTGTCCAGGGTCACACAGCTTTAATTTTTTTTTGTGATAGCAAAGAATTGGAAACAAAGTAGATGCCCATCACTTCTGGTATATGAAAGTACTAAAATATTACTGCACTGGAATAAATTATGACTATGAAGAATACAGTGAAGGATGAATGAATGCTAAGTAAAGTAAGTAGAACCAGGAAAACAATTTACATATGACTCCAACAGTGAAAGTGGAAAGAACACATTGAAATTGAGTCATATAATTGTAATGACCAAGTTCAGCCCCAAAGAAGAGATTTGAGACATTAATTCTTTTCTTTCTTTGAAGAAGTAGAAACTATGGGTGCATATAATGGCTTAACTTGATTAATGTATTAGTTTTCTGAAT
>NW_020947214.1:0-17363 GCF_900497805.2 Vombatus ursinus
TAAGTGACTTATTTGGAGGTCATATAGCTGGTAAGTATCTGAGGGCAGATTCAAACTCAGGTCTTCCTGATTCCAGTCCTGGTGCTGTATCCACTGGGTCACCTAGTTTCTTTATAATGAAACTAAGATGTTTTAATACTAATGCAATAACTATTAATAGATATAACCCACATAAGTAAAAGCTCTTTGGAGCAGGTTTCAATGGCTTTCGCTAGTGGAAATGGGCCCTGAGAACCATTGGTCCATTTGAAAAGATTTTGTTTGATCATCCATGTTGTTTCTTTATTTGTTCTGCAACCTTCCTGATCTTCACTCTCGGAAGCGTGTCATATTCCATAAGTGTAAGTTGGAGTTGGGTGGCACAAATCTTGTGAGTACCAAAAGTGCCAGTGTGAGGGTTTTGATGAAATTACTACCCAAGCAGCACTTACAAACTCATAGAAAGCTAGAGCCAGAAGAGGTTTTAGAGATCAGGGAGTCCAATATCCCCAATTTTCAGAGGAAGAAACTGAGGCCAAGAGAGGTGATAGAACTTTCTCATGTATACACAGTTAAGTAGTAATGTAGATGGGCCTACATATAATATCCTCATAATTCTTTCATCCTATGGTTCTGCTCCCAGGGAAGAGTTAGAAATTCAGGTCTCATTTACTCAGGACTGACTGCTGATGTCCCTTTCTCAATGCAGGAAGCTCTAGGAAAAGAAAGCCACCATTAACATTAAATAGGCTGGGGTGATCCAACCTAATAATGCAAATGTGTGAGGGATCTCTGGTTTCGATGAAATAACATTCCATTGTGGAGATTCTCTCCACCAACATAGATTACAACCCATCTATGACTATAGATAAATCTTAACGAGTTTTCTCCAAGGCACTGAACGTCAAGTCAATTGGGTCACTAAGGTAGAGTCAGAGGCAGGATTTGAAATCAGAGAATCCTGATTCCAGATTCAGTACTCTATTTACTATGACAGTCTATCTTTCACTATCTTTTTTGGGGGGGGAGATCTTGATCTATTATTTTACTGGTGTGGGTAACTCTCTAGCATTGAAGCAGATCAGCAATATATTAGTAACATAGGGTTCTAGGAGGTTCCCTCTTGGGCACTGAGAGGTTAATTTACTTGCCTATTAGAGGCAAGTCTTGAACCCAGATCTCTCTGGTTCCAAAGCCAATCCTCTCTGGCAATGCTGCTTCTTTTTAATTTTTGTCATACAGATATCTTTCTGTTTTAATGTCTGGAGAATCTTATTAATTCATATATATTTTTTTCTGCCCATGGAGAAGTGGAAACTGATGAAGTATCTGGAGATTGGACCTTAGGATCACAGGGGTATAGATGGAGAGTTGGAAGGGAACTTAGAGGTCAGATAATCCAACCTTCTCCTTTTTCAGATGAGGAAACTAAGGTGACTTGTTCAAGGTCACACATATAGTAAGTAGTGAGTCCAGGATTTAAACCTAGCTCACTGATTCCAGATCAAAGGATCTCTCCTCTCTACCATGCTGCCACACACCTTTTCCCCATTTGGGCAAAGGGAGACGCATAGGAGGCCAATGCTTCTGTCCACATGCCATCACCTCATTTGGCTAGTCTGGTACAGGTGAATGCCCAGGACTGCCAGCAGAGAATTACCTCCTTTGGAATACAGCATGTTTCTAAATTGAGTCCAAAGTTTGAGAGCAAGCAGGTTGATTAATAACATGATAAAGTGTGGTGACCCAGAGGAACGAGTAGATTACAATTGAATTTTTAAAAAAGTAGTCATGTGAAAGACATAACTGATTACAATCCAATCAAGTAAAAGTCCCTTCCAGAAGTCAATGCAATCTCTCTGCTCAGATGAAAGAATTGCATTAGCACTCGATAAATTCTCGCTAAGATTACAGCAGCCTGTAATTTAATGACTTCATATATTATATCAAGCTGGAATGTCCTGATTATAGTTGCTAAATAGAAGTTAGAGTTGGGGCATTTCTCATTCTAAAGGCTGTTCATGTTAACCTTTCTCTTGTTTCCTCTGGCTTAATCCCATGATTATCTTTGGCATTCAGGGCTCCCATCTTTGTTCATGGGCATTTAGACCTTCTCCGCTCCCTTGCCCTCTCTGAGATATCTTGCCTCTGGGCCCCTGGACCCTGGACCTTCAGTATCCTGTCCATCAGAACCACAAGGAAAGCAATGCTTGTATGCAATGCTGATTCCTTCCCTACCCCAGGAAGAGGCTGTCTGTGGGGTATTATGTCTTTCAAGGAGGGGCTTATCCATTGAAGGTGTGTTGGATGTGGCCCAGCCATGTCCCAGGAGGCCTGCCACACAGATTTCTGTCTTCTTATCATGGTAGATATCTAGCAGGGAGGGGCTCCCCTGCTCCTTGTTCAGTTTTTTAAAAACAAGTTTTACTGATACCTTTTATTTATTTATTTTTTTAACATCACAGTTATTTTTGGAAATACTTTCTCTATCTCATCCTCTGCCTGAAACAGAACTGTTCCTTGTTACAAAGAAAATGATTAAGTATAACAATCTAATGCAGTGACCATATCTAACAACATGTGCAACATTTTCCCCTAGTAATTCACCACCTTCAGAGAAGAAGAGGGAGGTACATTTTCTGGGACCATCACTGGCTTTTTTAGTTACTCAGAATTTGGCTTCCCCTTAGAAATCTTTTTGATTTACATTGCTATAATGATTGTGTTTAGTATTCCTTTGGTTCTGTTTATTTCCTTCTGTATCCGTTCATACAAGTCTTCTCATGTCTCTCTGAATTCTTCATTCTGTAATTTCTTGCTGCACAATGATGTTTCATTAATTCACATACCAGTTTATTTAGCTATTCCCCATTCAATGAGTAACTGCTTTGTTTCTAATTCTTAGCCATCTCCAAAAGTGCAGCTATGAACATATTGGGACATATGGGATCTCTGTTTCTGTCTTTGACCTCCTTTTTTCTTTTCATTTTTAATGGCTTCTAATCATTCTGAGCTTGGTAATGATTTTCTTAAAAGACATGTGTACACAAGAAACAGAACTGAGACACTGTGGAGTTTACATGACTTCAATCCAATCATTTTTCACTGTCTTGTTTTCCTCCCTATATTTTTTGTCTGGTTCTGGCTTTCTAGATTCACTGTCGTTTGCTTCCTCAAACAGTAACATTCCAGTGAGGTCAGGGATTCCCCAATGATGAGATGTCTCTAGGGCTACAGGGCGTAAGGATTTGACTTGTGAGGGATGGGAAGAAATAAGGAAGAGGAAACAGCAAATGAAGTGTAATAAAACATAAAACAAAAGCACAAAACAAGCCTTAAATAGCCATAAATTAATGTGTGGAGAGTATCTGGGTCTATATTATGGACAAAGGCAATAGTTTCCTGGCAGGAACAAAAAACCAATTAGTAAATGGATGATCTGGGCCCTTACTTTCATTTCTGTTATGAAATAGAATAATTAGTTTAGGCTGTGTCTTGATTGTGGGTTCATGAAAGTATTGACTGAGTCTGGATCCATGTTGTATGAAATTCAAACATATTAAGTAATTTCAAACAGCCTATTTTCTCATGCACATTAATGAAGGATGGGCACCCTAAATTAAAACTAACAGTGGGTTTCCTATGGAAGAATTGTGTCTACTTAGCATACAGAATTACAGAAGGATTGGGTCAATTGTCCATTCTACAGAGAATTTAGCACAACTTGAGAACCTTAATAGATGTTAAAGCAAGGCCATGAGCACTTACACTGGGACAGGCATCTCCCCCTTGCTGTCCCACCAAGATGTATAAGATGTCATCCTTCTCCAGATCAAAGACTCCCAGAACTGACACACCGTGGGACCTCATCATAGTGTTCTTCCCTCCTTTACCTCCAGCTGCTCCATAGCCTGAGATGCTACAGAAAGAAAAGTCATTTTAGTGACAATTCCTAATATCTGTATTGCACTTTACTGCAAATAGCAAATTCATACACATCATTCTCATTCAGTGTGATTCTCACTATAACCCTGTGTAGTTGGCATTATTAACCCATTTTTACAGATGAAGAATCCGAGGCTCAGAGAAATTAAGTGAATTGCCTAAGATCATAAAGCTAGTAAGTGGTCAGTATGTGTTTGGACGGTGTCTGCATGTCTAAGCGATGGCTAAATAGAGCAACGTCCTGGGAGGGAAGAACAATTAGCAAATTCCCAAAGTAGATCTTTGTCTTCTGACTCCCAGTCCGTTGTTCTTTGCTCTGTACCATGTTGCTTGCCCAAACACCAAAATGGTGACAGAGGATAGGGTGGAAGAGAAGCTTTGAAAGAGATTCTCATGACAGAAAGGGAGACTGTGGCCCTCCCAGATCACTGATTTATAGCCTGGCCTCTGTGATGTCCCACCCTGGGCCCTCTTCCCCTTCCCGAAATGTGAGGGTGCCACTTGCTGAATGGATTGAGCAATTGATGTTTGTAAAGTGTTTTGATGCTACATCATTTAGTCAGATAGCAAGGAGCTGCAAATGGGAGAATAAGATTTACAGCCATGTTTATGAGCAAAGACTTTTTAAATCAATTGTCCCAGAAGCCTTTCCTTTTAGAAATATGTATGTGGAAAACAACAACAAGGAGGAATTCTAATAGAAACGGTCTGGTGGGACAATGACATTACTTCAGTTGCCTCCCAGGTCATAAAGCTGAAGTTAAGCAAGAAGAAAAAAGAACTCAATTTCTGCACTATATAAAAAGAGTGGCCAGGCATTAGAACTGTTAGTATCTGTACTACAAATTTCCCCCGACAGACTAGCTGTCAGGGAGAAGTGATTGCATCACATTCTCAAACCCCAGTGTATTGGGATCCAAAGCACTTTTTGAAGAGCATCTGGGAGGAAGTAGCAGGAGACAGTTT
This sequence comes from Vombatus ursinus, assembly GCF_900497805.2. Taxonomy (NCBI): domain Eukaryota; kingdom Metazoa; phylum Chordata; class Mammalia; order Diprotodontia; family Vombatidae; genus Vombatus; species Vombatus ursinus. The sequence goes on from NW_020947214.1 coordinate 4,891, forward strand.
TGCATATGCATGCGTGCGTGCACGGTGGTTTTCACACACATACGTGGGTTCGTAGGATCACAGTGAGAGCTGGAAAGGATGTCAGCGGCCATCTTGGCCAATTCTTTCATTCTACGGATGAGCAGACCGAGGTCAATGGAGATTTAGTGAATTGCCCAAGGTTACTTAGGTAGTAAAGTTGAAGCCAGATGCTTCGATTCTAGAGCTAATGATCTTACACATTTATGATTAAGCAACGTTTAATATTGCAAACTGATCAGAGACATCAGGCTTAAATGGGCAAGTTGGACCGTGCAAAGCATATGTCTGACCATGTCACTTCCCTAGTTAAGAAACTTCAGCAGCTTCCTTATAACCTCCAGGAACATATATAAAGTCTTCTGTTAGATCCTTTATAACCTGGCCCCCTCCTACCTTTCCAGTCTTCTTACACTTTACTCTCTTCCATGTACTCTATGACCAACCAACACTGGCTTTCTTGCTGCTGCAAAACAATTCTTCTCCTAACTCCATGAATGTTTATTGGCTGTCTCCTACGCCTGGGACATTCTCTCTCCTCATCCCTGTCTCCTGGCATCCCTAGCTTCCTTCAACTAAAATCCCACCTTCTGCAAGAAGCCTTTCCTGGTTCTCCTTAATGCCAGTACCTTCCCTCTGAGATTATCACCTATTTATCCTGTATATATCTTGGATATAGTCATTTGCATATTCTCTCCCCTATTAGATCATGAGCTCCATGAGGGTTTCGAATTTCTTTTTATCCCCAGCGCTTAGCACAGTGCCTGGCACATGGCAGGCATTTGATAAATGCTTGTTGACTTGACTTGATTCTCAGGCAAGATCTTAAAATAGTTTCCCAATGACAAACGCTAGATGGATGGTTCTTTCTTAATATTACAGAAAGAGATCTGGGGAACCGTAGTGGACCTCATCCTGGGTCTATCATCATCTTTTAAACAACAACCAAGCACTTATGATTATCTACCAGTCCTAGTACTAGGGGATACGAAGAATTATAAAAGGGTCTTTCCCCTCAAGGAGCTTATTTAGTTGAGCTATACACATAAGATAAGTAGCACAAACCTTAAGTACCAGATCAACGGTACAGATAGGAAAGACAGTAAGAGTCCAGAGGAGAGATCACCTGCCCTGGAATGGGAGTCAGAGGACCCGAGCTTTATTTTGCTTCTTGCTCATTGCATGATCTTGGGTAAGTCATATGGGATTGTTGGATGATAGGATCATAGACTTAAAGTTGAAATGGACTTCACAGGCTATCTAGCCCAACCTCCTTCATTATAAGGGGCAAGGACATTGAGGCCCAGAGAGGTTAAAAGATCTGTACAACATCATACAGATAGTAAGCATCAGAAGCAGGATTTGAACTCAAGTCTGCCTGGAGAGCTGGTAGTCTTTCTAGCATAGAATATATAGCTTCTCATATAATTTCTGTGGACCCCAGCTTCTCTGGCTGTCAAAAGAATGGGTTGAACTACATGATGTTGCCAGGGCACACTTGTAATCTCAACTGCTGGTGAGGCTGAGGATGGCAGATCTCTCACGCTGGGGAATTCTGAACTTCAGTGGGCTATGCCAATAGGGCAGCATTAGCGTGGTGGGCCCTTAGGAGCAGGGGCCACCAGGTTGCCTAAAGAGAGACTAAACTAACCAAGGTTGGAAATGGAGGAGGTCAAAGCTTGTGTGAGTAGACTCTACATTTCCAGGCTGGGTAAGATAGGGAGATGGAGAGACTCAACCTTTAAAAGAAAAAAAAAGATCTAGATGATCTCTAAAGTCCCTTTCACCTCTAAGTCTATAAAAATAACTGATTTATGTAAATTGTTAAGGTTTGCAAAAACACTTATGGTATTATAATCCTAGGGCAGTTGGGAGAGACTTTATGAGGGGCTTGAAGGAAGCTAAAAGGAAAGGAGCAGGGAGGGCATTCCATGTGGAGGGTGTGAACCAAGGGGTAGAAGGAAGAATGCTTGTGACATGTTGAACAGAGGGTCTATGGAGGCGAGTGGGACAAGATAATTGTGGAGAAGTCAGTTTGGGGCTGCTGAATTTCAAATATGGCACTGGGATGTAGACTTTGCATTGCAGCATGTACAAACTGCAAAGCAATTCTCCTCCCCAACAGAGATCCTAGTCCTTCACAGAATACTGAACCTAATTTTTAGAGACAAGGAAAACTTGGAGAAATTTCAGAAAATCACCGATACAATTAAAAGGTTGGGGAAGAGGATATATAATAAAAGGTTGGAGGAACCCAGATCATTTAGCCCGAAGAGGAGAACACTGGGAAAGACTCCCTGATTATGGTTTCCAAGTGCAATATGGATAAAATGCAATGATAATATAGAAGATGGTGGCCAGCTGTGCTCCACATCCATTGAGACCTCCCATGCAGCTGCTCCATATTTTTGGTGCCATGTAGATCTGCGTGAAAAATTCATTTCAACCCCAAAGATACAGATTGCTTGTAAGTGATCCTGTCATGTAGATAAAGTCCCAGTCCTGTTGGGCCCACACTTGTCTATGTGATGACTTGGAAACAGCATTCCTTCCCCTTTCCCCCTCCCTTTGAATAATATTTACATAAATTTGCATATATTAAGAATCACTCTGAACTCTCTCATAGATTTAAATTGAGTCAAAAATTGTTATATTTTACAAGTTGCTCATGCCTAAATATTTTCCCTCTCTGAGTCTTTATTTTTCCTCACCTCTGGCTGCCAAGCCCTGGCCTAATTCTCAGTTCTAAGCACTTTGTTAACTAGGTCTTTGGCCAGGAGTTCAGCTATTCAAATAGTACGATGCATTTAGCCATAGCCATGACTTTTTTTTACTTGTGAGAAATTAAGTTGAGGTGGGAGTATTGTGAGTTATGATCTCAGGAATTCTTTCTTAGCTCTATTACTTGGCCATGTGGATGCCTAGTACCTGAGCTATTCTTTTCCCAGGCTGGTGCAGAGGAGTATAACCCTTTCCCCAGAAGGTCTAGTTCCCTGAAGTGCCCTCTTAGTCAGATCAGAACATGTTGGGAAGCCCCTGAATATTTCCTTTCCTGAAAATTCCTTTGATTAGGGGAATTGGAGGAACCTCACAGGGATGAAGTTTCCCCTCCCCCCATGCCAGCACCCTAGTATAAAGTTCCAGTTGTACTGCCCCAGTTTTATCTCTGAGTGTACTATAGGGATACTAAGAATAGAAGTATGAGAGACCAAGACTAATATGCTCATATTGGAGTCAAAGTCAAATATTCCTAACATAAAAATCTTGTGTAAGAACAAGGCTGGCCTCATGAATAGTGAATAGGTAGGGACTCAGAGACTCACAGATTTGGAGCCAGGAGGAACCTTAAAGACCCTCTGGCCCAACCCTCTCATTTTACAGATTTCAAGATTCCAGAGAAGTGAAGTGAATTTCTCAGCCTCATAAGGGTAAATAATATAAAATATAAAAAAAAATAAAAAAATTGTAGCGTCAAAACGTGAATCCAAGATCCTCCCGTTCCAAATCTAGCCCTCCTATTACATCATGTGGTAAGCATCTGTTGGTGTGATATCAGAGACCCTGGGAAGTCTCTTTGTCCCCCTCCCTGTCTTGCCTCTTCCCATCATTAGCTTGATGATGTCCAAACTTCTAAAATTATAATTCATTCCTTTGACTTAAAGCTGATATAACCAGATTATCCAGCACATGACGGTGAGTAGCATGTAAGGAGTCATCTCCTAGCCATGCTTCTTTTTTTTTTTAATTAAAAATTTTTTTTTTTGCTATGTTTCTATACTCTGGCCATGCTGGCCTCTTTGCTGTTCCTCATACCTGGAGCTCCATCTCTCATTTCTGGGCTTGTGCACTGACTCTACCTATGTCTCCCCTTCCCTCTGCCTTGAATCCCTAGACTCCCTCAAGACATAACTCGAAGCCACCTTCTGCAGGAGGAAAGGAAATAAGCATTTATTAAGGGATTACTATGTGCCAGGCACTGAGCTAAGTGCTTGACAGATATTAACTCATTTGATCCTGGGATCCTCACAACAACACATAAAGGGAGGGCTGAGTGTAGGAATGGAAGTCTGAGTTCACCTGATCCCCAGCCACAGGAGAAGATGGCAGGACAGAGCAGGCACACTTGTGTCCTTTGTTTCAGAAGTTTTAAATCTGATAAATAGAGATACCTGAGAGCCACCTGTGAGTAATTGCTATAAACCGCATGCCTGAGGCTTCTCCCCAATCACTTATAAACAATTTATTGACCAACAACAAAGTACATCATTCACGTGAGGAATGTCATGTAGGGATTCCAATTTGCTAGAGATTATAAGATATTTTGCCTGACAAGCCATTGCTGGGTTTTTTGGATGCATCTTTATCTTTACTGCAGGATGGATGCGCAGCAGATTTTAGTTTCATATTATCGACTATAGGCTATTATTCCCTGATTCAGTTGGTGTCTTATTCTTTTTTCTTTCTTTTTTTTTAAAATAAAAGATAAGCAGCAATTCAAAGAGTGCCTAATGAATGCCAAAGCTTCTGATATTCTTGCAGGAGGGATGCTGGAATCACCTACATCTCCATTGAAACTCTTGGGAGGTAGTTATTGATAGGGTGGAAAGAGGGAAAAAATTGGTTTTTTTTCCCCTTGTAGGACATGACATGTAGTAGATGCTGAATAAATGCAGATTGATTGATTGATTCCCTTATAGCCTTGAAGTTCTATGAAGCACTTAGAAATCCTTGGTGGCTGGGACATGGATAAGTAGAAAGGATGTTGGAATTAGCTTCAGTAATTCTGGATTTAAATTGTGGTTTCAACACTTTCTAGCTACGTGACCCTGGACAAGTCCTTTATTGTCTTTGAACTTCATTCTCTATCATTGAGAGGAGAGGAAATAAGCATTTATTAGCACCTATTATGTGTCAGGTATTATGCTAAGCATTTTACAAATATCACCTCATTTGATCCTTACAACAACCCCTCCCATTTTACAACAGAGAAAAAGGAGGCAAATAGAGGTTAAGTAACTCTCCCAGGGTCACACAGCTAGGAAGTGTCTGAGGCTGGATTTGAACTCAAGTCTTCCCGACTCCAGGCTGAGTACTGTATCCACTGCACCACCTAGCTGCCTCACTGGACAAAGTCTTTCTGGCTATTCTTATGTACAAGATGGAAACACATGGGATATAAGACAGTACAGGTAGGTGGATTTTGAACTGTTTGACTGGCAGACCCAAAGAGTAGTCTTTAATGGTATGCTCCATGCAACCATCAATAAGCAAGAAGTAAGTGCCTACTAAGTGTAAGACTCTATGAAAGGCCCTGGGTGGGGGAATGGCAAAGACAAAGATGAAGTGGTCCCTAGCCTCTAGGAACTTATAGGATGTCAACTTGGAAAGAATGGTAATAGAATAAGAGTGTGGCTGACTGCCTTGCTTTTCTTTGTAACTCCATCACTTGGCACAGTGATTCGCACATAGTAAGTGCTTAAGGGATGCTTTTTTTTTCCATTCATTCATTCATTTGTAGTCATTAATGGTTCAGTGTGAACTTGGAAGGTCTCCATCAAAGGACCCCGGGGATCTGCTATTTGTTCTGTGCTGTTTAACATTTTATCAATGGCTTGGACAGGCTTATCAAGTCTGCAGATGACAGGGATGGGGGGTGAGAGCTAACACATAGGATGGTGATAACATTAGGATAAAAAAAGATCTTGACAGGTTAGAATGATGGGCCAAAATGAATAACACGAAGTGTAATAGGGATCAGTCAATCGATCAAGAAACATTTATTATTACGTGCCAGGCACTGTGCTGGAAGATATAGAATATGAAGGCAAAAACATAACTGCACTTGTCCTCAAGAGTTTACATTCTATTAGGAGAAACAATATAAAGTTATTCCTTCTACATCATGACTTTCCCCATCAAGGTTTTGATATATTGCGGGTCGGCATAAGAAATTATATGGGAATTTTTGGGGAGTTTTTCGGAAGCTGCAAATGACACATGAAGGCCAGTAGATGACACAGAAAAAGTTCAGAAACTCAGAAATGCATAAAATATATGTGTTGTATTTTATGATATCAGCATATTTTATCCTTTAATACCATAATAATTCAGACTTTTTCTCTGGTACAAAGGAAGGGCTAAAAATTTTTATGTGCATTTTCCATATTGTGGTGACACTGTGCCCTAACCGCTATAATGTGGAAAGGATAACTGTATACACACATAAGTAGATTAAATATATATTTTATATTTTAATATGTCTTATGTAGTTATATATAATTATATATTTAATATAAATACATGTATTACAATGTGTAATTATATAATATATAATGTTGATTACAATAGCTGTATATATAATATGTATATTATTTAATAATAAATATTGATATATTTAGGCTTTAAATATAATTATACATATTTAAAATCTATATATCTATATACACACAAAACAAATATAAAGTAATTTAGGTGTGGGGAAAAAGTATGAGAAGCTATAGGGATCAGGAAAGGCCTCATGTGCTTGATTTAAAAAAAAAATCAATTTTTCAGGTTCAAGACAGGGTGAGTATAGCTTGAGGGCAATTTGGCTGAGAAAGATCTGGAAGTTTTTTTGTATACCACAGCCTCAATGGGAGCCAACAGACGGATGCAGTAGCCAAGAGAGCTAATGTTGTCTGGGGTGATGTTAAGAGAAGCAGGAAGTATAGGAGTAAAAAGACCATCATCACTCTGCATGCTCCCCAGATCAGACTTTTCTCAGCTGGAGAGTTGTGTGCACATTTCAGGAAGGTTATGGATAAGCCAGAGGGTGTTTAAAGGTGGGCAACCAGGATGGTAAAGGGCCTTGAGGTGATGGCATAAGGGAACCAAACTGAATCCTCTTTTTAAGAGAGAACTGAGGAAAGGAGACTTGTTAATTAATATTAATGTGGGAATTGGGAATGTTTAGTCAGGAAAAGAGAAGACAGTGCGTACATGATAGCTAGAGTGTTTGAAGGGCTGTATGTGGAAGGAGAGAATTATTCCTAGCTACTTCTGCAGAAGGGCAGCTAGGTGGCATAGTAGATAGAGTGCCAGCCCTGAGGAAGACCTGAGTGTGTGACCCTGGGCAAGTTACTTAACCTTGTTTGCCTCAGTTTCCCATCTGTAAAATTTGCAAAAATGAGTTGGAGAAGGAAATAGCAAACCTTTCCAGTATCTTTGCCAAGAGAACTCCAAAAGCGATCAGGAAGAGTCAGACACAACTGAGATGATTAAACAACAACAACGTCTGCAGAGAGTAGACCTAGGATAATTAGTTCTAAAAATGAGCTGTTGGTCAGCCACCATTACATGTGCCAGGTACAAAGTTAAACAATGGACACATAAAGAAAGGCAAAAGGCAATCCCTGCTCTCGAGAAACTTACAGTTTAAGGAAGGAGACAATACGCAAATAAGTGTGTATAAACAAGACAGGTACAAGATGAACTGGAGATAATCAAGAGAGAGAAGGCGCTTGGGAGGGAGTATAGCTTCCCTGCAAGTAAAGGGCCCTGCCAACACAAGCAGGATGGCTACAGGTGGTGCATGTTGTTGTTGAGATTATTTTTAAGGTATGGATTGGAATGGATGACGTCTGATGACTCTGCCAGCTCCAAGATTCCGTGATCTAGAAAACAACATATTAGCATTGTCTACCTCACAGGGCTGCTGTAAGGAAAAACTCTGCAATGTGGGTGTTGATACAGGAAGTGGCAGAAAGAAGAACCAGGGGCAGTAGGTGAGGGGCTGTTTAGGGGGGACCTCTGTTTGAATCCCCAGTTGTACCTCCATTCCCCTTTCAGGGATACTCCTGGGGAAATAGAATCCCTGTTCTCCTACTGCTTTCTGAATGCTCTGCTTATGGTTAAGATGGAAGAGGAGTAAGGGACCTGGTGGAAATAACCTCTAACTAGACAGCCCAGTGAATGAACCCCAGACTGAAAGAAAGGTTTATATTTGGACACTGTCCCCACCAGAAAATGGTAGATCAGTATAGTCATGGGGGTGTCTAAGAGCACAGCTGGTACAGACTGGAGAGTACTAGTTGCTTGGGTTTATTATTAATTTATTAAATCCATCTACGTATAGATTAGAGGATGAGTTAACCACTGAGGGGAGGCATCCGTGGGTTTTGGGGAATGGTGAGCTATTTGGCTTCTCCCCATTTCTGACCCAACAAGTGGTTTTCTTTCCCTTGTAGTTCTGGAGGTTGTATCATTGCCTCCCCTCTCTGATAAGGCTGGAAATGGAAAATGATCTGGATGATGACTGCTTGATAAAGTCTTGTTAACTGATTGATAGATATCTAAAGTGCTTGGAGCACAGTAGAGCACTCAGATAAGTTCCTTGAGAGCATAAACTGTTTCATTTTTGTCTTTGTAGCCCCAGTGGCTAGCACAAAGCCTGGCGTGAGCAGGAATTTAATAAATATTTTTTGTTTGACCAAATACAGGGCCCATGCCCCCCTTAGAGCCTGTAGATAGTCTTCTCTTTTGACCTTTTCTCTAATGATCATTTTTGTCTTGGCATCCCTGGCACCCGGCACATGAGATCATAGATTCAGAATTAAAAGGGAGCTAGGTGGTACAGTGGATATAGCCCTGGACCTGGAGTCAGAAAGACCTAAGTTTAAATCTAGCCTTAGATTCTTGCCAGCTGTGTGACCCTGGGCGAGTCACTTAACCTTTTTCTGCCTCATTTTCCTCATTTGAAAATGGGGATAACAATAGCACCTACTTCCCAGGGTTATTGTAAAGCTCAAATGAAATAAAAGAAACAGAATTAGGGTTTGTAAAACTAAAAGTGCCATGCAAATTCTGTCTATTAAAGAACAAATTCAACTCCCTCATTTTACTGGTGGAAAGCTAAGAGGTTAAGGGTCAATTACTGCTTACTGTATTGAACCCAACTGAATTCTCTTTTTAAGAGAGAATGGACAAAGGTGGCCTTACCACAGGAGTTTGTTATCTTCTCCAAGCTTTCTCCAGGCTCACAGGACTTCTTAGAGGAGGTCTCTAGCATAGACGCCCCAATGCACACATAGTACATGTGTGCTGAGAGCCAGTCACCTCCTTTCTATTTTCTCCTCCTGATTCCAGCTTGCTGTCCCACAAAGGTTTGTGCTTTCTTATCTGAGAAGGAGGGAGGGTTGGGATGGCAAGCACAGGGGAGGTCATTGGTAGCCAAGGGCCAGGCCAATGCAAATACTGTCTTTGGAACATGATTCCTAAGAGGCTTCCTGGTGTCATTGAGTTGCTAACTTAATTGCAACTAAACTTCATTATCGCACTTTCATATAGAATGTCTTCTTAAAAGCACTCACTCCAGCAAGAACAGCCCCATAAATGCACTTATCTTTCGGTCCCAAGAGTGGGGGCAGCTCTGCCATGAAAACATTTAGTGGAGAAAAAAGAAAACAAACAAAACTACTCCCCTCATCCTTTCCTTCCCAGAGGATTTAAATGTTGAAGTAGGGGAGGGGAATGGCATTACTCAGCCCTGTGTTATATTGCTGCAGGAGAGGGGCAGATTGTTGCAAGGAACAAAGAGAATCATAGATTTAACATCCAGCCCAATCCTCTCATTTTATGGATAAGGAAACTGAGACCCAGGGAGGCTAAATAATTTAGGCTCATCGATCTAGAGCTAGAGGTGACCTCAGAAGTCTTCCAGTTCAACACCCTTATTTTACAGATGAGGAAACAGCTCCTGGAAGTTAGGTGATTTTTGCCTAAGGTTACATCAGTGGTAGAATTTCAACCCAGGCTCTGATTTCAGACCTAGTACTCTTCCCATCTCTCCCCTGATGATTGTAAAGCTTTTTTGCAGTTAAGACTGTGTCTTAATAATCTCTGTATCTCTTGGAAAGCCCAAGATGTTGATTCATATATCCCCTGAACCACAATCCATCTATCTATACCACTAGCCTGGCCCCTGCAGCCACCATCCAGGGAAGCAAACTCTCTAGAGAAAGGGCCTGCCATCTGCACTACCACCAACACCAATGAGGATCAGCCACCACCACTGGGACAAGTAAGCCCCAGTGGTCTACCTGAAGTAGGTATCTTGCTACCGACTTCAGTATGCCTGAATTACCAGGGCAACTTGAGGGGAAAACAACAGGTAGTGTGTTCTAGGCATGTTCACCATCACTGCCCCTTGGACACCTGTCAAGACAGCCCAGGATCCAGATACCAACAGATTCAGCAACAGCAGTGCTCCATTACCTGATTGGTCCTACTTCTAACCCCATTCCCTTAGCCATTGTCCAAGGAGTGCAACCCTTGCAGAGATGTGACCAGGCAACTATTTCTGATACAGGAGATGCAGGAGCTCCCAACCTCTTCATAAGCCATAGCGACCCAAGACCCAGAAAAGAAAGTTCTCAGCTCCAGAGTTCTTGGCATCCCCACGTGGATCAACAGCAGAAACAGACGTGTTTGTATCAGGGGAAATGATATTAAAGAAGGGGTAATTCTATCTACTTTGCCACTGTACCCTAAGGCCCATTGATCTTTCCCACCTGACTTTCAGCTGAAATAATAAAGCAGGATGTTTCTTACTCTCAAGATGCCCACATTCTTAAGCACCATGCTCTTTCTCCCCCTCTTTAGAATACAAAATCCTTGAGAGGAGGGATTGTCTTGCTTTTTCATTTGCATCTCCAGAACTTAGCACAATGCTTTGCAATTGCTATGTACTTAGTAAATATTTTTCATTCATTTAATAAATATTTACATAATTGAATCATATAAATTCTTGCACCTGGAATACCTCTCCCCCTTTGCTCCATATCTGCCTTTTGATATTTTCTACTCGTCATTCAAGGCCTAACTCAAATGCCACCCCTTCCATGAAACCTCCCCTGATCTCCATCACCCCTTATGGCAATTAAAAATTGTTCTTTCTCTTCTCAGACTTCACAAAATAGGCATCCTGACTTAGGAGCTTAAGTGAGAGACTTACCATCTTTGCATGATACCTTCTGGAAAGTTTTATAGTTACTGAATAATTTATTGAACAGTCATCTATATCTATGTATATACTGTATCCCCTTGCTACACTGTATTTGCCATGAGAACAGGGCTCATGCAACCATGTCTTAATGATCTTTGTGTCTTTCCAGGTACTAGCCCAGTGCTCTGCAGAGATTAGGTGCTTAACATAGTATGGTGAATGAATGAATGAATGAATGAATGAATGAATGAATGAATGAATGACAACCCTGTGGATGGGGATGGGAGGGTGAGTAGCATCTTCTTCATTCGGGAAAAGCAACAACTGCCTACCAATATCATTATTATGCTATGAAATTCTATGTTGAGTGCCAATATGGCATAATGGAAAGAAGGTCAGCCTTGAAGACAAGAAAGGCAGTGAGGTGGTACAATGGATAGAGCTCCAGGCATGGAGTCAGGAAGACTTGAGTTCAAATCTAGCTTCAGACACTTAATAGCTGTGTAATCCTGGGCAAGTCACTTCACTGCTGTTGGTGTGGAAACTCAGTTTCCATAACCTATAAAGTATGGATAAATATAGCACTTACCTCCCAGGGTTGTTGTGAGGACCAGATGAGATAATAATTGCAAAGCACTTAGCACAGTGCCTGGCACAGAGTAAGCTCTATATAAATGTTAGCTATTATTCAGGCCCTGCCTGTGATACATACTAGCTGTGTGACCCTGGGTAAGTTACTTAAGTTCTCATTGTCCTGGGCAATTCTCTAAGACTATAATGTACAGAAGAATTGCCCAGCTGCATCAAATAGAAGGAATTTCCACACAGGGATGTCCCATCTATACATGTGTATTTATATGTGTACACATATGAATATGTATATGTCTCCCTACATATGTAAATGCATATATGTTATAGGAGAAATAGTGGGATATAATGGAATCAATCTCAATTTATTGAGGATCTAAGAGAGTACTGGATGTGAAATAGGGAGACGGGGTGTGAGGGAACATCTCCATCTTAAATTAATCCTATATAACTATGACATCCCCTTTGAGCTTTGCATACTTATCTGAAAAATGAGTATAACAATACTCAGAGAACCCAGGTTGTGAATAAAGTTCTCTTTGTAAAGGGTTATATAAATGAAATACTACAGTTATCAGTAGTTCTGTACTATTCCCCTCTTGGACTCTTGGCACCATGAAGTTATCTGTGCCTAGCACCGTGCTCTGCATACAGTAGGTGCTTACAGAAGACTCTGAATGTCTTTCCATGCAAAAGAGGCACCCAGGACTCAAATTACATTGAAAAGGCGGGATGTGCCCTCTGTCTGCCTTCTTCCTTTTTCTGTCCCAGCTAGAACTGCTGTGATCATCCTTTCTTTTGCCCCCCAATACACACACATGAGCACACACACACATGAGCACACACACACACACACACACACACACACACACACACACACACACAC
>NW_020947215.1:0-17366 GCF_900497805.2 Vombatus ursinus
TAAGTGACTTATTTGGAGGTCATATAGCTGGTAAGTATCTGAGGGCAAATTCAAACTCAGGTCTTCCTGATTCCAGTCCTGGTGCTGTATCCACTGGGTCACCTAGTTTCTTTATAATGAAACTAAGATGTTTTAATACTAATGCAATAACTATTAATAGATATAACCCACATAAGTAAAAGCTCTTTGGAGCAGGTTTCAATGGCTTTCGCTAGTGGAAATGGGCCCTGAGAACCATTGGTCCATTTGAAAAGATTTTGTTTGATCATCCATGTTGTTTCTTTATTTGTTCTGCAACCTTCCTGATCTTCACTCTCGGAAGCGTGTCATATTCCATAAGTGTAAGTTGGAGTTGGGTGGCACAAATCTTGTGAGTACCAAAAGTGCCAGTGTGAGGGTTTTGATGAAATTACTACCCAAGCAGCACTTACAAACTCATAGAAAGCTAGAGCCAGAAGAGGTTTTAGAGATCAGGGAGTCCAATATCCCCAATTTTCAGAGGAAGAAACTGAGGCCAAGAGAGGTGATAGAACTTTCTCATGTATACACAGTTAAGTAGTAATGTAGATGGGCCTACATATAATATCCTCATAATTCTTTCATCCTATGGTTCTGCTCCCAGGGAAGAGTTAGAAATTCAGGTCTCATTTACTCAGGACTGACTGCTGATGTCCCTTTCTCAATGCAGGAAGCTCTAGGAAAAGAAAGCCACCATTAACATTAAATAGGCTGGGGTGATCCAACCTAATAATGCAAATGTGTGAGGGATCTCTGGTTTCGATGAAATAACATTCCATTGTGGAGATTCTCTCCACCAACATAGATTACAACCCATCTATGACTATAGATAAATCTTAACGAGTTTTCTCCAAGGCACTGAACGTCAAGTCAATTGGGTCACTAAGGTAGAGTCAGAGGCAGGATTTGAAATCAGAGAATCCTGATTCCAGATTCAGTACTCTATTTACTATGACAGTCTATCTTTCACTATCTTTTTTGGGGGGGGAGATCTTGATCTATTATTTTACTGGTGTGGGTAACTCTCTAGCATTGAAGCAGATCAGCAATATATTAGTAACATAGGGTTCTAGGAGGTTCCCTCTTGGGCACTGAGAGGTTAATTTACTTGCCTATTAGAGGCAAGTCTTGAACCCAGATCTCTCTGGTTCCAAAGCCAATCCTCTCTGGCAATGCTGCTTCTTTTTAATTTTTGTCATACAGATATCTTTCTGTTTTAATGTCTGGAGAATCTTATTAATTCATATATATTTTTTTCTGCCCATGGAGAAGTGGAAACTGATGAAGTATCTGGAGATTGGACCTTAGGATCACAGGGGTATAGATGGAGAGTTGGAAGGGAACTTAGAGGTCAGATAATCCAACCTTCTCCTTTTTCAGATGAGGAAACTAAGGTGACTTGTTCAAGGTCACACATATAGTAAGTAGTGAGTCCAGGATTTAAACCTAGCTCACTGATTCCAGATCAAAGGATCTCTCCTCTCTACCATGCTGCCACACACCTTTTCCCCATTTGGGCAAAGGGAGACGCATAGGAGGCCAATGCTTCTGTCCACATGCCATCACCTCATTTGGCTAGTCTGGTACAGGTGAATGCCCAGGACTGCCAGCAGAGAATTACCTCCTTTGGAATACAGCATGTTTCTAAATTGAGTCCAAAGTTTGAGAGCAAGCAGGTTGATTAATAACATGATAAAGTGTGGTGACCCAGAGGAACGAGTAGATTACAATTGAATTTTTAAAAAAGTAGTCATGTGAAAGACATAACTGATTACAATCCAATCAAGTAAAAGTCCCTTCCAGAAGTCAATGCAATCTCTCTGCTCAGATGAAAGAATTGCATTAGCACTCGATAAATTCTCGCTAAGATTACAGCAGCCTGTAATTTAATGACTTCATATATTATATCAAGCTGGAATGTCCTGATTATAGTTGCTAAATAGAAGTTAGAGTTGGGGCATTTCTCATTCTAAAGGCTGTTCATGTTAACCTTTCTCTTGTTTCCTCTGGCTTAATCCCATGATTATCTTTGGCATTCAGGGCTCCCATCTTTGTTCATGGGCATTTAGACCTTCTCCGCTCCCTTGCCCTCTCTGAGATATCTTGCCTCTGGGCCCCTGGACCCTGGACCTTCAGTATCCTGTCCATCAGAACCACAAGGAAAGCAATGCTTGTATGCAATGCTGATTCCTTCCCTACCCCAGGAAGAGGCTGTCTGTGGGGTATTATGTCTTTCAAGGAGGGGCTTATCCATTGAAGGTGTGTTGGATGTGGCCCAGCCATGTCCCAGGAGGCCTGCCACACAGATTTCTGTCTTCTTATCATGGTAGATATCTAGCAGGGAGGGGCTCCCCTGCTCCTTGTTCAGTTTTTTAAAAACAAGTTTTACTGATACCTTTTATTTATTTATTTTTTTAACATCACAGTTATTTTTGGAAATACTTTCTCTATCTCATCCTCTGCCTGAAACAGAACTGTTCCTTGTTACAAAGAAAATGATTAAGTATAACAATCTAATGCAGTGACCATATCTAACAACATGTGCAACATTTTCCCCTAGTAATTCACCACCTTCAGAGAAGAAGAGGGAGGTACATTTTCTGGGACCATCACTGGCTTTTTTAGTTACTCAGAATTTGGCTTCCCCTTAGAAATCTTTTTGATTTACATTGCTATAATGATTGTGTTTAGTATTCCTTTGGTTCTGTTTATTTCCTTCTGTATCCGTTCATACAAGTCTTCTCATGTCTCTCTGAATTCTTCATTCTGTAATTTCTTGCTGCACAATGATGTTTCATTAATTCACATACCAGTTTATTTAGCTATTCCCCATTCAATGAGTAACTGCTTTGTTTCTAATTCTTAGCCATCTCCAAAAGTGCAGCTATGAACATATTGGGACATATGGGATCTCTGTTTCTGTCTTTGACCTCCTTTTTTCTTTTCATTTTTAATGGCTTCTAATCATTCTGAGCTTGGTAATGATTTTCTTAAAAGACATGTGTACACAAGAAACAGAACTGAGACACTGTGGAGTTTACATGACTTCAATCCAATCATTTTTCACTGTCTTGTTTTCCTCCCTATATTTTTTGTCTGGTTCTGGCTTTCTAGATTCACTGTCGTTTGCTTCCTCAAACAGTAACATTCCAGTGAGGTCAGGGATTCCCCAATGATGAGATGTCTCTAGGGCTACAGGGCGTAAGGATTTGACTTGTGAGGGATGGGAAGAAATAAGGAAGAGGAAACAGCAAATGAAGTGTAATAAAACATAAAACAAAAGCACAAAACAAGCCTTAAATAGCCATAAATTAATGTGTGGAGAGTATCTGGGTCTATATTATGGACAAAGGCAATAGTTTCCTGGCAGGAACAAAAAACCAATTAGTAAATGGATGATCTGGGCCCTTACTTTCATTTCTGTTATGAAATAGAATAATTAGTTTAGGCTGTGTCTTGATTGTGGGTTCATGAAAGTATTGACTGAGTCTGGATCCATGTTGTATGAAATTCAAACATATTAAGTAATTTCAAACAGCCTATTTTCTCATGCACATTAATGAAGGATGGGCACCCTAAATTAAAACTAACAGTGGGTTTCCTATGGAAGAATTGTGTCTACTTAGCATACAGAATTACAGAAGGATTGGGTCAATTGTCCATTCTACAGAGAATTTAGCACAACTTGAGAACCTTAATAGATGTTAAAGCAAGGCCATGAGCACTTACACTGGGACAGGCATCTCCCCCTTGCTGTCCCACCAAGATGTATAAGATGTCATCCTTCTCCAGATCAAAGACTCCCAGAACTGACACACCGTGGGACCTCATCATAGTGTTCTTCCCTCCTTTACCTCCAGCTGCTCCATAGCCTGAGATGCTACAGAAAGAAAAGTCATTTTAGTGACAATTCCTAATATCTGTATTGCACTTTACTGCAAATAGCAAATTCATACACATCATTCTCATTCAGTGTGATTCTCACTATAACCCTGTGTAGTTGGCATTATTAACCCATTTTTACAGATGAAGAATCCGAGGCTCAGAGAAATTAAGTGAATTGCCTAAGATCATAAAGCTAGTAAGTGGTCAGTATGTGTTTGGACGGTGTCTGCATGTCTAAGCGATGGCTAAATAGAGCAACGTCCTGGGAGGGAAGAACAATTAGCAAATTCCCAAAGTAGATCTTTGTCTTCTGACTCCCAGTCCGTTGTTCTTTGCTCTGTACCATGTTGCTTGCCCAAACACCAAAATGGTGACAGAGGATAGGGTGGAAGAGAAGCTTTGAAAGAGATTCTCATGACAGAAAGGGAGACTGTGGCCCTCCCAGATCACTGATTTATAGCCTGGCCTCTGTGATGTCCCACCCTGGGCCCTCTTCCCCTTCCCGAAATGTGAGGGTGCCACTTGCTGAATGGATTGAGCAATTGATGTTTGTAAAGTGTTTTGATGCTACATCATTTAGTCAGATAGCAAGGAGCTGCAAATGGGAGAATAAGATTTACAGCCATGTTTATGAGCAAAGACTTTTTAAATCAATTGTCCCAGAAGCCTTTCCTTTTAGAAATATGTATGTGGAAAACAACAACAAGGAGGAATTCTAATAGAAACGGTCTGGTGGGACAATGACATTACTTCAGTTGCCTCCCAGGTCATAAAGCTGAAGTTAAGCAAGAAGAAAAAAGAACTCAATTTCTGCACTATATAAAAAGAGTGGCCAGGCATTAGAACTGTTAGTATCTGTACTACAAATTTCCCCCGACAGACTAGCTGTCAGGGAGAAGTGATTGCATCACATTCTCAAACCCCAGTGTATTGGGATCCAAAGCACTTTTTGAAGAGCATCTGGGAGGAAGTAGCAGGAGACAGTTTTGCATATGCATGCGTGCGTGCACGGTGGTTTTCACACACATACGTGGGTTCGTAGGATCACAGTGAGAGCTGGAAAGGATGTCAGCGGCCATCTTGGCCAATTCTTTCATTCTACGGATGAGCAGACCGAGGTCAATGGAGATTTAGTGAATTGCCCAAGGTTACTTAGGTAGTAAAGTTGAAGCCAGATGCTTCGATTCTAGAGCTAATGATCTTACACATTTATGATTAAGCAACGTTTAATATTGCAAACTGATCAGAGACATCAGGCTTAAATGGGCAAGTTGGACCGTGCAAAGCATATGTCTGACCATGTCACTTCCCTAGTTAAGAAACTTCAGCAGCTTCCTTATAACCTCCAGGAACATATATAAAGTCTTCTGTTAGATCCTTTATAACCTGGCCCCCTCCTACCTTTCCAGTCTTCTTACACTTTACTCTCTTCCATGTACTCTATGACCAACCAACACTGGCTTTCTTGCTGCTGCAAAACAATTCTTCTCCTAACTCCATGAATGTTTATTGGCTGTCTCCTACGCCTGGGACATTCTCTCTCCTCATCCCTGTCTCCTGGCATCCCTAGCTTCCTTCAACTAAAATCCCACCTTCTGCAAGAAGCCTTTCCTGGTTCTCCTTAATGCCAGTACCTTCCCTCTGAGATTATCACCTATTTATCCTGTATATATCTTGGATATAGTCATTTGCATATTCTCTCCCCTATTAGATCATGAGCTCCATGAGGGTTTCGAATTTCTTTTTATCCCCAGCGCTTAGCACAGTGCCTGGCACATGGCAGGCATTTGATAAATGCTTGTTGACTTGACTTGATTCTCAGGCAAGATCTTAAAATAGTTTCCCAATGACAAACGCTAGATGGATGGTTCTTTCTTAATATTACAGAAAGAGATCTGGGGAACCGTAGTGGACCTCATCCTGGGTCTATCATCATCTTTTAAACAACAACCAAGCACTTATGATTATCTACCAGTCCTAGTACTAGGGGATACGAAGAATTATAAAAGGGTCTTTCCCCTCAAGGAGCTTATTTAGTTGAGCTATACACATAAGATAAGTAGCACAAACCTTAAGTACCAGATCAACGGTACAGATAGGAAAGACAGTAAGAGTCCAGAGGAGAGATCACCTGCCCTGGAATGGGAGTCAGAGGACCCGAGCTTTATTTTGCTTCTTGCTCATTGCATGATCTTGGGTAAGTCATATGGGATTGTTGGATGATAGGATCATAGACTTAAAGTTGAAATGGACTTCACAGGCTATCTAGCCCAACCTCCTTCATTATAAGGGGCAAGGACATTGAGGCCCAGAGAGGTTAAAAGATCTGTACAACATCATACAGATAGTAAGCATCAGAAGCAGGATTTGAACCCAAGTCTGCCTGGAGAGCTGGTAGTCTTTCTAGCATAGAATATATAGCTTCTCATATAATTTCTGTGGACCCCAGCTTCTCTGGCTGTCAAAAGAATGGGTTGAACTACATGATGTTGCCAGGGCACACTTGTAATCTCAACTGCTGGTGAGGCTGAGGATGGCAGATCTCTCACGCTGGGGAATTCTGAACTTCAGTGGGCTATGCCAATAGGGCAGCATTAGCGTGGTGGGCCCTTAGGAGCAGGGGCCACCAGGTTGCCTAAAGAGAGACTAAACTAACCAAGGTTGGAAATGGAGGAGGTCAAAGCTTGTGTGAGTAGACTCTACATTTCCAGGCTGGGTAAGATAGGGAGATGGAGAGACTCAACCTTTAAAAGAAAAAAAAAGATCTAGATGATCTCTAAAGTCCCTTTCACCTCTAAGTCTATAAAAATAACTGATTTATGTAAATTGTTAAGGTTTGCAAAAACACTTATGGTATTATAATCCTAGGGCAGTTGGGAGAGACTTTATGAGGGGCTTGAAGGAAGCTAAAAGGAAAGGAGCAGGGAGGGCATTCCATGTGGAGGGTGTGAACCAAGGGGTAGAAGGAAGAATGCTTGTGACATGTTGAACAGAGGGTCTATGGAGGCGAGTGGGACAAGATAATTGTGGAGAAGTCAGTTTGGGGCTGCTGAATTTCAAATATGGCACTGGGATGTAGACTTTGCATTGCAGCATGTACAAACTGCAAAGCAATTCTCCTCCCCAACAGAGATCCTAGTCCTTCACAGAATACTGAACCTAATTTTTAGAGACAAGGAAAACTTGGAGAAATTTCAGAAAATCACCGATACAATTAAAAGGTTGGGGAAGAGGATATATAATAAAAGGTTGGAGGAACCCAGATCATTTAGCCCGAAGAGGAGAACACTGGGAAAGACTCCCTGATTATGGTTTCCAAGTGCAATATGGATAAAATGCAATGATAATATAGAAGATGGTGGCCAGCTGTGCTCCACATCCATTGAGACCTCCCATGCAGCTGCTCCATATTTTTGGTGCCATGTAGATCTGCGTGAAAAATTCATTTCAACCCCAAAGATACAGATTGCTTGTAAGTGATCCTGTCATGTAGATAAAGTCCCAGTCCTGTTGGGCCCACACTTGTCTATGTGATGACTTGGAAACAGCATTCCTTCCCCTTTCCCCCTCCCTTTGAATAATATTTACATAAATTTGCATATATTAAGAATCACTCTGAACTCTCTCATAGATTTAAATTGAGTCAAAAATTGTTATATTTTACAAGTTGCTCATGCCTAAATATTTTCCCTCTCTGAGTCTTTATTTTTCCTCACCTCTGGCTGCCAAGCCCTGGCCTAATTCTCAGTTCTAAGCACTTTGTTAACTAGGTCTTTGGCCAGGAGTTCAGCTATTCAAATAGTACGATGCATTTAGCCATAGCCATGACTTTTTTTTACTTGTGAGAAATTAAGTTGAGGTGGGAGTATTGTGAGTTATGATCTCAGGAATTCTTTCTTAGCTCTATTACTTGGCCATGTGGATGCCTAGTACCTGAGCTATTCTTTTCCCAGGCTGGTGCAGAGGAGTATAACCCTTTCCCCAGAAGGTCTAGTTCCCTGAAGTGCCCTCTTAGTCAGATCAGAACATGTTGGGAAGCCCCTGAATATTTCCTTTCCTGAAAATTCCTTTGATTAGGGGAATTGGAGGAACCTCACAGGGATGAAGTTTCCCCTCCCCCCATGCCAGCACCCTAGTATAAAGTTCCAGTTGTACTGCCCCAGTTTTATCTCTGAGTGTACTATAGGGATACTAAGAATAGAAGTATGAGAGACCAAGACTAATATGCTCATATTGGAGTCAAAGTCAAATATTCCTAACATAAAAATCTTGTGTAAGAACAAGGCTGGCCTCATGAATAGTGAATAGGTAGGGACTCAGAGACTCACAGATTTGGAGCCAGGAGGAACCTTAAAGACCCTCTGGCCCAACCCTCTCATTTTACAGATTTCAAGATTCCAGAGAAGTGAAGTGAATTTCTCAGCCTCATAAGGGTAAATAATATAAAATATAAAAAAAAATAAAAAAATTGTAGCGTCAAAACGTGAATCCAAGATCCTCCCGTTCCAAATCTAGCCCTCCTATTACATCATGTGGTAAGCATCTGTTGGTGTGATATCAGAGACCCTGGGAAGTCTCTTTGTCCCCCTCCCTGTCTTGCCTCTTCCCATCATTAGCTTGATGATGTCCAAACTTCTAAAATTATAATTCATTCCTTTGACTTAAAGCTGATATAACCAGATTATCCAGCACATGACGGTGAGTAGCATGTAAGGAGTCATCTCCTAGCCATGCTTCTTTTTTTTTTTAATTAAAAATTTTTTTTTTTGCTATGTTTCTATACTCTGGCCATGCTGGCCTCTTTGCTGTTCCTCATACCTGGAGCTCCATCTCTCATTTCTGGGCTTGTGCACTGACTCTACCTATGTCTCCCCTTCCCTCTGCCTTGAATCCCTAGACTCCCTCAAGACATAACTCGAAGCCACCTTCTGCAGGAGGAAAGGAAATAAGCATTTATTAAGGGATTACTATGTGCCAGGCACTGAGCTAAGTGCTTGACAGATATTAACTCATTTGATCCTGGGATCCTCACAACAACACATAAAGGGAGGGCTGAGTGTAGGAATGGAAGTCTGAGTTCACCTGATCCCCAGCCACAGGAGAAGATGGCAGGACAGAGCAGGCACACTTGTGTCCTTTGTTTCAGAAGTTTTAAATCTGATAAATAGAGATACCTGAGAGCCACCTGTGAGTAATTGCTATAAACCGCATGCCTGAGGCTTCTCCCCAATCACTTATAAACAATTTATTGACCAACAACAAAGTACATCATTCACGTGAGGAATGTCATGTAGGGATTCCAATTTGCTAGAGATTATAAGATATTTTGCCTGACAAGCCATTGCTGGGTTTTTTGGATGCATCTTTATCTTTACTGCAGGATGGATGCGCAGCAGATTTTAGTTTCATATTATCGACTATAGGCTATTATTCCCTGATTCAGTTGGTGTCTTATTCTTTTTTCTTTCTTTTTTTTTAAAATAAAAGATAAGCAGCAATTCAAAGAGTGCCTAATGAATGCCAAAGCTTCTGATATTCTTGCAGGAGGGATGCTGGAATCACCTACATCTCCATTGAAACTCTTGGGAGGTAGTTATTGATAGGGTGGAAAGAGGGAAAAAATTGGTTTTTTTTCCCCTTGTAGGACATGACATGTAGTAGATGCTGAATAAATGCAGATTGATTGATTGATTCCCTTATAGCCTTGAAGTTCTATGAAGCACTTAGAAATCCTTGGTGGCTGGGACATGGATAAGTAGAAAGGATGTTGGAATTAGCTTCAGTAATTCTGGATTTAAATTGTGGTTTCAACACTTTCTAGCTACGTGACCCTGGACAAGTCCTTTATTGTCTTTGAACTTCATTCTCTATCATTGAGAGGAGAGGAAATAAGCATTTATTAGCACCTATTATGTGTCAGGTATTATGCTAAGCATTTTACAAATATCACCTCATTTGATCCTTACAACAACCCCTCCCATTTTACAACAGAGAAAAAGGAGGCAAATAGAGGTTAAGTAACTCTCCCAGGGTCACACAGCTAGGAAGTGTCTGAGGCTGGATTTGAACTCAAGTCTTCCCGACTCCAGGCTGAGTACTGTATCCACTGCACCACCTAGCTGCCTCACTGGACAAAGTCTTTCTGGCTATTCTTATGTACAAGATGGAAACACATGGGATATAAGACAGTACAGGTAGGTGGATTTTGAACTGTTTGACTGGCAGACCCAAAGAGTAGTCTTTAATGGTATGCTCCATGCAACCATCAATAAGCAAGAAGTAAGTGCCTACTAAGTGTAAGACTCTATGAAAGGCCCTGGGTGGGGGAATGGCAAAGACAAAGATGAAGTGGTCCCTAGCCTCTAGGAACTTATAGGATGTCAACTTGGAAAGAATGGTAATAGAATAAGAGTGTGGCTGACTGCCTTGCTTTTCTTTGTAACTCCATCACTTGGCACAGTGATTCGCACATAGTAAGTGCTTAAGGGATGCTTTTTTTTTCCATTCATTCATTCATTTGTAGTCATTAATGGTTCAGTGTGAACTTGGAAGGTCTCCATCAAAGGACCCCGGGGATCTGCTATTTGTTCTGTGCTGTTTAACATTTTATCAATGGCTTGGACAGGCTTATCAAGTCTGCAGATGACAGGGATGGGGGGTGAGAGCTAACACATAGGATGGTGATAACATTAGGATAAAAAAAGATCTTGACAGGTTAGAATGATGGGCCAAAATGAATAACACGAAGTGTAATAGGGATCAGTCAATCGATCAAGAAACATTTATTATTACGTGCCAGGCACTGTGCTGGAAGATATAGAATATGAAGGCAAAAACATAACTGCACTTGTCCTCAAGAGTTTACATTCTATTAGGAGAAACAATATAAAGTTATTCCTTCTACATCATGACTTTCCCCATCAAGGTTTTGATATATTGCGGGTCGGCATAAGAAATTATATGGGAATTTTTGGGGAGTTTTTCGGAAGCTGCAAATGACACATGAAGGCCAGTAGATGACACAGAAAAAGTTCAGAAACTCAGAAATGCATAAAATATATGTGTTGTATTTTATGATATCAGCATATTTTATCCTTTAATACCATAATAATTCAGACTTTTTCTCTGGTACAAAGGAAGGGCTAAAAATTTTTATGTGCATTTTCCATATTGTGGTGACACTGTGCCCTAACCGCTATAATGTGGAAAGGATAACTGTATACACACATAAGTAGATTAAATATATATTTTATATTTTAATATGTCTTATGTAGTTATATATAATTATATATTTAATATAAATACATGTATTACAATGTGTAATTATATAATATATAATGTTGATTACAATAGCTGTATATATAATATGTATATTATTTAATAATAAATATTGATATATTTAGGCTTTAAATATAATTATACATATTTAAAATCTATATATCTATATACACACAAAACAAATATAAAGTAATTTAGGTGTGGGGAAAAAGTATGAGAAGCTATAGGGATCAGGAAAGGCCTCATGTGCTTGATTTAAAAAAAAATCAATTTTTCAGGTTCAAGACAGGGTGAGTATAGCTTGAGGGCAATTTGGCTGAGAAAGATCTGGAAGTTTTTTTGTATACCACAGCCTCAATGGGAGCCAACAGACGGATGCAGTAGCCAAGAGAGCTAATGTTGTCTGGGGTGATGTTAAGAGAAGCAGGAAGTATAGGAGTAAAAAGACCATCATCACTCTGCATGCTCCCCAGATCAGACTTTTCTCAGCTGGAGAGTTGTGTGCACATTTCAGGAAGGTTATGGATAAGCCAGAGGGTGTTTAAAGGTGGGCAACCAGGATGGTAAAGGGCCTTGAGGTGATGGCATAAGGGAACCAAACTGAATCCTCTTTTTAAGAGAGAACTGAGGAAAGGAGACTTGTTAATTAATATTAATGTGGGAATTGGGAATGTTTAGTCAGGAAAAGAGAAGACAGTGCGTACATGATAGCTAGAGTGTTTGAAGGGCTGTATGTGGAAGGAGAGAATTATTCCTAGCTACTTCTGCAGAAGGGCAGCTAGGTGGCATAGTAGATAGAGTGCCAGCCCTGAGGAAGACCTGAGTGTGTGACCCTGGGCAAGTTACTTAACCTTGTTTGCCTCAGTTTCCCATCTGTAAAATTTGCAAAAATGAGTTGGAGAAGGAAATAGCAAACCTTTCCAGTATCTTTGCCAAGAGAACTCCAAAAGCGATCAGGAAGAGTCAGACACAACTGAGATGATTAAACAACAACAACGTCTGCAGAGAGTAGACCTAGGATAATTAGTTCTAAAAATGAGCTGTTGGTCAGCCACCATTACATGTGCCAGGTACAAAGTTAAACAATGGACACATAAAGAAAGGCAAAAGGCAATCCCTGCTCTCGAGAAACTTACAGTTTAAGGAAGGAGACAATACGCAAATAAGTGTGTATAAACAAGACAGGTACAAGATGAACTGGAGATAATCAAGAGAGAGAAGGCGCTTGGGAGGGAGTATAGCTTCCCTGCAAGTAAAGGGCCCTGCCAACACAAGCAGGATGGCTACAGGTGGTGCATGTTGTTGTTGAGATTATTTTTAAGGTATGGATTGGAATGGATGACGTCTGATGACTCTGCCAGCTCCAAGATTCCGTGATCTAGAAAACAACATATTAGCATTGTCTACCTCACAGGGCTGCTGTAAGGAAAAACTCTGCAATGTGGGTGTTGATACAGGAAGTGGCAGAAAGAAGAACCAGGGGCAGTAGGTGAGGGGCTGTTTAGGGGGGACCTCTGTTTGAATCCCCAGTTGTACCTCCATTCCCCTTTCAGGGATACTCCTGGGGAAATAGAATCCCTGTTCTCCTACTGCTTTCTGAATGCTCTGCTTATGGTTAAGATGGAAGAGGAGTAAGGGACCTGGTGGAAATAACCTCTAACTAGACAGCCCAGTGAATGAACCCCAGACTGAAAGAAAGGTTTATATTTGGACACTGTCCCCACCAGAAAATGGTAGATCAGTATAGTCATGGGGGTGTCTAAGAGCACAGCTGGTACAGACTGGAGAGTACTAGTTGCTTGGGTTTATTATTAATTTATTAAATCCATCTACGTATAGATTAGAGGATGAGTTAACCACTGAGGGGAGGCATCCGTGGGTTTTGGGGAATGGTGAGCTATTTGGCTTCTCCCCATTTCTGACCCAACAAGTGGTTTTCTTTCCCTTGTAGTTCTGGAGGTTGTATCATTGCCTCCCCTCTCTGATAAGGCTGGAAATGGAAAATGATCTGGATGATGACTGCTTGATAAAGTCTTGTTAACTGATTGATAGATATCTAAAGTGCTTGGAGCACAGTAGAGCACTCAGATAAGTTCCTTGAGAGCATAAACTGTTTCATTTTTGTCTTTGTAGCCCCAGTGGCTAGCACAAAGCCTGGCGTGAGCAGGAATTTAATAAATATTTTTTGTTTGACCAAATACAGGGCCCATGCCCCCCTTAGAGCCTGTAGATAGTCTTCTCTTTTGACCTTTTCTCTAATGATCATTTTTGTCTTGGCATC
The DNA here is from genome assembly GCF_900497805.2 of Vombatus ursinus. Taxonomy (NCBI): domain Eukaryota; kingdom Metazoa; phylum Chordata; class Mammalia; order Diprotodontia; family Vombatidae; genus Vombatus; species Vombatus ursinus. Next base: position 13,463 of record NW_020947215.1, read on the forward strand.
CCTGGCACCCGGCACATGAGATCATAGATTCAGAATTAAAAGGGAGCTAGGTGGTACAGTGGATATAGCCCTGGACCTGGAGTCAGAAAGACCTAAGTTTAAATCTAGCCTTAGATTCTTGCCAGCTGTGTGACCCTGGGCGAGTCACTTAACCTTTTTCTGCCTCATTTTCCTCATTTGAAAATGGGGATAACAATAGCACCTACTTCCCAGGGTTATTGTAAAGCTCAAATGAAATAAAAGAAACAGAATTAGGGTTTGTAAAACTAAAAGTGCCATGCAAATTCTGTCTATTAAAGAACAAATTCAACTCCCTCATTTTACTGGTGGAAAGCTAAGAGGTTAAGGGTCAATTACTGCTTACTGTATTGAACCCAACTGAATTCTCTTTTTAAGAGAGAATGGACAAAGGTGGCCTTACCACAGGAGTTTGTTATCTTCTCCAAGCTTTCTCCAGGCTCACAGGACTTCTTAGAGGAGGTCTCTAGCATAGACGCCCCAATGCACACATAGTACATGTGTGCTGAGAGCCAGTCACCTCCTTTCTATTTTCTCCTCCTGATTCCAGCTTGCTGTCCCACAAAGGTTTGTGCTTTCTTATCTGAGAAGGAGGGAGGGTTGGGATGGCAAGCACAGGGGAGGTCATTGGTAGCCAAGGGCCAGGCCAATGCAAATACTGTCTTTGGAACATGATTCCTAAGAGGCTTCCTGGTGTCATTGAGTTGCTAACTTAATTGCAACTAAACTTCATTATCGCACTTTCATATAGAATGTCTTCTTAAAAGCACTCACTCCAGCAAGAACAGCCCCATAAATGCACTTATCTTTCGGTCCCAAGAGTGGGGGCAGCTCTGCCATGAAAACATTTAGTGGAGAAAAAAGAAAACAAACAAAACTACTCCCCTCATCCTTTCCTTCCCAGAGGATTTAAATGTTGAAGTAGGGGAGGGGAATGGCATTACTCAGCCCTGTGTTATATTGCTGCAGGAGAGGGGCAGATTGTTGCAAGGAACAAAGAGAATCATAGATTTAACATCCAGCCCAATCCTCTCATTTTATGGATAAGGAAACTGAGACCCAGGGAGGCTAAATAATTTAGGCTCATCGATCTAGAGCTAGAGGTGACCTCAGAAGTCTTCCAGTTCAACACCCTTATTTTACAGATGAGGAAACAGCTCCTGGAAGTTAGGTGATTTTTGCCTAAGGTTACATCAGTGGTAGAATTTCAACCCAGGCTCTGATTTCAGACCTAGTACTCTTCCCATCTCTCCCCTGATGATTGTAAAGCTTTTTTGCAGTTAAGACTGTGTCTTAATAATCTCTGTATCTCTTGGAAAGCCCAAGATGTTGATTCATATATCCCCTGAACCACAATCCATCTATCTATACCACTAGCCTGGCCCCTGCAGCCACCATCCAGGGAAGCAAACTCTCTAGAGAAAGGGCCTGCCATCTGCACTACCACCAACACCAATGAGGATCAGCCACCACCACTGGGACAAGTAAGCCCCAGTGGTCTACCTGAAGTAGGTATCTTGCTACCGACTTCAGTATGCCTGAATTACCAGGGCAACTTGAGGGGAAAACAACAGGTAGTGTGTTCTAGGCATGTTCACCATCACTGCCCCTTGGACACCTGTCAAGACAGCCCAGGATCCAGATACCAACAGATTCAGCAACAGCAGTGCTCCATTACCTGATTGGTCCTACTTCTAACCCCATTCCCTTAGCCATTGTCCAAGGAGTGCAACCCTTGCAGAGATGTGACCAGGCAACTATTTCTGATACAGGAGATGCAGGAGCTCCCAACCTCTTCATAAGCCATAGCGACCCAAGACCCAGAAAAGAAAGTTCTCAGCTCCAGAGTTCTTGGCATCCCCACGTGGATCAACAGCAGAAACAGACGTGTTTGTATCAGGGGAAATGATATTAAAGAAGGGGTAATTCTATCTACTTTGCCACTGTACCCTAAGGCCCATTGATCTTTCCCACCTGACTTTCAGCTGAAATAATAAAGCAGGATGTTTCTTACTCTCAAGATGCCCACATTCTTAAGCACCATGCTCTTTCTCCCCCTCTTTAGAATACAAAATCCTTGAGAGGAGGGATTGTCTTGCTTTTTCATTTGCATCTCCAGAACTTAGCACAATGCTTTGCAATTGCTATGTACTTAGTAAATATTTTTCATTCATTTAATAAATATTTACATAATTGAATCATATAAATTCTTGCACCTGGAATACCTCTCCCCCTTTGCTCCATATCTGCCTTTTGATATTTTCTACTCGTCATTCAAGGCCTAACTCAAATGCCACCCCTTCCATGAAACCTCCCCTGATCTCCATCACCCCTTATGGCAATTAAAAATTGTTCTTTCTCTTCTCAGACTTCACAAAATAGGCATCCTGACTTAGGAGCTTAAGTGAGAGACTTACCATCTTTGCATGATACCTTCTGGAAAGTTTTATAGTTACTGAATAATTTATTGAACAGTCATCTATATCTATGTATATACTGTATCCCCTTGCTACACTGTATTTGCCATGAGAACAGGGCTCATGCAACCATGTCTTAATGATCTTTGTGTCTTTCCAGGTACTAGCCCAGTGCTCTGCAGAGATTAGGTGCTTAACATAGTATGGTGAATGAATGAATGAATGAATGAATGAATGAATGAATGAATGAATGAATGACAACCCTGTGGATGGGGATGGGAGGGTGAGTAGCATCTTCTTCATTCGGGAAAAGCAACAACTGCCTACCAATATCATTATTATGCTATGAAATTCTATGTTGAGTGCCAATATGGCATAATGGAAAGAAGGTCAGCCTTGAAGACAAGAAAGGCAGTGAGGTGGTACAATGGATAGAGCTCCAGGCATGGAGTCAGGAAGACTTGAGTTCAAATCTAGCTTCAGACACTTAATAGCTGTGTAATCCTGGGCAAGTCACTTCACTGCTGTTGGTGTGGAAACTCAGTTTCCATAACCTATAAAGTATGGATAAATATAGCACTTACCTCCCAGGGTTGTTGTGAGGACCAGATGAGATAATAATTGCAAAGCACTTAGCACAGTGCCTGGCACAGAGTAAGCTCTATATAAATGTTAGCTATTATTCAGGCCCTGCCTGTGATACATACTAGCTGTGTGACCCTGGGTAAGTTACTTAAGTTCTCATTGTCCTGGGCAATTCTCTAAGACTATAATGTACAGAAGAATTGCCCAGCTGCATCAAATAGAAGGAATTTCCACACAGGGATGTCCCATCTATACATGTGTATTTATATGTGTACACATATGAATATGTATATGTCTCCCTACATATGTAAATGCATATATGTTATAGGAGAAATAGTGGGATATAATGGAATCAATCTCAATTTATTGAGGATCTAAGAGAGTACTGGATGTGAAATAGGGAGACGGGGTGTGAGGGAACATCTCCATCTTAAATTAATCCTATATAACTATGACATCCCCTTTGAGCTTTGCATACTTATCTGAAAAATGAGTATAACAATACTCAGAGAACCCAGGTTGTGAATAAAGTTCTCTTTGTAAAGGGTTATATAAATGAAATACTACAGTTATCAGTAGTTCTGTACTATTCCCCTCTTGGACTCTTGGCACCATGAAGTTATCTGTGCCTAGCACCGTGCTCTGCATACAGTAGGTGCTTACAGAAGACTCTGAATGTCTTTCCATGCAAAAGAGGCACCCAGGACTCAAATTACATTGAAAAGGCGGGATGTGCCCTCTGTCTGCCTTCTTCCTTTTTCTGTCCCAGCTAGAACTGCTGTGATCATCCTTTCTTTTGCCCCCCAATACACACACATGAGCACACACACACATGAGCACACACACACACACACACACACACACACACACACACACACACACAC
>NW_020947216.1:0-11008 GCF_900497805.2 Vombatus ursinus
TCTTTCTTTCTTTCTTTCTTTCTTTCTTTCTTTCTTTCTTTCTTTCTGTTTCTGTCTATTTCTGTCTCTCTGTCTATCTCTGTCTCTGTCTCTCTCTGTCTCTTTGGCTCTCTGTCTCTCTCTGTCTCTTTGGGTCTCTGAAGGACAGCTACCTTGCTAATTCATAGATGGGTTGTATTTTGCTTCAATGAAGAGAATTCTCACAGAAATAAATTACATATTCAAATGAAATCCTTCATGTATTGTTATTGTTGTTCAGTCATGTCTGACCCTTCATGACCCCATGGACCATACTATCCATGGAGTTTTCTTGGCAAAAAATATTAGAGTAGCTTGCCATTTCTTTCTCCAGTGGATTAATGCAAAAAGAGGTTATTTGACCTACCTGGGGTCACAGAATTCATATGTGTCTGAGACCCAATTTGAACTCAGGTAGTCCTGTCTCCAGGCCCAGCACTCTATCCACTGAGCCATCGAGCTGTCTAAACATATTTGCCCCAAATGTTTCTTTGTAAGTCATCTCATAGGTCTTGGAAGGAATGTCCCAAACTCCAAGCCTAGCTTCCTGGAAAAGGCTGATTTCTATAGATTTTAAAAAAATGAATATTTGCTTTTATTTTCCATCTATCCATGAGTTTTTTGAACTATCTGAAAGAAGAGCATTTCTTTTTATAATAAGGAGGATTTATTTAATAGAGGTATACTAGGACCTAAATGGAAACGCTATTGAATATCCATTTTTTTAATGAAATAAAACTTCGTTCACATACTGTGGGGCACCCGAGTATTGCCAAAATTTGTTGAATTGCTGACTGTTCAATAGTCAGTTTGTTAAACTGACTTATCAAATAAAGTCTTTAGCTTGGCATGGAAGAGCTTTAATAATCTGGTACTAGTCTACCTATATATCATTTTTGCTTCCTACTTCTCCTAATGTATCTCTTGATCTAGTCAGATAATTCTCATTATCACATGCATATACCATTCTTATTTATTTATTTTTTCACAAGGCTCAAAAGGCTCACATATTTATTTACACATTAAGGAAAAGAGATAGGACTTGCTGGTGACCCCATGAAATAGAACCAGTGAACTAAGCCCCCTCCTTTACCCCTTAGACCTCACTGAATGCTTGAAGTTTTCTATACCCAACATTGGTACTCCTCTCAGAAGTCTTCATATTTACTGTAGTATAGTGGCAGTAACTCTTTTGTCCCACCACAATTCACAGTACTCATCATGTGTCACTGATCTCTGTCATTGGCTTTTGTTACTGGGCTCCCCAGCTTGAAATAACTCCCCTCATCTCATAACAGGTTGTAGTTGTTTTGTCACTGGTCCCATCCACAGCATTTCTTTGCCCATTCTTCAAGTTCTCCTCAGCTTCCAGCCAGTGTAGTTTATTCTTCTGTCTCCATTTGCTATCCTTTGTAATTCTATTATCCATATTGACCTCCACAAATGGTGCTCATCACCATCTTTGTCTACTGGTCTACACAGGAAGAACAAACAGACAGAACCTCTCAGTGTATTTAAAGCTAAACACAATTTCAACTATCTATAAGCATACTTTATCTCTGGATCTTTAGAGATTGTTCACACAGGTGAAAACTTGAGCTCTTGCACTTCATAAACTGGTCTTCATTACCTACTCAATGCAGATTCATAGTGATTCACAATTATTTTCACTCTCTTTCCCTCCCTCCTTGCCTCCTCTGGCCTCACATCTATTCTCATCAATACCTCCTGCTGTAGTCAAGGGGCACAGAGACAGCAGCTACAATTTCCTCAATTACTCCACCATCAGTTCCTTCTTTTTTTTTTTTTTTAGTGAGGCAATCAGGGTTAAGCGACTTGCCCAAGGTCACATAGCTAGTATGTGTCAAGTGTTTGATCTGAGGCTGCATTTGAGCTCTGGTCCTCCTGACTTCAGGGCCAGTACTCTATCCACTGCACCACCTAGCTGCCCCCTTTTTTATTTTAAACATGTGTTTTTAAAACTTTGGGTTACAAATTTTCTCCCTTCCTCCCTCTGCACACACCCTCATTGAAAAAGCAAGCATCTCGATACAGATTATACATGTGTATTCATACAAAACACTTCCATAGTTGTCATGTTGTGAAAAACTAAGTATATTTCCCTTCATTCTATCCTACCCCCCATTCATTCTATTCTCTCTTTTGACCCTGTCCCTCTTCAAAAGTCTTTGCTTTTGATTATCCCCTCTATCTGCCCTCCCCTCTATCAACCCATGCTCTCTTGTCCCCTTCCCCCCTTATTTTCCTGTAGGGTAAGATAGATTTCAATACCCCATTGTGTACATTAATCCCTCCTTAAGCCAAATCCTATGAGAATAGGATTCACTCATTCCCTTTCACCTTTCCCCAATTCCCCTCCACTATAAAAGCCTTTTCTTATCTGTTTCATGTGAGATAATTTACTCCATTCTACCTCTCCCTTTCTCCTTCTCCCAGTATTATCCTCTCTCACCTCTTAATTTTATTTTCCAGATATGACCCCTTCATCTTCACCTTACCCCGTGCCCTCTATCTATCTATCTATCTATACATACATAAATTTTTTTCCCTCCCTCTACCTTAATACTAACAAAGGACTCATGAGTTACAAATATCATCTTTCCCTGCAAGAATGTAAACAGTTCAACCTTAATAAGTCTCTTAGGATTTCTCTTTCTTGTTTACCTCTTCCATGTTTACTTGAGTCTTATATTTGAAAGTCAGATTTTATATTCAGCTCTGGTCTTTTCCTCAGAAATGCTTGAAAGTCCCCTATTTCATTGAATGACCATTTTTTTTCCCTGGAGGATTAAGCTCAGTTGTGCTGGGTAGCTGATTCTTGGTTGTAGTCCTATCTCCTTTGCCCTCTGGAATATCATACTCCATACCCTCCAGACTCTTAATGTAAAAGCTGCTAAATCTTTGTGTTTCCTGATTGTGTTTCCACAATACTTGAATTGTTTCTTTCTAGTTGCTTGTAATATTTTCTCCTTGACCTGAGAATTCTGGAATTTGGCTACAATATTCCTAAGAGTTTTCTTTTGGGATCTCTTTCAGGAGGTGATCAGTGGATTTTTTCCATTTATATTTTGGCCTCTGGTTCTAAAATATCAGGGCAATTTTCCTTGATAATTTCTTGAAAGATGATTTCTAGGCTCTTTTTTTGATCATGGCTTTCAGATAGTCCAATAATTTTTAAGTTCTCTCTCCTGGATCTATTTTCCAGGTCAGTTGTTTCGAATGAGATATTTCACATTCTCTTCTATTTTTTCATTCTTTTGGATTAGTGTTACAGTGCCTTGATTTCTCAAATTGTCTCTAGCTTCCAATTGTTCCAATCTAATTTTTAAAGAAGTATTTTCTTTAGTAACCTTTTCGACTTCTTTTTCCATGTGCCAATTTTGCTTTTTAGGGCATTCTTCTCCTCATTGGCTTTTTGGAACTCTTTTGCCATTTGGGTTAAGCTATTTTTTAAGGTGTTATTTTCTTTAGTATTTTTTTAGGTCTCCTTTAGCATCACTCTCAGTTTTTCCTCTACTTCTCTTACTTGCTTCTCAAAATCCTTTTGGAGCTCTTCCACAACCTGGGACCAATTCATGTTTTTCTTGGAGGTTTTGGATGTAGGAGCTTTGGCTTCATTGTCTTCTTCTGGTTGTGTGTTTTGATCTTCTTTGTCACCAAAGTAAAATAATATAGTCTGACTCTCTTTGTGCTGCTTGCTCATGATACCAGCCAATTATTGAGTTATAAACTCTTTGTTAAGGTAGGTGTCTGTTTCCAGTGTGGAGAATATACTGTCCCAAGCTTCAGGGGTTTTGTGCAGCTGTTTTCAGAGATACTTCTAGGGACTTGTAAATTTTCAGTTCTTCCAACATGCTATGATCAAGGGCAAGATGTTTACTCCTTTCATGGCCTGTGCTGTGGTCTATGAGTGACCACAAACACTCTTTTCTGTCTTGGAACTGTGAGGAGGATTTCCTCTCCACAACCACTACAAGCTCCACCATGCCAGCACTCCTCCTCGCTCCAGGACCGCTACCCAAAACTGTGACCCAGATCCAAGCACTGGCAAAGCAAGAGAATCATGCACCAGCAGAAAGATCCCTGCAATCCCCCTCTGATCAGCCACTTGATTCCTGCTCAGTCAGTGGGCCAGAAGCTCAGGAGGCAGCTGATGCCCTGGGTCCAAGCTCGGGGACTGGGACTGGAACTTCCCTGTGCTTCTCTCTCACCACTGCAGAAACAGACTTTTCCCACTGACCTTCTATGTTGTCTTTGGCGTTCATGGGCTGAGAAGTCTGGAAACCGCCATAGCTGCTTGTGATTCAGTCCTCTGAGGCCTGCTCCAGGTTCGCTGAGGCCTGTGTACCCACACTGAACTGTGCTCCTCTCCCAGCCCAGCGAGATATACCTTTCCAATCAACCATCCAGGTTATCTTGGCCTAGAAATTTGTTTCACTCTGTCTTTTTGTGGATTCTGCTGCTTTAGAATTTCTTTAGAGCCAATTTTTTTGTAGTTATTTGGAGGGGTTGGGGGAGAGCTCAAGCAAGTCACTGCTTTTACTCTGCCATCTTGGCTCTGCCCTCCTCCCCACCATTCTTGTTTCTAATCTCAAGCCTTATTTCATACTACTGCTCCTTCATCTACATAAATCCTACTGGCCCACACCAATGAAGCAATTGAGCATCCTATTAATTATCTCCTCCCTCCCTCTCACTCTTTGATTGATCCATAATCACTTTTACTCAGACATTGATTTTTTTGCTGACATTTTTGCAGTTTTGCCTAATTCCTCTTCTTTAATGTATTACAACCACACCCACCTTGAGCTTCTCCATCGCCCTTTGGGTGATATTTGACTTGAATTATTTGTAGAATAAGGCATTCACAAATTCTTATTTTTCTTTTAAAAATGATAATCTAATGTATGCACATAAGTCTAGCTTTTTCAAAAATGTAATTTACTTAGCTTATTTGTATCTATAATAAATACTATCTTTCCTGAGTTACTATCACTATTGATATTGATTTAATATTAATTGATTAAATATTAATTGATTAAAGATTAATTGATATAAAATGATACTATTTTATGATTTATTTAGTGGAAGAGACTGGCTGGAAATTGATTCTAATAACTTTGTTAAAATAAAGTCTTCACACAGAGCTATAGAGTCTATTTGAATGACTCATATTGCTGATAATTGCTCATTTGTTTTTTATATTAGAGGATCTTCCCCACCTTGAGACATGTGATATTAATAATTAATAGCTAGCATTTAAATAGAGCTTTAGATTTTCAAAGTTCTCTATATAACTTGACTCATTTGGTCCTCACAAGAATCTTGTGGGGTAGGTACTATTAGTCATTGCATGGATGTGACATTCCTTCTCCCCTTGTACCTTTCCACAGGCTGCATATTTGGTAAAGAACTTAATTCCATCTTTGACTCCATCTCCTACAATCCCAATTTTTCTTTTTTTTATTTATTTGTTTGGAGAGGTAATTGGGGTGAAATGAATGCCCATGGTCACATAGTTAGTAAGTGTCAAGTGTTTGAGGCCAGATTTGAACTCATGTCTTCCTGACTACAGGGCCGGTGCTCTATGCACTGCACCACCTAGTTGCCCTCCCCATTTTTTTTAATTACTGAAACTTAAATTCACAGTAAGAAAATAAAAAGTAACATTATAAATTTAAATATTGAAACTTAAATACAAAATAAGAAAAGAAAAAAATCATGCCATGTGCACAGCAAAACATAAGAAAGGATTCAAAATATACAGCAATAAATTTCCATTTCAAGAAAGCCTATATAATAAATTCTATGCATTGTGTTGAGAGCTTTTCTTTGCTTCCTTGTTGGTTTTCTTTTATTCTCCGCTGTGTAGTTTTACTTTGTTCTTTTTCCCTCTTAACTCCCAGAAGGCTATCATTAAGTGGGGATATATTTATGTATAGATATAAATATATATGTATGCACATATGTACATATATGCATAAATACATACATATAGAGACATAAACTTTTCCCTACCAAATTCTCCTTCTGATCTTTGTTTTTATATTTCTGCATATCTTTTGTTTCCTATCCTTCATAACTCTACTACATTACTTCTACCTGCTACCTTACCCTCCTATTACTTAACCTACCCCCTTCCAAGGATTCCTCCCTGATCTTCCCATTCCCATAAGCCTAAATCCTTTTCTATATCCCACTTTGACCTATTCCCTTGCCCTCCCCTCTAAAGATCCCTCCTTCATCCTCCCTTTCCCATTAATTTAAATATCCTTGTATAACCCTGTTTTGACCTATTCCCTTACCTTCTCCTCTAGAGATCCCTCCCTTATCCTCTCTCCCCTCCCTTTCCTTTTAGTGTTTTATTTCTTTCTGAATTTAGAAGACTTTTATACTCCTCTAGATATATATGTATTGTTCCCTCTTGAACCTATTCCCAATGAAAGTAGGTTTCCAGAACAGCTCTCCTCCCCCATCTTATTTCACTGTGTTGGTTCTCTCACACCTCATTTGTATAAAATAATTACTCTATTTAGCTGCTTCTAAATGGTTTTATTTTTTGAAGTCTTATCATACTCAAGTCTACCCCAATCTTTCTTACAAACTACCCATTTACTAATAATAGTTTTAAGCATATGTTTTACATTTTACATTCATAAAAAGTATCCAGTCTATCCTTATTAAATCCCTTGTCATTAGTCATTAGCATGCATATTATGTTTCTCTTGGTTCTTGTATGTCAAATCTATTAAGTTCAGGGTTTTTTTTAATGTCCTAAAAGTCTGACAGTACATTAAATGTTGATTTTTCTTTTTCATTGAGGATTATGCTTAGCTTTGCTGAGTATGATATTTTCCACCAGAAGGCCAGTTCTTTTGCTCCTCGATCTACTGTGTTGCAAGACCTGCATTTTTTTTTTTCAGTGTCACCACTACTAGGTCTTGCATGATTGTCATTGTGGCTCTGCCTTATTTGATTTTTGTTGTTGTTGTTGTTGTGCATAACTTTTTATTTTTGAGCTGGGGGTTTTAGAATTTGACTATAATATTCCCATGGGTTTTGCTCATAGGATCTCTTTCAGGTGGTGACCAGTAGATTTTTTTTCTTTTTCTACTTTCCCTTCTTCTTCAAATGCTTCAGGACAATTTTGTTTAATTATTTATTGCAATATTTTATCAAGATTCTTTTTTTATCATAACTTTCAGATAGTCTTATTATTCTTATGTTCTATCTTCTTGATCTGTTCTCCAGATCAATTTTCTTATGAGGTGTTTTGCATTCTTTTCTATTTTTTCATTCTTTATATTTTGTTTTATTACTTTTTGATCTTTTATAATTTCACCGGCTTTCCCTTGCCCAATTTCAGATTTCAAAGAGTCATTTTCTTCCTTAAGATTCTGGATCACTTGGGGAAGGGCCAAAATGGTGGAGAAAAAGCAGTGACTTGCTTGAGTTGTTCCCAAAACCCCTCCAAATACCTGTAAAAAATGACTCTAAAGAAATTCTAAAGCAGCAGAACCCACAAAAAGACAGAGTGAAACAAATTTCCAGCCAAAGACAGCCTGGATGGTTCATTGGAAAGGTCTATTGTGCTGGGTTGGGAGAGGAATGCAGTTTGGCATGGGCGGACAGGCCTCAACGAACTTGGAGCAGGCCACAGAGGATTGAATTACTAGCAGCTGTGCAGTTTCCAGACTTCTCAACCCATGAATTCCAAAGATAACTTAGAAGGGGAGTGGGAAAAGTCCATGTGTGCAGTGAGAGAGAAGCATGGGGTACCAGCCCCATTCTTTGAGCTCAGTTGCAGGGCAACTGCTGCCTCCAGAGCTTCTGGCCCACAGACAGGTGGAATCGAGTGGCTGATCAGAGGGGGATTGTAGGAATCTCTTTGTTGGTGCAGAAGTTTCTTGCTTTGCCGGTGCTTGGATCTGGGTCACAGTTCTAGGTAGCAGTCCTGGAGTGAGGAGGAGTGCTGGCATGGTGGAGCTGTTAGTAGCTATGGAGAGAGAATCCTCCTCACAGTTCCAAGACAGAAAAGAGTGCATGTGGTCACTCACAGACCAGAACACAGGCCATGAAAGGAGTAAACATCTTGCCCTTGATCATAGCATGATGGAAGAACTGAAAATTTACAGGTCCCTAGAAGTATCTCTGAAAACAGCTGCACAAACCCCACAAATCTTGGGACAGTACATTCTCCACACTGGAAGCAGACCCCTACCTTAACAAAGAGTTTATAACTCAAGTAATTGGCTGGGATCATAAGCAAGCAGCACAAAAAGAGTCAGACCATAGAATCTTAATTTGGTGGCAAAGATCAAAACATGAAACCAGAAGAAGACAACAAAGTCAAATTCATACATCCCAAACCTCTAAGAAAAATATGAATTGGTCCTAGGCCATGGAAGAACTCAAAAAGAATTTTGAGAAGCGAGTAAGAGAAGTAGAGGAAACACTGAGAGTGATGCAAAAAAATCATGAAAAACAAGTCAACAGCTTGCTAAAGGAGACCCAAAAAAAAAAATACTGAAGAAAATAACACCATAAAAATAGCCTAATTCAAATAGCAAAAGAGGTCCACAAAGCCAATGAGAAGAATGCCTTCAAAAGCAAAATTGGCCAAATGGAAAAAGAAGTCCAAAAGTTTACTGAAGAAAATACTACTTTAAAAATTAGAATGGAGCACTTGGAAGCTAGTGACTTTATCAGAAATCAAGACCCTGTAAAACAAATTCAAAAGAATGAAAAAATTAGAAAACAATGTGACATATCTCATTGGAAAAACAATTGACCTGGAAAATAGATCCAGGAGAGAGAATTTAAAAATTATTGGACTCTCTGAAAGCCATGATCAAAAAAAAAAAAAGAACCTAGACATCATCTTTCAAGAAATTATCAAGGAAAATTGCCCTGACATTTTAGAACCAGGAGGCAAAATAGAAATTGAAAGAATCCATTGATCACCTGCTGAAAGAAATCCCCAAAGGAAAACTCCTAGGAATATTGTACCTAAATTTGAGAATCCCCAGGTCAAGGAGAAAATATTGCAAGCAGCCAGAAAGAAACAATTCAAGTATTGTGGAAACCCAATCAGGATAACACAAGGTTTAGCATCTTCTGTATTAGGGGATGGCAGGGTTTGGAAAATAATATTCCAGAGGGCAAAGGAGATAGGATTACAGCCAAGAATCACCTACCCAGCAAAACTGAGTATAACCCTTCATGGGGAAAATTGTATCTTCAATGACATAGAGGACTTTCAAGCATTCTTGATGAAAAGACCAGAGCTGAATAGAAAATTTGACTTTCAGATACAAGACTGAAGAGAAACATGAAGAGGTAAACAGGAAAAAGAAATCATAAGAGACTTATCAAGGTTGAACTGTCTACATTCTGCATGGAAAGATATTTGTAACTAATGAGTCCTTTGTCAGTATTAGAGTGGTTGGAGGGGGAAAAAACTTATATGTATGTCTGTATGTATATATATACACAGAGAGAGAGAGAGAGAGGGCACACAGTGAGTTGAAGATGAATGGATGATATCTGGAGAATAAAATAAAGGGATGAGAGAGGATTATGCTGGGAGGAGAAAGGCAGAGGTAGAATGGGATAAATTATCTCACATAAAACAGACAAGAAAAGACTTTTACGGTGGAGGGGAAATGGGGAAGGTGAGAGGGAATGAATGAATCTTATTCACATTGGATTTGGCTTAAGGAGAGAATAACATACACACTCAATTGGGTATGGAAATCTATCTTACCCTAGAGGAAAATGGGGGGGGAAGGGACAAGAGAGCAGGAGGATGATAGAGGGGAGGGCAGATTGGGAGAGGGGGTAATCAGAGCAAACACTTCTGAGGAGGGACAAGGTCAAAGAGAGAATAGAATAAATGGGGGTAGGATAGGTTGAAGGGAAATATACTTGGTTTTTCACAACATGACAACTATGGAAGTGTTTTGCATGACTACCCATGTATAACCTGTATCGAGTTGCTTGCCTTTTCAATGAGGGTGGGTGTGGAGGGAGGAAGGGAAAAAATTCAGGACCCAAAATTTTAACAACAAAAGTTAAAAAAAATATTTCACATACAACTGGGAAATAAGATATACAGAAATCTATCTTGCCCTACAGGGGTAGGGGAAGGGGATAAGGGGATAAGAGAAGTGGGGAGAGATGGAAGGGAGGGCATATTAGGGGAAGGGGTATTCAAAATGTATGCCATCTTGGGGTAGGGGGAGGGATGAGATGGGGAGAAAATTTGGAACTCAAAATGTTATGGAAGTGAATGTTGAAAACTAAAAATAAATTAATTAATTTGAACTAAAAAAAATAAAATGGGGATAATAATCGCACCTACTTCCCAGGGTGGTTGTTAGGATCAAGTGAGATAACAATTGCAAAGTAATCATTATTATAAAGGTTCTTGGCATATAGTAAGTGCTAAATAAATGTTTGTTGTTATCATATTGTCATAAAAAAGATTCCATATCTCTTTTTCTAATTGGTTAAGTTTCTTTTCATAATCCTGTTTTTCTTGAATTGTTCTTTTTTTCTCAATGTCTCTCATTTTATTTTTAAAGTCCTTTTAAATTTTTCTACAAATTATTTTTGGGCAGGTGACCATTTGACATTGCTCTTTGGGATAGAAGAGGATTTCTTTGCTTCAGTATCCTCCTCTAAAGATGAGCCTCAGTCTTCTCTATCCCTATAGTAACAACTCTCTATGGTTGGATTTTTTCTCCTTTGCCTATGCATTTTTTGGTAGTAGCTTAGTTTTTATAATCACCTCTAGCCCTGGGGTATGGAGGATGGTTCTTCTAGCCTCAGAACTTCCAGTTCTCCCCTCTGGCCTGGAACTGGAACCAAGACCTTCAGCCTTCTGTAAATGCCCGTAGCCGGTGGTGTCCCTACTCCATTGCACAGGGAGTGCACTGGTTCGATTTCAGCCCTGGCCACATCTCCA
>NW_020947217.1:0-11010 GCF_900497805.2 Vombatus ursinus
TCTTTCTTTCTTTCTTTCTTTCTTTCTTTCTTTCTTTCTTTCTTTCTGTTTCTGTCTATTTCTGTCTCTCTGTCTATCTCTGTCTCTGTCTCTCTCTGTCTCTTTGGCTCTCTGTCTCTCTCTGTCTCTTTGGGTCTCTGAAGGACAGCTACCTTGCTAATTCATAGATGGGTTGTATTTTGCTTCAATGAAGAGAATTCTCACAGAAATAAATTACATATTCAAATGAAATCCTTCATGTATTGTTATTGTTGTTCAGTCATGTCTGACCCTTCATGACCCCATGGACCATACTATCCATGGAGTTTTCTTGGCAAAAAATATTAGAGTAGCTTGCCATTTCTTTCTCCAGTGGATTAATGCAAAAAGAGGTTATTTGACCTACCTGGGGTCACAGAATTCATATGTGTCTGAGACCCAATTTGAACTCAGGTAGTCCTGTCTCCAGGCCCAGCACTCTATCCACTGAGCCATCGAGCTGTCTAAACATATTTGCCCCAAATGTTTCTTTGTAAGTCATCTCATAGGTCTTGGAAGGAATGTCCCAAACTCCAAGCCTAGCTTCCTGGAAAAGGCTGATTTCTATAGATTTTAAAAAAATGAATATTTGCTTTTATTTTCCATCTATCCATGAGTTTTTTGAACTATCTGAAAGAAGAGCATTTCTTTTTATAATAAGGAGGATTTATTTAATAGAGGTATACTAGGACCTAAATGGAAACGCTATTGAATATCCATTTTTTTAATGAAATAAAACTTCGTTCACATACTGTGGGGCACCCGAGTATTGCCAAAATTTGTTGAATTGCTGACTGTTCAATAGTCAGTTTGTTAAACTGACTTATCAAATAAAGTCTTTAGCTTGGCATGGAAGAGCTTTAATAATCTGGTACTAGTCTACCTATATATCATTTTTGCTTCCTACTTCTCCTAATGTATCTCTTGATCTAGTCAGATAATTCTCATTATCACATGCATATACCATTCTTATTTATTTATTTTTTCACAAGGCTCAAAAGGCTCACATATTTATTTACACATTAAGGAAAAGAGATAGGACTTGCTGGTGACCCCATGAAATAGAACCAGTGAACTAAGCCCCCTCCTTTACCCCTTAGACCTCACTGAATGCTTGAAGTTTTCTATACCCAACATTGGTACTCCTCTCAGAAGTCTTCATATTTACTGTAGTATAGTGGCAGTAACTCTTTTGTCCCACCACAATTCACAGTACTCATCATGTGTCACTGATCTCTGTCATTGGCTTTTGTTACTGGGCTCCCCAGCTTGAAATAACTCCCCTCATCTCATAACAGGTTGTAGTTGTTTTGTCACTGGTCCCATCCACAGCATTTCTTTGCCCATTCTTCAAGTTCTCCTCAGCTTCCAGCCAGTGTAGTTTATTCTTCTGTCTCCATTTGCTATCCTTTGTAATTCTATTATCCATATTGACCTCCACAAATGGTGCTCATCACCATCTTTGTCTACTGGTCTACACAGGAAGAACAAACAGACAGAACCTCTCAGTGTATTTAAAGCTAAACACAATTTCAACTATCTATAAGCATACTTTATCTCTGGATCTTTAGAGATTGTTCACACAGGTGAAAACTTGAGCTCTTGCACTTCATAAACTGGTCTTCATTACCTACTCAATGCAGATTCATAGTGATTCACAATTATTTTCACTCTCTTTCCCTCCCTCCTTGCCTCCTCTGGCCTCACATCTATTCTCATCAATACCTCCTGCTGTAGTCAAGGGGCACAGAGACAGCAGCTACAATTTCCTCAATTACTCCACCATCAGTTCCTTCTTTTTTTTTTTTTTTAGTGAGGCAATCAGGGTTAAGCGACTTGCCCAAGGTCACATAGCTAGTATGTGTCAAGTGTTTGATCTGAGGCTGCATTTGAGCTCTGGTCCTCCTGACTTCAGGGCCAGTACTCTATCCACTGCACCACCTAGCTGCCCCCTTTTTTATTTTAAACATGTGTTTTTAAAACTTTGGGTTACAAATTTTCTCCCTTCCTCCCTCTGCACACACCCTCATTGAAAAAGCAAGCATCTCGATACAGATTATACATGTGTATTCATACAAAACACTTCCATAGTTGTCATGTTGTGAAAAACTAAGTATATTTCCCTTCATTCTATCCTACCCCCCATTCATTCTATTCTCTCTTTTGACCCTGTCCCTCTTCAAAAGTCTTTGCTTTTGATTATCCCCTCTATCTGCCCTCCCCTCTATCAACCCATGCTCTCTTGTCCCCTTCCCCCCTTATTTTCCTGTAGGGTAAGATAGATTTCAATACCCCATTGTGTACATTAATCCCTCCTTAAGCCAAATCCTATGAGAATAGGATTCACTCATTCCCTTTCACCTTTCCCCAATTCCCCTCCACTATAAAAGCCTTTTCTTATCTGTTTCATGTGAGATAATTTACTCCATTCTACCTCTCCCTTTCTCCTTCTCCCAATATTATCCTCTCTCACCTCTTAATTTTATTTTCCAGATATGACCCCTTCATCTTCACCTTACCCCGTGCCCTCTATCTATCTATCTATCTATACATACATAAATTTTTTTCCCTCCCTCTACCTTAATACTAACAAAGGACTCATGAGTTACAAATATCATCTTTCCCTGCAAGAATGTAAACAGTTCAACCTTAATAAGTCTCTTAGGATTTCTCTTTCTTGTTTACCTCTTCCATGTTTACTTGAGTCTTATATTTGAAAGTCAGATTTTATATTCAGCTCTGGTCTTTTCCTCAGAAATGCTTGAAAGTCCCCTATTTCATTGAATGACCATTTTTTTTCCCTGGAGGATTAAGCTCAGTTGTGCTGGGTAGCTGATTCTTGGTTGTAGTCCTATCTCCTTTGCCCTCTGGAATATCATACTCCATACCCTCCAGACTCTTAATGTAAAAGCTGCTAAATCTTTGTGTTTCCTGATTGTGTTTCCACAATACTTGAATTGTTTCTTTCTAGTTGCTTGTAATATTTTCTCCTTGACCTGAGAATTCTGGAATTTGGCTACAATATTCCTAAGAGTTTTCTTTTGGGATCTCTTTCAGGAGGTGATCAGTGGATTTTTTCCATTTATATTTTGGCCTCTGGTTCTAAAATATCAGGGCAATTTTCCTTGATAATTTCTTGAAAGATGATTTCTAGGCTCTTTTTTTGATCATGGCTTTCAGATAGTCCAATAATTTTTAAGTTCTCTCTCCTGGATCTATTTTCCAGGTCAGTTGTTTCGAATGAGATATTTCACATTCTCTTCTATTTTTTCATTCTTTTGGATTAGTGTTACAGTGCCTTGATTTCTCAAATTGTCTCTAGCTTCCAATTGTTCCAATCTAATTTTTAAAGAAGTATTTTCTTTAGTAACCTTTTCGACTTCTTTTTCCATGTGCCAATTTTGCTTTTTAGGGCATTCTTCTCCTCATTGGCTTTTTGGAACTCTTTTGCCATTTGGGTTAAGCTATTTTTTAAGGTGTTATTTTCTTTAGTATTTTTTTAGGTCTCCTTTAGCATCACTCTCAGTTTTTCCTCTACTTCTCTTACTTGCTTCTCAAAATCCTTTTGGAGCTCTTCCACAACCTGGGACCAATTCATGTTTTTCTTGGAGGTTTTGGATGTAGGAGCTTTGGCTTCATTGTCTTCTTCTGGTTGTGTGTTTTGATCTTCTTTGTCACCAAAGTAAAATAATATAGTCTGACTCTCTTTGTGCTGCTTGCTCATGATACCAGCCAATTATTGAGTTATAAACTCTTTGTTAAGGTAGGTGTCTGTTTCCAGTGTGGAGAATATACTGTCCCAAGCTTCAGGGGTTTTGTGCAGCTGTTTTCAGAGATACTTCTAGGGACTTGTAAATTTTCAGTTCTTCCAACATGCTATGATCAAGGGCAAGATGTTTACTCCTTTCATGGCCTGTGCTGTGGTCTATGAGTGACCACAAACACTCTTTTCTGTCTTGGAACTGTGAGGAGGATTTCCTCTCCACAACCACTACAAGCTCCACCATGCCAGCACTCCTCCTCGCTCCAGGACCGCTACCCAAAACTGTGACCCAGATCCAAGCACTGGCAAAGCAAGAGAATCATGCACCAGCAGAAAGATCCCTGCAATCCCCCTCTGATCAGCCACTTGATTCCTGCTCAGTCAGTGGGCCAGAAGCTCAGGAGGCAGCTGATGCCCTGGGTCCAAGCTCGGGGACTGGGACTGGAACTTCCCTGTGCTTCTCTCTCACCACTGCAGAAACAGACTTTTCCCACTGACCTTCTATGTTGTCTTTGGCGTTCATGGGCTGAGAAGTCTGGAAACCGCCATAGCTGCTTGTGATTCAGTCCTCTGAGGCCTGCTCCAGGTTCGCTGAGGCCTGTGTACCCACACTGAACTGTGCTCCTCTCCCAGCCCAGCGAGATATACCTTTCCAATCAACCATCCAGGTTATCTTGGCCTAGAAATTTGTTTCACTCTGTCTTTTTGTGGATTCTGCTGCTTTAGAATTTCTTTAGAGCCAATTTTTTTGTAGTTATTTGGAGGGGTTGGGGGAGAGCTCAAGCAAGTCACTGCTTTTACTCTGCCATCTTGGCTCTGCCCTCCTCCCCACCATTCTTGTTTCTAATCTCAAGCCTTATTTCATACTACTGCTCCTTCATCTACATAAATCCTACTGGCCCACACCAATGAAGCAATTGAGCATCCTATTAATTATCTCCTCCCTCCCTCTCACTCTTTGATTGATCCATAATCACTTTTACTCAGACATTGATTTTTTTGCTGACATTTTTGCAGTTTTGCCTAATTCCTCTTCTTTAATGTATTACAACCACACCCACCTTGAGCTTCTCCATCGCCCTTTGGGTGATATTTGACTTGAATTATTTGTAGAATAAGGCATTCACAAATTCTTATTTTTCTTTTAAAAATGATAATCTAATGTATGCACATAAGTCTAGCTTTTTCAAAAATGTAATTTACTTAGCTTATTTGTATCTATAATAAATACTATCTTTCCTGAGTTACTATCACTATTGATATTGATTTAATATTAATTGATTAAATATTAATTGATTAAAGATTAATTGATATAAAATGATACTATTTTATGATTTATTTAGTGGAAGAGACTGGCTGGAAATTGATTCTAATAACTTTGTTAAAATAAAGTCTTCACACAGAGCTATAGAGTCTATTTGAATGACTCATATTGCTGATAATTGCTCATTTGTTTTTTATATTAGAGGATCTTCCCCACCTTGAGACATGTGATATTAATAATTAATAGCTAGCATTTAAATAGAGCTTTAGATTTTCAAAGTTCTCTATATAACTTGACTCATTTGGTCCTCACAAGAATCTTGTGGGGTAGGTACTATTAGTCATTGCATGGATGTGACATTCCTTCTCCCCTTGTACCTTTCCACAGGCTGCATATTTGGTAAAGAACTTAATTCCATCTTTGACTCCATCTCCTACAATCCCAATTTTTCTTTTTTTTATTTATTTGTTTGGAGAGGTAATTGGGGTGAAATGAATGCCCATGGTCACATAGTTAGTAAGTGTCAAGTGTTTGAGGCCAGATTTGAACTCATGTCTTCCTGACTACAGGGCCGGTGCTCTATGCACTGCACCACCTAGTTGCCCTCCCCATTTTTTTTAATTACTGAAACTTAAATTCACAGTAAGAAAATAAAAAGTAACATTATAAATTTAAATATTGAAACTTAAATACAAAATAAGAAAAGAAAAAAATCATGCCATGTGCACAGCAAAACATAAGAAAGGATTCAAAATATACAGCAATAAATTTCCATTTCAAGAAAGCCTATATAATAAATTCTATGCATTGTGTTGAGAGCTTTTCTTTGCTTCCTTGTTGGTTTTCTTTTATTCTCCGCTGTGTAGTTTTACTTTGTTCTTTTTCCCTCTTAACTCCCAGAAGGCTATCATTAAGTGGGGATATATTTATGTATAGATATAAATATATATGTATGCACATATGTACATATATGCATAAATACATACATATAGAGACATAAACTTTTCCCTACCAAATTCTCCTTCTGATCTTTGTTTTTATATTTCTGCATATCTTTTGTTTCCTATCCTTCATAACTCTACTACATTACTTCTACCTGCTACCTTACCCTCCTATTACTTAACCTACCCCCTTCCAAGGATTCCTCCCTGATCTTCCCATTCCCATAAGCCTAAATCCTTTTCTATATCCCACTTTGACCTATTCCCTTGCCCTCCCCTCTAAAGATCCCTCCTTCATCCTCCCTTTCCCATTAATTTAAATATCCTTGTATAACCCTGTTTTGACCTATTCCCTTACCTTCTCCTCTAGAGATCCCTCCCTTATCCTCTCTCCCCTCCCTTTCCTTTTAGTGTTTTATTTCTTTCTGAATTTAGAAGACTTTTATACTCCTCTAGATATATATGTATTGTTCCCTCTTGAACCTATTCCCAATGAAAGTAGGTTTCCAGAACAGCTCTCCTCCCCCATCTTATTTCACTGTGTTGGTTCTCTCACACCTCATTTGTATAAAATAATTACTCTATTTAGCTGCTTCTAAATGGTTTTATTTTTTGAAGTCTTATCATACTCAAGTCTACCCCAATCTTTCTTACAAACTACCCATTTACTAATAATAGTTTTAAGCATATGTTTTACATTTTACATTCATAAAAAGTATCCAGTCTATCCTTATTAAATCCCTTGTCATTAGTCATTAGCATGCATATTATGTTTCTCTTGGTTCTTGTATGTCAAATCTATTAAGTTCAGGGTTTTTTTTAATGTCCTAAAAGTCTGACAGTACATTAAATGTTGATTTTTCTTTTTCATTGAGGATTATGCTTAGCTTTGCTGAGTATGATATTTTCCACCAGAAGGCCAGTTCTTTTGCTCCTCGATCTACTGTGTTGCAAGACCTGCATTTTTTTTTTTCAGTGTCACCACTACTAGGTCTTGCATGATTGTCATTGTGGCTCTGCCTTATTTGATTTTTGTTGTTGTTGTTGTTGTGCATAACTTTTTATTTTTGAGCTGGGGGTTTTAGAATTTGACTATAATATTCCCATGGGTTTTGCTCATAGGATCTCTTTCAGGTGGTGACCAGTAGATTTTTTTTCTTTTTCTACTTTCCCTTCTTCTTCAAATGCTTCAGGACAATTTTGTTTAATTATTTATTGCAATATTTTATCAAGATTCTTTTTTTATCATAACTTTCAGATAGTCTTATTATTCTTATGTTCTATCTTCTTGATCTGTTCTCCAGATCAATTTTCTTATGAGGTGTTTTGCATTCTTTTCTATTTTTTCATTCTTTATATTTTGTTTTATTACTTTTTGATCTTTTATAATTTCACCGGCTTTCCCTTGCCCAATTTCAGATTTCAAAGAGTCATTTTCTTCCTTAAGATTCTGGATCACTTGGGGAAGGGCCAAAATGGTGGAGAAAAAGCAGTGACTTGCTTGAGTTGTTCCCAAAACCCCTCCAAATACCTGTAAAAAATGACTCTAAAGAAATTCTAAAGCAGCAGAACCCACAAAAAGACAGAGTGAAACAAATTTCCAGCCAAAGACAGCCTGGATGGTTCATTGGAAAGGTCTATTGTGCTGGGTTGGGAGAGGAATGCAGTTTGGCATGGGCGGACAGGCCTCAACGAACTTGGAGCAGGCCACAGAGGATTGAATTACTAGCAGCTGTGCAGTTTCCAGACTTCTCAACCCATGAATTCCAAAGATAACTTAGAAGGGGAGTGGGAAAAGTCCATGTGTGCAGTGAGAGAGAAGCATGGGGTACCAGCCCCATTCTTTGAGCTCAGTTGCAGGGCAACTGCTGCCTCCAGAGCTTCTGGCCCACAGACAGGTGGAATCGAGTGGCTGATCAGAGGGGGATTGTAGGAATCTCTTTGTTGGTGCAGAAGTTTCTTGCTTTGCCGGTGCTTGGATCTGGGTCACAGTTCTAGGTAGCAGTCCTGGAGTGAGGAGGAGTGCTGGCATGGTGGAGCTGTTAGTAGCTATGGAGAGAGAATCCTCCTCACAGTTCCAAGACAGAAAAGAGTGCATGTGGTCACTCACAGACCAGAACACAGGCCATGAAAGGAGTAAACATCTTGCCCTTGATCATAGCATGATGGAAGAACTGAAAATTTACAGGTCCCTAGAAGTATCTCTGAAAACAGCTGCACAAACCCCACAAATCTTGGGACAGTACATTCTCCACACTGGAAGCAGACCCCTACCTTAACAAAGAGTTTATAACTCAAGTAATTGGCTGGGATCATAAGCAAGCAGCACAAAAAGAGTCAGACCATAGAATCTTAATTTGGTGGCAAAGATCAAAACATGAAACCAGAAGAAGACAACAAAGTCAAATTCATACATCCCAAACCTCTAAGAAAAATATGAATTGGTCCTAGGCCATGGAAGAACTCAAAAAGAATTTTGAGAAGCGAGTAAGAGAAGTAGAGGAAACACTGAGAGTGATGCAAAAAAATCATGAAAAACAAGTCAACAGCTTGCTAAAGGAGACCCAAAAAAAAAAATACTGAAGAAAATAACACCATAAAAATAGCCTAATTCAAATAGCAAAAGAGGTCCACAAAGCCAATGAGAAGAATGCCTTCAAAAGCAAAATTGGCCAAATGGAAAAAGAAGTCCAAAAGTTTACTGAAGAAAATACTACTTTAAAAATTAGAATGGAGCACTTGGAAGCTAGTGACTTTATCAGAAATCAAGACCCTGTAAAACAAATTCAAAAGAATGAAAAAATTAGAAAACAATGTGACATATCTCATTGGAAAAACAATTGACCTGGAAAATAGATCCAGGAGAGAGAATTTAAAAATTATTGGACTCTCTGAAAGCCATGATCAAAAAAAAAAAAAGAACCTAGACATCATCTTTCAAGAAATTATCAAGGAAAATTGCCCTGACATTTTAGAACCAGGAGGCAAAATAGAAATTGAAAGAATCCATTGATCACCTGCTGAAAGAAATCCCCAAAGGAAAACTCCTAGGAATATTGTACCTAAATTTGAGAATCCCCAGGTCAAGGAGAAAATATTGCAAGCAGCCAGAAAGAAACAATTCAAGTATTGTGGAAACCCAATCAGGATAACACAAGGTTTAGCATCTTCTGTATTAGGGGATGGCAGGGTTTGGAAAATAATATTCCAGAGGGCAAAGGAGATAGGATTACAGCCAAGAATCACCTACCCAGCAAAACTGAGTATAACCCTTCATGGGGAAAATTGTATCTTCAATGACATAGAGGACTTTCAAGCATTCTTGATGAAAAGACCAGAGCTGAATAGAAAATTTGACTTTCAGATACAAGACTGAAGAGAAACATGAAGAGGTAAACAGGAAAAAGAAATCATAAGAGACTTATCAAGGTTGAACTGTCTACATTCTGCATGGAAAGATATTTGTAACTAATGAGTCCTTTGTCAGTATTAGAGTGGTTGGAGGGGGAAAAAACTTATATGTATGTCTGTATGTATATATATACACAGAGAGAGAGAGAGAGAGAGGGCACACAGTGAGTTGAAGATGAATGGATGATATCTGGAGAATAAAATAAAGGGATGAGAGAGGATTATGCTGGGAGGAGAAAGGCAGAGGTAGAATGGGATAAATTATCTCACATAAAACAGACAAGAAAAGACTTTTACGGTGGAGGGGAAATGGGGAAGGTGAGAGGGAATGAATGAATCTTATTCACATTGGATTTGGCTTAAGGAGAGAATAACATACACACTCAATTGGGTATGGAAATCTATCTTACCCTAGAGGAAAATGGGGGGGGAAGGGACAAGAGAGCAGGAGGATGATAGAGGGGAGGGCAGATTGGGAGAGGGGGTAATCAGAGCAAACACTTCTGAGGAGGGACAAGGTCAAAGAGAGAATAGAATAAATGGGGGTAGGATAGGTTGAAGGGAAATATACTTGGTTTTTCACAACATGACAACTATGGAAGTGTTTTGCATGACTACCCATGTATAACCTGTATCGAGTTGCTTGCCTTTTCAATGAGGGTGGGTGTGGAGGGAGGAAGGGAAAAAATTCAGGACCCAAAATTTTAACAACAAAAGTTAAAAAAAATATTTCACATACAACTGGGAAATAAGATATACAGAAATCTATCTTGCCCTACAGGGGTAGGGGAAGGGGATAAGGGGATAAGAGAAGTGGGGAGAGATGGAAGGGAGGGCATATTAGGGGAAGGGGTATTCAAAATGTATGCCATCTTGGGGTAGGGGGAGGGATGAGATGGGGAGAAAATTTGGAACTCAAAATGTTATGGAAGTGAATGTTGAAAACTAAAAATAAATTAATTAATTTGAACTAAAAAAAATAAAATGGGGATAATAATCGCACCTACTTCCCAGGGTGGTTGTTAGGATCAAGTGAGATAACAATTGCAAAGTAATCATTATTATAAAGGTTCTTGGCATATAGTAAGTGCTAAATAAATGTTTGTTGTTATCATATTGTCATAAAAAAGATTCCATATCTCTTTTTCTAATTGGTTAAGTTTCTTTTCATAATCCTGTTTTTCTTGAATTGTTCTTTTTTTCTCAATGTCTCTCATTTTATTTTTAAAGTCCTTTTAAATTTTTCTACAAATTATTTTTGGGCAGGTGACCATTTGACATTGCTCTTTGGGATAGAAGAGGATTTCTTTGCTTCAGTATCCTCCTCTAAAGATGAGCCTCAGTCTTCTCTATCCCTATAGTAACAACTCTCTATGGTTGGATTTTTTCTCCTTTGCCTATGCATTTTTTGGTAGTAGCTTAGTTTTTATAATCACCTCTAGCCCTGGGGTATGGAGGATGGTTCTTCTAGCCTCAGAACTTCCAGTTCTCCCCTCTGGCCTGGAACTGGAACCAAGACCTTCAGCCTTCTGTAAATGCCCGTAGCCGGTGGTGTCCCTACTCCACTGCACAGGGAGTGCACTGGTTCGATTTCAGCCCTGGCCACATCTCCA
>NW_020947218.1:0-21363 GCF_900497805.2 Vombatus ursinus
TACATTTATTTCAATTTCTTTTTTTACTTATCACCTTAGAAACTTAAGCAGATAAAAAGTGTCCCCATAAGACTTTGAGAAAGAAGATTCTCAAGCAAGGGCTCTTAGTCAATGTGACAACATCAACAAGGTCAAGTCATGATCCGTATATCTTTGAGGCTGTATAAACATTAAGTGGATTGGCAGTTTTAAAAATAAATTGTGATTTATTTTTGTCTCTGAAATTTCCTACCTGAATGTAGTTGCATTTGAACAGGGGCAAAGATGCTGTCCTCTATGCAAACTTTTCCAACCATCTCTATTAAAAAGTCCATAAAACAAAGTATTGAAATGAAGATTGTATTGATTTCTTGCAAGTTATTGCAAGGTAAGAGGAAACCGTTATCTTCAAATCAATCAATGTAATCTACATTAAAGTACATTGTCTCTTACAGTGCCAGGAAACATTCAGTGAGCTCCATTATCCAAGGGTCATCTGTGACCACCTAATTTTGTCAGGTCTCAGATTTATGGTTCTATGTCCCCACCACCTTACAGTCAGCAAGACTGGTCAACTTTCATAAGATCTAATTTTAGTTTTTTTGTTTTTTTTTTCCTGTGGTTTCTTCACAAGGTTCATTAGTTCCTAACTTCTGGTTAATGATAGATGGATAGGTCCTATTCTTTTTTGACAGAGAAATATAGAGCCTTGGTCTTTTAAAATATTCAATATATTCATTCTTGTTTATAATTCCATAATGTTTGTATCTACTCGTTCGCTAATTATCTCTATTTTCATGAATCAATATTTTAGAAATATTAAATTAAATATGTTTTAAAATATGACTGAATATTTTCATAAAGCAAAAACTCTTAGGCTTTTCTAATGTTTTGTATTTCAAATGGCAACACAATGTTTACTAGACTTATTCTGTTTATTTTTCATTGTCTCCTTACATAGGATAAGGGTAGGGACTAGACTTGTGATTTCATTGGTTTAGGGAACTCCCAAGTGAGGAAACTCCCTCTAACAATGCAAGTTGGAACCTTCTTTATAACTTTATCATCTTAAAGGGCTATGTCTTGATTATTTTTGAAATTTCATTCTAACAATTTTCATCTGTGGGAAAAACTCATATGATAAATCACTTAAAGTAATATATTACCTAGTTAAAACATATAAGTAAAATTAGTCAGTCAGGTTAATTATTGTGCATCTTCAAGCTGTTAGACTATGCAAATTTGTCAAATATTATGAAACATTTACAACAGGATTGCATATTATAAAAATACTGAAGAAACTCCATCAAATTATATATGTGGTATCAGATATAGGAAAGAATCAAAGATGGAGCTAATACTACAAACCTTGTACAAGCTAATATAATGGTGATGGTAAATTGAGAAGTTGGGGAAGAACAAGTTTGGAGAATGAGGATAAGTGTTTGATCATAGACATGTTTGATTTTAGGTGAGAATAGGACATTCAAATGAAGATATTTGGCACTTTGAAATATGGATCTGGGGGCAGCTAGGTGGCACAGTGGATAGAGCACTGGCCCTGAATTCAGGAGGACCTGAGTTCAAATCTGACTTCAGACACATAGCACTTTCTAGCTGTGTTACCCTGGGCAAGTCACTTAACCCCAAATGCCTCACCAAAAAAAAAGAAAAGAAAAGAAAGAAAAAAAGAAATATGGGGCTAGAAATCTGAAGATATGGGTACAAATATAATCTAAGGAATAACATGCTTAGGGTTTATAATCAAAATTATCAGAATGGAATGGATTCCAAAAGAGACAGTTTAAGAAAAGAGGAAAGGAAGGTTTAGGACAGAACCTTGGGGACTATTTAAGGACTAGGAAGAGCTTGAGAAGTGAGTGAAGACCAAGAGAAGGAGAAAGTAGAGAAGTGAAGGGACACTTGGGAACACAATGTCAGGGACTGGTACATGGTTTCAAATGACAGAGAGATCAAGGAAGATGAGAATAGGTGGGTGAGGGGAAGATCCTTGAGTTTTGTGAAAAAATACTATTAGTAACCTTAGAGGGAAGCAATAGTAAAGTGGTCAGAACAGAATACAGATGGTAAGGGTTTAAAGAATGAGTGAGATATAAGAAAATCAATATAAGGAGCACAAACTATATTTTCTAGGAATGTGACAAGGAAGAAGAGGAGAGAAATAGGATAATAGATTAAGAAGGTGGCAAGGTCAATGGAAAGTTTCCTTGTTTGTTGTTGAGAGGGGATACCTGATAGCCTCTCATATGCTAAAGGAAAAGCTGAGAGTGCAGACTGTCTTTCAATCCATCATCCTCCTGGGATTTTCATCACTAATGACCATTTGAAAGCAAGAGATTAGATATATATAAAAAGCAGTACCTATTTCTGTGGTCTTCTAAGATTCTTAAAGCACTTTATTAAGGCTCTGTGAGGCAAAAGATGCAAATAGTATAACCCCCATTTTAAAAATGAAGTCCATAGAGATTAGGTGATTTGTCCATAGTCACAAAGCTAGTAAGCATTTAAGTGAGAACTCATAATTAGAAGTAGGATTTAGAATTGAAGGAGACCTTGTTACAAATTATCTTGTCAAACTCCCTCATTTTACAGATGAGTAAAATAAGATCTCTGGAGCTGAAGCAACATATCTATAGTCATACATATAGTTAAATGGAAGAATCAGGAATTGAAGCCATGTCCTCAATTATTCCAAAAATCATCACATTTCAAACTGTCTCTGCCCTTTAATAATCTAAACAGGTAAATGAGCAGTATCTCTTTATCCTTTCTATGTTCTGGAGAATGTTACCTATTACCTCTTCATAATATCACTTTGTAGCACAGATTCTTAAGGGAATATTATCATGCTATAGTATGCTCTCAATCCCCACATTTCAGAACCATAAGACTAGTTTCTTTTGAATAGTATTTTATTCATTCAATTATATGTAAAGATAATTTTAGCACTCATTTTGTGAAATTTTGAGTTCCAATTTTTTCTCCCTTCCTCCTCAACCTTCTTCTAAAATGGTAAGCAATTTGATAAAGGTTATATGGGTGCAATCATGTAAATATATTTCCATATTAGTCATAGTTGTGAAAGAAGAAACTTACCAGAACAGGAAAAGTCATGAAAAATAAAATGAAAATAGTATGCTTCTATCTACATTCAGAATCAATCAAATCTTTCTCTGGCTGTGAATATCATTTTTCATCATGAGTCCTTTGTAATTATCTTGGATCATTGTATTACTGAGAAGAACTAGGTCATTCATAGTTGATCATCATAAAATGTTGCTGTTAACTGTGTACAATGTTCTCCTGGTTCTCATTTCACTTGGCATCAGTTCATGTAAGTCTTTCCAGGTGAGATTCACCTGCTCATTATTTCTTATAGCACAATAACATTTCATCACAGTGACATACAACAATTTGTTCAGCCATTCCCCAATTGATGAGCATCCCCTCAATTTCCATTTTTACCACCATAAAAAGAACTGCAATAAATATTTTTGCACGTGTAGGTCCTTTTCCCTTTTTTATGATCTTTTTGTGATACAGACTTCATAATGGTATTGCTGGATCAAAAGTTATGCACAGTTTGGTTGCCCTTGGGACATAGTTCCAAATTACTCTTGAGAATGGCTGGATCAGTTCACAACTTCACTAAGTACATTAGTATTCCAATTTTCCCACATCCTCTTCGACATTTATCATTTTCATTTTTTGTCTTATTAGCCAATCTGATAAATGTGAAGTGGTACCTTAGAGTTGTTTTAATTTGCATTTCTCTGATCAAAAGTGATTTAGAGCACATCTTTATATGCCTATAAATAACTTTGATTTATTTATCTGAAAATTGCCTGTTCATATCCTTTGGTCATTTATCAATTTGGAAATGATTTGAATTCTTACAAATTTTACTCAGTTCTCTATATATTTGAGGAAATGATGCCTTTATCAGAAACACTGACCATACAAATTGTTTCCCAGCTTTCTGTTTTCCTTCTAATCTTGGTTGCATTAGTTTTGTTTGTGCAAAAGCTTTTTAATCTATTTTACATTTTGGAATGCTCTCTATCTCTTGCTTGATCATGAATTCTTACACTTTCCATATTTCTGACTGGAGACTATTCCTTGATCTCCTAATTTATTTATGATATTACCCTTTATGTTTAAATCATGTACCCATGTTGACCTTATCTTGGTATTGTACGAGATGTTGGTCTATACCTAGTGTGTACCTTATTGTTTTTGGTTTTCCCAGAAGGTTTTTTTTTTTGACAAATACTGCATTCTTATCACAGAACCTGGGGTTTTGGGGTTTATCAAACACTAGGTTACTATGGTCATTTATTACTGTGTCTTCTATACCTAATCTACTCCACTGATCCACCATTGTATTTCTTAGCCAATACCAGATAGTTTTGATGATTACTAATTTATAATACAGTTTGAGATCTGGTCTTGCTAGGCTACTTTTATTGCATTTTTTTTTCATTAATTCCTTGTGTGTTCTTGACCTTTTGTTCTTCCAGATGAATTTTGTTGTTATTTTTTTAGCTCTATCAAATAATTTTTGGTAGTTTGATTGGTATGGCACTAAACAAGTAAATATGTTTAGTCAGAATTGTCACTTTTATTATATTGGCTCAGCTTATCTATGAAATATTTTTCTAATAGTTTAGATTTGACTTAATTTTTGTGAATAGTGTTTTGTAATTATATTCATATAATTCCTGAGTTTGTCTTGGCAGATAGACTTCCAAGTATTTTATATTGTCTGCAGTTATTTTACATGGTTTCTCTTTCTGTGTCTTGCTCCCGGGGTTTGTTGTTGGTAATATATACATACATATATATAAATGCTTATGATGTATGTGGGTTTATCTTATATCTTGCAACTTTACTATAGCTGTTAATTCTATCAAGTATTTTTTAGTTGATTCTTTAGGGTTCCCTAAGTATACCATTATGTCAAAGAATGATAATTTTGTTACCTCATTGCCTATTCTAATTCCTTCAATTTCTTTTTCTTCTCTTATTGCTAAAGCTAACACTTCTGGTACACTATTAAATAATAACAGTGATAATGACCATCCTTCTTCACCCCTGATCTTTTTGGGAAGGCTTCTAGCTTATCTTCATTATACATAATGCTTGCTGATGGTTTTAGATAGCTACTGCTTATCATTTCAAGGAATGTTCCCTTTTTTCTTACGCTCTCTAGTGTTTTTAATAGGAATGATTGCTGTGCTTTATCAAAAGCTTTTTCAGCATTTATTGAGATAATCATATGATTTATTTTGGTTTTGTTATTGATATGGTCAATTACGTTGATAGTTTTCCTAATATTGAACCAGCCCTACACTTCTGGTATAAATCCAACCTGGTGAGACTGTATAATCCTTGTGATGTGTTGCTGCAATTGTCTTGCTAATATTTTATTCAAAATGTTTGTATTGATATAGTTTTCTTTCTCTATTTTAGCTCTTCTTCATTCAGGTATTAGCACCATATTTGTGTCATAGAAGGAATCTGTAGGGCTCCTTCTTCTGGTGTTTTTCCAAATAGTTTATATAGCATTGGAATTAAATGCTCTTTAAATGTCTGGTAGAATTCATATGTGAATACATCTGGCCCTGGGAATGATTTTTTAGGGAGTTCATGAATGTTTTGTTAAATTTATTTTTCTCAGATGGTGTTATTTAGGCATTCTATTTCCTCATCTGCTAATCTGGATAATTTATATTTTTCATAAATATTCATGAATTTTACTCAGATTGTCAGACTTATTGGCATATAATTGGGCAAAATATTTCCTAATGATTGCTTCAATTTCTTCTTAATTGGTGGTGAATTTAACCTTTTCATTTTTGATATTAGATATTTGCTTTTCTTCTTTCTCTTTTTTAAAATCAAATTAACTAATGGCTTGTCTATCTTATTTTTTTCCATAAAATCAGCTCCTAGTTTTATTTATTAGATCTAAAACTAAAATTATTGTTTTCTTACTTTCAATTTTATTAATCTCACCTTAGGTTTTCTGGATTTCTGATTTAGTGCTCAACTGGGAATTTGCAATTTGTTCTTTTTCTAGGTTTTTTTAAGTTACATGCCCAATTCTTTTCTCTATTTTGTTAACATAAGAATTTAAAGAAATAAATTTCCCCTATGTACTACTTTGGCAGTATCCCATACATTTTGGTATGTTGTCTCATTGTTGTCATTCTTTTTACTGACATTATTGATGGTTTCTATGATTTTTTTTCCTTTATCCACTTTTAATCCATTTTTCCACTGCCCTTTGTTGAGTGTAATTTGTATTGTATTAAAATCTGAATATGATACATTTAATATTTCTGCCTTCCTATATTTGATTTCAAGGTTTTTTTATCCTAATATTTGGTCAATTTTTTGTGTAGGTTTTATGTGCTACTCACAATAAGGTATATTCCTTTCTGTTCCTATTCAGTTTTCTCCAAAGGTCTACAAATTTTTAATATTCTATTCACCTCCTTAGTTCTTTCTTATTTTATGAGGGGTTGGATTTTTTGGGTTCTGAGTGGGAGAGTTGAGGCCCCCCACTAATATAGCTTTGCTGTCTATTTCTTCCCATAACTCCCTTAACATCTCCTCTAAGAATTTGAGTGATATACCACTTGTTGTATATATGTTTTGCATTGATATTACTTCATTGTCTATGGTACCTTTAGCAAAATATGGTTTCCTTCATTATCTATTTTTATTAGATCTACTTTTTTTGCTTTGTGGTCTGAAATCAGTATTGCTACTCCTGCTTTTTTTATTTCAGCTGAAGCATAATAGACCTTGTTCCAGCCTTTTGTCTTTACTCCTTGTGTCTCTTTGCTTCAAGTGAGTTTCTTGTAAACAACATATTGTAAGATTTTTGTTTTAGATCCAATCTGCTATCTGCTTTCATTTTATGTGAGAGTTTATTCCATTCACATTTGTAGTAATGATTATTAACTGTGTATTTCCCTCCATCCTATTTTTCCTTCTTTTTTGTTCTCTCTCTAGTATTGAGTAGATTCAATCTCACAAGATTTTTCTTTTTCTTTTTTTACTTAAAATACATCATCTGTGTTGATGTCTTTTATTTTAAAATCATACTCATTTCTGACTATATTCCCCTTCCTCTAGGTAGTAAACTAATATTCCTAACAAATATTAGAAAAGAAAAAGGGATAATTCAATGAGCATGTATTAAGCACCTACTAAAGCTGAGGCATTATGTTATTTATTAATGATAGAAAGATAAAAAGTAAAGCAATTCCCACTCTTAAGGGACTTAGATCTTAATGAGAGAGCGATAACATGTATAGAGATTAGTAAAAACAAAATATATAAATGATAAATATAAAGTCATTTCAGGGTATAGTGAAACATTAACAATTAAAGATTCAAGAAGGGTCTTACAGAAGGCTGCACAAAAGTCATGTCAACAATCTTTTATTAAGCAACTACCATATGTTAGGCATAATTTTAAGCATACAAAGAACATGATCCACACTCCCACCCCACCCTCATTATACTTTTTTTAAAAAGCAGTCTTAAAAGGAACTAGGAATTCTAAGAGGTAGAAGTGAGGAAGAAAAGCCTTCCCTGAATAAAGGCTAACCTGTGCAATGGTATGGACATGAGTTATAGAACAGAATATTGATGGAACTGGCAAGGTGTGAGTTACATATACACCATGCACACACCCACAGTATTAGTGAGAATTATTGCAAGCACAATATGGTTCTACCTTTGGGCAGTTGGGTTGTACTGTCTCAGCCCCCGCCCCCAGCTAAGATCCAGTTACGGGCACTTTGAGCAAGGAAATTAAAAAAGTATTTTTTTTAGGCCTCTGGCTAGGAACTCCTGAAACCCCAGAAGAACTCATTGCTTACTGTTTTTAACTTTTGTTAGTGGCTTTTGTTTGTTTTTATCCTCTGGACTACTTTTAAACCATCTTGAGAATAACTTCAAAAAAAAGAAAAAAGGAAAAAAAGAAAAAATAAGTAAAAGAAAAAAAGAAAAAAGAAGAAAATAACTTCAACCTGAGAGTATTAGAATATGATCTTAGTAAAGGGATTGGTTGTGTGAACCCTTGGGCTATGAATGATCCATTGTACCAGTTGCATAATAGCTACCCCAACAGATCTGGTGGATATAACATTGTGTATTGGGAATAAACAAGTAAGCTATGTTAGCTGGAATGTTGAAAACTTGGTGGCATAGGGAGGGGAGAAGAGAATTCAGATAGGAAAAAAAAAATTAGGTTGGAGCCTAATTGCAATAGCTTTAAAGGCCATATCAGGAAAGTCTGTATTGTATTGTAAGAGCAATAGGGAGTCACTGAAATTTCTCCTTCAGGGGAATGACACTGTTAGGACTATGATTTCAGAATTTTAAGCTTCAAACATAAATGATTCATCACCATGTAAAGTTAAATATAATGAAAAAGGGTTTTCTATCCTGTCACATTTGGGCTTATATTGCTTACTCCAATTTAAAATATATATTAAGTTATACAAAATAATTTTTTCATAAAACAAAAATTGGTAATAAGTGGTTAGACCCTGGTAATTTTTTTAAAAATAATTAATTAATTAATTTACTTTTAGTTTTCAGCATTCACTTCCATAAGATTTTGAGTTCCAAATTTTCTCCCCATCTCATCCCTCCCCAAAATTCAAGATGGTATGCATTCTGTGTAGCCTTTCCCCTAATCTACCATCCCTTCCCCTAATCTAACCTTCCATTATCCCCTTCCCCTTCAATTTTCCTGCAGGGCAGGATAGATTTTTATATCCCATTTCCTGTATATCTTGTTTCCCAGTTGCATGTGAAAACAATTTTTTAACATTTGTTTTTAAAACTTTGGGTTCCAAATTTTCTCCCTTCCTCCCTTCCCACCCACCCCCATTGAGAAGGCAAACAAGTCAATACAGGTTATACATGTGTAGTCATGCAAAACACTTCCATATTAGTCATGTTGTAAAAAACTGAATATATTTCCCTTAATTTTACCCCACCCCCATTTATTCTATTCTCTCTTTTGACCCTGTCCTTTCTTAGAAGTGTTTGCTTCTGATTCCCCCTCCCCCAATCTGACCTCCCCTCTATTATCCCCCTGCTCTCCTGTCCCCCCCCATTTTCTTGTAGGGTAAGAGAGATTTCCATACCCAATTGAATGTGTATGTTATTCCTTCCTTAAGCCAAATCCAATGACAATAAGATTCACTCATTCCTTCTCACCTTCCCCCACTTCCCTTCAACTGTAAAAGTCTCTTCTTGTCTGTTTTATGTGAGATAATTTACCCCATTCTACCTCTCCCTTTCTCCTTCCCCCAGTATAATCCTCTCTCACCCCTTAATTTTATTCTCCAGATATCACGCATTTATCTTCAATTCACCCTGTGTCCTCTATCTATCTATCTATCTATCTACACATACATACATACATACATACATACATACATACATATAATTTTTCCCTAATACTGACAAAGGTCCCATGAGTTACAAATATCATCTTTCCACGCAGGAATGTAAACAGTTCAACCTTAATAAGTCCCTTGTGATTTCTCTTTCCTGTTTACCTCTTCATGTTTCACTTGAGTCTTATATTTGAAAGTGATATTTTCTATTCAGCTCTGGTCTTTTCATCAAGAATGCTTGAAAGTCCCCTATTTCACAGAATGTCCATTTTTTCACCTGAATGTCCATTTTCCCCCCAGAAGTAAATTACACTCAGTTTTGCTGGATATGTGATTCTGCATTGTAATCCTATCTCCTTTGCCCTCTGGAATATTATATTCCAGTCCCTTAATGTAGAAGCTGCTAAATCTTGTGTTACCCTGATTGTGTTTCCCCAATACTTGAATTGCTTCTTTCTGGCTGCTTGTAATATTTTCTCCTTGACCTGAGAACTCTGGAATTTGACTACAATATTCCTAGGAGTTTTCCTTTGGGGATCTCTTTCAGGAGGTGGTCAGTGTATTCTTTTCATTTCTATTTTATTCTCTGGTTGTAGAATATCAGGGCAGTTTTCCTTGATAATTTCTTGAAAGATGATGTCTAGGCTCTTTTTTTTTATCTTGGCTTTCAAATAGTCCAACAATTTTTAAATGATCTCTCTTGAATCTGTTTTCCAGGTCAGTTGTTCTTCCAATGAGATATTTCCCGGAGCAGCTAGGTGGTACAGTGGATAGAGCACTGACTCTGAAGTCAGGAGGGCCTGAGTTCAAATCAGGCCTCAGATCAAATGCTTGACAGTTAGTAGCTGTGAGACCCTAGGCAAGTCACTTAACCCCAATTGCCTAAGCAAAAAAAAAGAGAGAGAGATATTTCACTTTTTCTATTTTTTGATTCTTTGGTTTTGTTCAAAGTGTCTTGATTTCTCATAAAGTCACTATCTTCCAATTGCTCTATTCTAATTTTAAAGGAAGTATTTTCTTCAGTAAGCTTTGAACTTCCTTTTCCATTTGGCCAATTTTGCTTTTCAAGGCATACTTCTCTTCATTGGCTTTTTGGACCTCTTTTGCCATTTGTATTAGGCTATTTTTAAGGTGTTATTTTCTTCAGTATTTTTGGGGGGGTCTCCTTTACTAAGTTGTTGACTTGTTTTTCATGATTTTCTTGCATCACTTTCATTTCTCTTCCCAGTTTTTTTCTACTTATCATCCTTGCTTCTTGAACTCCTTTTTGAGCTCTTTTATGGCCTGAGACTAATTCATATTTTTTCTTAAAGTCTTTGGATATAGGAACTTTGACTTGGTTGTCTTTTTCTGGTTATATGTTTTGATCTTCTCTGTCACCAAAGAAAGATTCTATGCTCTGACTTTTTTGTAAAGTTTGCTCATGATCTCAGCCAATCACTTGAGTTTTAAACTCTTTGTTAAGGTAGGGGTCTGCTTCCAGAGTGGAGAATGTACTGTCCCAAGCTTCAGGGGTTTTATGTAACTCTTTTCAAAGATACTTCTAGGAACCTGTAGGTTTTCAGTTCTTCCAAGGTGGTATGATAAAGGGTGAGGCATTTACTCCTTTCCTGCCCTGTGTTCTGGTCTGTGAGTGACCACAAGCATTATTTTCTGTCTTGAATCTGTGAGGAGGATTCCCTCTCCACCACCTCTTCACTACAGAACTGCCACCCAGAACTGTGACCCAGATCCAAGCATGGGCAAAGGAAGGGAATCCTGCACCACCAAAGAGATTTCTGCAATCCCCCTCTTTTCAGCCACTCAATTCCCCCTCAGTCTGTGGGCTGATAGTTGCAGAAGCAGCCGATGCCCTGGGGCTGCCTGTGGGCACTAGGGCTGGGACTGAGCTTCTATCTCACCACAGTCATAGACTTTTCCTATTGACCTTCTAAGTTGTCTTTGGCATTTGTGTTTTAAGAAGTCTGGAAACTGCCACAGCTGCCCATGATTCAGTCCTCTGAGGCCTGCTTCAGGTTCACCAAGGCCTGTTTTGCCTGTGTGCCCATGCTGTCCATGCTGAACTGCATTCCTCTCCCCACCTGCCACAATATATCTTTCAATTCAACCATCCAGGTTGTCTTGGGCTGGAAATTTGTTTCATTCTGACTTTTTGTGGGTTCTACTGCTTCAGAATTTGTTTAGAGTCATTTTTTACAGGTTTTTGGAGGAGTTTGGGGGAGAGCTCAAACAAGCCACTGCTTTTACTCTGGATCTTTGCTCTGCCCACCATAGAACCTGGTCATTTGCAGATTGGTCTGGTCTGGTTGTGGTGAGAGCTATACAAATGTGTAAATATACAGTTATATTTAACCTGTTTTTACAAAAGTTCCTCATAAATTCTCCAAAGAAATACTTGTAATGTGTTGGAAAACATTTCACTCATCTCTGTCATTATTTGTGGGACAAATGTCACATGTGTATCCAAAAACCTGCCAGATCAGCATGTTTATATATACTCCATCATTACTCATTCCATTCTTCTAATTCATTTGACTGTTGACACTGGTTATAGGTTTTTCCACTCATTTAAGTGAATTTATATTTATTTTGCTGTTATCTGTGGACATACCAGTATATATTGGAGACAAAGATGGATGAAAGTAAATTTAATGGCTAGGAAATATATGCTAAAAGGACAGATATGGTTTGTATAGTGGGATTTTATAGGAATATGACATTAATCATCTGCTTTACTTTGGTGGGAGATCAGGTAAAATATTGCTAATCATAATAGCAGGAAATAAACATTGAAAAATTAATTGATTACAAGTATATGTTTGATGCATTAGATGACCCATGATTTTATCAGATGAATATTCCTTTTATCACTTTCTCTAAACATTCATTTCCTTTGGCACTCTTATCTATGTTTGAACATATATTTTCCATTGAAAATTCATCCAGTAAGCTGGAGGCTTTCCTTTTCATCTTTGTGTGCTGAGAATATCTCTTATCTGTCATTCTCATAATGGAATCATCCCAATTCATTTGTATGTACACATAGGTGTGTGGTTTTCTATATCTTTTGGTTTAATACATAAGAAAAATAGCAATACAGATATGGGAGGGCAGGTAGGTAGCTCTATGGGTACAATGTTGGGCCTGGAATCAGAAAGACATCTTCCTGAGTTCAAATCTGGCCTCAGGCACTTACTGGCTGCATGACTTTGGTTAAGTCATTTAATCCTATTTGATTCAGTTTCCTCATCTATAAAACAAGCTAGAGAAAGAAATGGCCAATCACTGGTGTATTTGTCAACAAAACCCTAAACAGGGTCATGAAAAGTCAGTTATGTATGAAAAATGATTGAACAACAACACCCAGTTATACCAGCATCATGCCAGTTCAGAGCAAAAGAGACAGAGTGTTGTGAATAGACAATTTTGAAACTGTGAGATTCCTCTTCCCTTATGGACCCTTTCTTCTAAAATTCTACCATGGACACTCTTGAAATTAAAGATGAATTTGCAGGACTAAAGGTTATTCTATATTATAAAAAAATGTTTCATAAGTGGCTAAGCTAAAAAAAAAAGTTTAATATCAGAAGGACACATACCTGGAGATGGATCTACCTATAATTGGCTAGGCTAATCCTTTGATGAAAAATTTTTAACCCAACACCATCCAATACTTGAAGCTTTATCAGAGTCATAGTGGCTCAGTGTTGAAAGAATCCTGGATATCCTGGATTTGATGTTGGAGGATCTGGTTAGAATCTGACACTTATGACCTGTATGGCTTTGGGCAAGACACTGAACTTCTCTGCATCTCTGTTTCCTTGTTTTTAACATGAAGAAATTTGATTAGTCAAACTTTGAGGTCCCTTGGAGTTCTAAATCTATGTTTCAATGATCCTCTATAGTTTTATTGTGGTTGTTGTGTTTATGTGCTTTGTTTTTACATTACAAAAATTTATAGATTACTCTTACTTCCTGAGAGATCACTCATAAGAAAATAAATCTGCTAAGTAAAATTAATAATAAATAATTATCATGATAATGATGATAATAATAATACTTCATCTGAAAGTGAATATAATATTTCAGATCTGTGTTGCACTCTCACTTTCTATTTTTTTCAATTAACTGAAATATATTTCTCTTTCCTCCCAACCCCTACACCATTTGATGCAAAAGAAAAACAAATTTCTTGTAACAAATATACAAAATTAGACAACACAAATTCCCTCAATGGCTGTACACAAAAATGCGTGTGTCTCAACCTAAATTCTAAATCCCATCACCTTTCTGTCATGGATGGCATGTTTCATCCTCAGGCCTCTGGAATCATGATTGGTTACTGTAATGATAATAGTGTTTGCAAATTTCAAAGTTGTTTGCTTTTATGGTGTTACTATTATTTAATTTGTTTTCCTTGTTATGGACATTTCATTCTTCATAAGTATATGAATGCTCTCAAAATAGTTCATTCTTATAACATAAAGGTTATAATACAAAGTGTTCTATTTCTGCTTGCTTCATTCTGCTATTCATAAATATTTCCATGTATTTTTGAAATAATCTATTTTCAAACTTCTTATAATACAATACTATTTCATCACATCATTTACAAAAACTTATTGGGCCATTTCTCAGATGATGGGGATCACAATAATTTCCAGGTTTATTTAATTTTTTGCCACCACCAAAATATCAGATCTAGGTATTTTTGTAGTTAAAGGAACTTTTCCTTTTTATTTTATCTCTTGTGAATGTAGGCCTAACAATATATGTGAGTTAAAGGGCACACACTGTTTAGTAACTTTTTGTGTACACTTCAAAAGTGCATTACAGAATGGTGTACCTTTTCACAGGTCCACCAACTGTACATCAATGTACTTGTTTTCCTTCAACCCTTCCAACATATATCATTTACCTATTTTCACCATCATTGCCACTGTGATGAGTACAAGGTAAAATCTCAGAACTGCTATGTTTTACATTTTTCTAGTAAGTAATAATTCTGAGTATTTTTTTTCATATGGCAATAAATAGCCCAGGTACCTTCTGTTGAGTACTGTCTCTTCATAGCCTTGACCTCTTTATCAATAAAAGAAGGCTGTTGTTCTTAATACATTTAAATCATTTCCTTATGTAATTTGGAAATGAAAACTTTACTAAAGAAACTTGCAATAAAGATTTTCCCAGTTAATTGTTTCCTTTTAATCTCAGATATATTAAATTTATTTGTGCAGAAACTTTAAATTTTATTTAACCAAAATTATCTATCTTATATTCTGTGATCCTCTCTATCCCTTGTTTGGTCATGAACTTTTCTCCTATCCATAGATCTTAAAGGTAATTTTATCTTTATTTCTCTAATTAATTTGTGCTGTGACCTTAAATCATGTATCTTTTTTTGGTTTATGATGTGAGGTGTTTGTCTAAATCTAATTTCTTCATATTGATGTACATTTTCATAATAGTTTTAGTGAATAGTGTGTACTTATCCTAACAGCAAGGGTTTATTGAATACTAGGCTATTAGATATGTTTGCTTAAGCATGCTATATGCCATATTTATCCTACAACTAGGTCTCTCTTATTAACCAGTACCAAATCATTTTGGAAGTTAGTGCTTATAATATAGCTCAAGATTTGGTATTGATAGGCCCTCTTCTTTCCCATTGCTTTTCAGTATTTCTCATAAGTTTTATCATCATCACCATCATGATTATCATCATCATGATTACTAACATTTATATAATGCTAAGTATTTGCCAGGCAAATACTGGTAAGCATTTTGCAATTTAATTATTGTCTCATTTGATCTCTACAATAACTCTGGAGGGTGGGTGATATTATTATTATTATTATTGCTATTTTACAGATGAGGAAACTCAGATAAAGAGCAGTTAAATCACATGACCAGGGCCCCACATCTGATAAGTGTATGAGGTTGGAGTTTAACTTAGGTCATCCTGACTTCAGGGTACTGCGGAAACCAGTGCATCTTCTAGCTGCCTTGACAGTATTATTTTTCATCTCCTGAAAGCAATCTTTTGTAGTTAAATATTATCTATCAAAGCATGTGTTCCACCTATATGTATACCTTTTAAGAGCAACACACAATGATGAATCATCAAAGTATTGCATTTGTAAAGAACAAATGTGGATGGGTTAATATATTATTGCCATATATTGCTATCAGCATAAATTTATTTTATTGTTTCTTAATATCTCATGGAGTCATTATCATCCACTTGACCAATTCTAATGTTAAGAATATATTTTCTTCAGTGAGGATTTGTAACTTCTTTTAGCATTTGGCCAATTTTGATTTTTAATCAAGAAGTTATTTACTTCAATAGATTTTTTACATATGGCTTTTTCTGCTTTTTAAAGAATTATTTTCTTCAGTATTTTTGTGCTTCTTTTTTTTCATGTTGTTAATTCTCTTTTTATATTTTTTTTGCATAGTTCTCATTTCTTTTTCTCATTTGCCCCTTTATTACTCTTACTTGATTTTTAGATTTTTTTAGCTCTTCTAGGAATTTTAGCTTTAGAATTAGAAGCATTAGAATTCTTGCTTAAAAATCAGCTTGAGCAAACTTCAGAAAAACCTGGGAAGACTTGTATGGACTGATGCTGAGTGAAGTGAGCAGAACCAGAAGAACGTTGTACATAGTAACAGCCATGTTATGAGATGACTAACTTTGATAGACTTAGCCCTTCTCAGGAATGAAAGGATCTAAGACATCCCCAAAAGTCTCAGGATGGAAAATATTATCCATATCCAAAAAAAGAACTATGCAGTTTGAATGCAGATCAAAGTATACTATTTGCTATTTTTTCTTCTGTTTTGTTTTGTTTCCTCTTTCTTGTGATTCCTTCTATTGCTTCTAATTGTTACAACAAGACTAATGTGAAAATATGTTTAATAGGAATGTATATGTAAAGCCTATAGCAGATTGTGGGCTGTCTAAGGGGGGGAGGGGGAGAAAAATTTAAAACTGAAAAGCTTATGGAAGTGATTGTTGATAAATCAAAATAAATTAATAAAATATTTTAAAAAAAGAAAAAAAATCAACTTGGGCCCAGAAGGTATTTTATACTTTAAAAAATAATAAATGCTTGAGTGGTAAGGGTAGAGTCAAGATGACATATTAAAAAGCCAAATATTAAAAGTTCAAAACTGCCAAACTTCCCCCAAAGCCTCTCCCAAAAAATGGCCACAGAAAACACTAAACAAAATTCTGATCAGGAAAGCCTCAAGGAAGTCATAGTGAGTATTTTTTTTCCAGCCTAGGACAACTTAAGAGGACAGAAAGAGAGGTCTGAGGACACTGTTCAGGAGCATGAAGCATGGTGGAAATGGCACTAGCTTTAGTCTAGGGGGCAGCATAAGTTCTCAGGTACAGTAAGAGGACTGAACACTGGATGACAAAGAGATTCCAGTGGACTCCAATACTAGCACTTTGGCAGCAGAGTGGACAGGTCTGTTGCCATTATCTATTTCAAGAGTAACAGTTCCAGGGTAGAGAAAAGTGGTAGCAATCAAGAGGGATTGCAGACCAGGAAGGTAGAGACCAGACCTTTACCCAAATTACATCAAATTGGAAGCATCAAAAACTTACGAGTTCAACAAAAATAACAACTAAAAGAATCAGCATAAAAAGTTACTATCGTGATAGCATATTAAAGACAATAGACAATGACTTGAAAATGTCTACAAGTAAATCCTCAAAAAAAATACAGAATGGACATAAGTCTAACAAAAATTCCTAGAAGAGCTAAAAAAATCTAAAAATCAAGTAAGAGTAATAAAGGGGCAAATGAGAAAAAGAAATGAGAACTATGCAAAAAAAATATAAAAAGAGAATTAACAACATGAAAAAAAAGAAGCACAAAAATACTGAAGAAAATAATTCTTTAAAAAGCAGAAAAAGCCATATGTAAAAAATCTATTGAAGTAAATAACTTCTTGATTAAAAATCAAAATTGGCCAAATGCTAAAAGAAGTTACAAATCCTCACTGAAGAAAATATATTCTTAACATTAGAATTGGTCAAGTGGATGATAATGACTCCATGAGATATTAAGAAACAATAAAATAAATTCAAAAGACTGACTAAAAATAGAAGCAAATATGAAATACTTCATAAAAAAACTGACCTGGAAAATAAATAAAGGAGGAATAATTTAAGAATCATTGGACTACCTGAAAGTCAAGATCAAAGACTCTAGACACCAGATTTCAAGAAATTTAAA
Organism: Vombatus ursinus; assembly: GCF_900497805.2. Lineage (NCBI taxonomy): Eukaryota > Metazoa > Chordata > Mammalia > Diprotodontia > Vombatidae > Vombatus > Vombatus ursinus. The sequence continues at coordinate 17,684 of NW_020947218.1, forward strand.
AGGACAGCTGCCTTGATATCTTAGAACCAGAGGGGAAAGTAGAAATTTGAAGAATCCACTGATACCACCTGAAAGACATTCCTAAGTGAAAATTCCCAGGTATATTATAGCCAAATTCCAGAGCCTTAAGATCAAGAAAAAATACTGTAAATAGCCAGAAAAAAAAGAATTCAAGTGTTATAGAACCACATTCATGATCACACAAGATTTAGCAGCTATCAAGTTAACGAAATGGAGGTCTTGTATTCTGGAAGGCAAAGGAGTTAGGATCTCAACTAAGAATAAACCATACAAATAGAAGTTAAGGAGAGGAATAGAATTTTATAAAAGTTATATATCATAGACTATAGCTTTTTTTCAGTTGTACATGGCATCTTCACAAAACTGATCACATATTAAAGCATAAAACTGTCACAAAAATGCAGAAAAGTGGAAAGAATAAATGTGCCATTTGCGTTCACAACACAATAAACATTACATTCAATAAATGGCCTTGGAAACACAATTTAAAATTAATTAGAAAACAAATAATATTTTCTATAATTAGCATTTTATAACGAATTGGTACATTCATTTCAATTTAACAAACAACTATTTTTATTGTGTTTATTATTTTATTTTCCCTAATTATATGTTAAAAAACTGAAATTCATTTTTAAAACTTTGAGTTCCAAATTCTCCCCCTTCCTCCCTCCCCACTTCCCTCATGGAGAATGCAAGCAATTCAATATGGGTTATACATGTGTAGTCATGAAAACATATTTCCATATTAGTCGTGTTGTAAAAGAAAACAGACAAAAAACTGAAGAAAAACAAAGTTTAAAAAAAGTAGCTTCAATATGTATTCAGACATCATCAGTTCTTTCTCTGAGGATTGATAGCATTTTTCATCATAAATCTTTCACAGTTATCTTGGATCATTATATTGATGAAAATAGCTAAGTCATTCACAGCTGGTCTTCTCACAATATTGCTGTTACTTTGTACATAGTACATTTCACTTTGCATTAGCTCATGTAAGTCATTGCAGGGTTTTTTTTTTTTTCTTGTGAGCATCTTGCTCATCATTTCTTACAGCATAACATTCCATCACAATCACACATGACAATTTGTTCATCCATTCCCCAATTGATGGCCATCCCCTCAATTTCCAATTCTTTGCCATCAGAAAAGAGCTGCTATAGATATTTTTGTATATATAAGTTCTTTTTTATCTCTTTTGGGATACAAAACTAGTAGTGGTATTGTTTGGTCAAAAGTTATGCAAAGTTTTATAGCCCTTCGGGCATAGTTCCAAATTGCTCTACAGAATGGTTGAATCAATTCACAACTCCACCAACAGTGTATTACCATCTCATTTTTCCCACATCCCCTACAACATTTCTCATTTTCCATTTCTGTTCCATTAGCCAATCTAATGGGTATAAGATAGCACCTCAGAATTATTTTAATTTGCATTTCTCCAATCAATAATAATTTGAGCATTTTTCATAAGACTATAAATAGCTTTGATTACTTCATCTGAAAATTGATCATATCTTTTGATCACTTATCAATTGGGGAATGGATCTTATTTTTATATATTTAACTCAGTTCTTTATATGTTTGAGAAATGAGGCCTTTATGCTTCAAAATTCTTCACAGTTAACTGTATTTTTCTCCATCCTATTTCTTCCTCTGTTTATTCTATTCTCTCTCTCCTTTCACCCTGTCCCTTCTCAAAAGTGTTTTGCTTTTCACTTCTGCCTCCCCTAATCTGCCTTCCCTTATATCACCCTCCCTTTTCTTGAAGCTAAATAATATAAAGCTAAATGATGAATAGTTAAAAGAACAAATCCTAGAAGCAATAAATAGTTCCACTTAAGATAATGGCAAGAATGAGCCAATTACCAAAATTTATGTGATGAAGTTAAAGCAGTACTTAGGGGAAAATGTATATCTCTAAATGTTAAGAGGAAATGAACAGATTAAGTGGGAATACAATTTAAAAAAAAATAAAGCCCTAAACAAATTCTAAAATAGAAATCCTGAAATTCAAAGAAAAGATTAATAGGATTGAAAGTTAAAAATTTTATTGAAGTATTAAATAAAATAAGGGGCTTACTTTATGAAAAATAAAATAGATAAAATATTGGCTAGTTTGACTAAAAAAAGAAGAAAACTTAATTACTTGAATCAAAAATAAATGGGATAAATACACAATTAATGAGGATCAAATCAAATGGAAAACTCAAGAGAAGCATACTAAGGTTAACAAGTAAGAGAAACAATAAGGAATTCATTAAAATTAAACTATTTACATTCCTACATGAGAAGATGATACTTCTAACTCCTAGGAACTTTCTCTTTATGATGGCAATTAGAAGGACTATATATAGACAGACAGCACAGGTGTGAATTGAATATTATAGGACAATAGCTAAAAATAAAATTAAAGGATGAGAAAGAGGGATACACTTGGAGAGAGGAAAGGGAGAGGTAGAATGGTGTGAAATATCTCATATGAAAGACTTGCAAAAGAGCAAAAGTGGAGGTGAAGATGGCCTTTTTTTTTAGCTTTCACAAAGGAATATTTACTTCAAAGACATAGCAATAACAAATATTAAAATACTACCTCCCCAACACCTAAAGGGCACAATTCTTCTTTATGACACCTAGGCTCTGGAAGGGACAGGGGAATTAGGTTCATAGCTAAACTCATTTCCAATATAGAACAATACCAACAAGCTCCAAACCCAGAGCCCTCCCTGACTTCTCAGGCCTTTCTTGCTGGACTGGCAGCAATATCCAGCCTGGAATCCTGCCTCCAAGGACATAGCATGAGCTCCTTAGTTCAGGGACTCTACCAACTGTACCTAGGAGAAAAACAAAAAACAGACCAAAATTTCAAGCCCATTTTTGAGGCCCCAGGGCTTAAAAGGTTGGGCCAGAGGTTCCCAAAGTAGGCAATACTGCTTTCTGTGGGATTGGGAGGTGCACAGTAGTAGCCTCAGGTGTAATTGGGGGAATGTTGAATAAAAATAAAAGGGCAGTGGAAGCGTAAGGAGCAAAGAGAATTTTTAAAACAATTTTTTAACATGTTTTTAAAACTTTGGGTTTCAAATTTTCTCCCCTTCTCTCTCCCCACACATCCTCATTGAAAAGGCAAGCAACTACAGGTTATACATGTATAGTTATGCAAAACACTTCCATAGTAGTCATGGTGTAAAAAATTAACTATATTTTCCTTCATCCTATCCCACCCCCCCATTTATTCTATTCTCTCTTTTCACCCTGCCCCTCCTCAGAAGTGTTTGCTTCTGATTACCCACTCTCCCAATCTACCCTCCCCTCTATCATCCCCCTGCTCTCTTGTCCCCTTCCACGTCTATTTTCCTGTAAGGTAAGATAGGTTTCCATATGCAATTGTGTGTATGTTATTGCCTCCTTAAGCCAAATCTGATGAGAATGAGTCACTCACCTTCCCCCATTTCCCCTCAACTGTAAAAGCCTTTTCATGTCTGTTTTATGTGAGATAATTTAACCCATTCTACCTCTCCCTTTCTCCTTCTCCCAGTATAATCCTCTCTCACCCCTTAATTTTATTCTCCAGATAGCTCTCCTTCATCTTCAACTCACCCTGTGCCTTCTATCTATCTATCTATCTATCTATCTATCTATCTATCTATCTATCTATCTAT
>NW_020947219.1:0-4446 GCF_900497805.2 Vombatus ursinus
AAAGGATATCATGAAATGAATGTATGAAAAGAAAAGAATATGATCTTGATATGTAGCAAGAATAATAGATAACTAAAGGTAATCCATATCTTTCATAGGTACTGCAATGATGTAAAAAGAAAAAAAAGGAACATTCAACTCCTGAATACCACATTGGAAAAAACTCTTATGCTAAACTTTTGAGAGAACATGGACAAAAAACATGATGAAATGTGATCTGACTTACTGGACAGAATATCCATATCTATGAGATCACAGATACATGTAAGTTTCAAGTCTTTGAGTAATTATTCACCAAGTGATTAAAGTTGAGTTTTATCCAAAGGGTTATGGAGAAACCCAAAGCATATCTAAAATAAATACAATGCAGCCCCTTCCTTGGATAATTAACTGCATATTATTTTATACTCTATCTTACATATTCATACATTTATACCTCAAAGGTACAATAGATCTTATTTAGTTCAATTCCATCATTTTGTAAATAAGGAACTTGAGGTTACAGAAATACAATGACTTGTCATATTCTTTACCTTAGCATAATGTCTAACACATAGCTATCACTTAGTAAATGTTATTTTTTTCCCCTTGCCCTGATTGCATATGATCATTCAGGTGGTAATAGTAGACTTGAAATTCTATCATAAGTCCTCAGATTCTAAATCTAGTGTTGTTTCCACTGTACCCCATTGCTTTTCAGTGTGTATATATCTTCTACCTCAATTTAAATATAAGTTCCACAATGGCAGCTATTTCTTTTCTATAAACTTCATACCTTCCCAATACCTTGATGGGTGCACATGCATGTTTACTAAATGACTTTTAAGTGAATAGACACTTTGAGATCACTTTCTCTTTGGATCCAATTTAAATAGGAGTACCTGATATAGAACATCAATTTTCTTTTTCTTTTCTTTTATTTAAATTGATTTATTTTGAATTATCAACAATCACTTCCATAAACTTTTGAGTTTAAATTTTTCTCCCCCTCCCTCCCCACCTCCCTCTCCAAGATGATACACAATATGATATGGTTTATGCATATACATTCTTATTAAACATATTTTCACATTGGTGATGTTGAAAGTAAGAATTAGAACCAATAGGAGGAACCACCAGAAAGAGGAAAAAAAAACACAACAGAAGAAAAAAAATAGCAAATAGTATGCTTAGATCTGCATTCAAACTCCATAGTTCTTTCTTATTTGTGGATACCATTTTCCATCATGAGGCCTCTGGAGACGTCTTAGATCCTTGTATTGCTTAGAAGGGTTAAGTTTATCAATATTAGTCATCATGCAACATGGCTGTTATTGTGTAAAACATTCTCCTGGTTCTGCTCACTTCACTCAGCATCAAACCATACAAGTCTTTCCAGGTTTTTCTGAAGTCAATCTGTTCATTATTTCTTATAGCATAATAGTGTTCCATTACATTCATATACCACAACTTGCTTAACCTTTCCCCAATTGATGGGCATCTTCTCAATTTCCAATTCTTTACTACCACAAAAAGAGCTGCTACAAATATTTTTGTACATGTGGGTCCTTTTCCCATTTGTATGATCTCTCTGGGAAATAACCCTAGAAGTGTTATTGTTGGGTCAAAAGGTATGCACATTTTTATAGACCTTTGGGCAGAGTTCCAAATTGCTCTCCAAAATGGTTAGATTATTTCACAACTCCACCAACAATGCATTAGTGTTCCAATTTTCCCACATCTTCTCCAACATTTATCATTTTCCTGTTTTGTCATGTTGGCCAATCTGATAGGTGTGATGTGGTACCTCAGAGGTGTTTTGATTCGCATTTCTCTAATCAATAGTGATTTAGAACATTTTTTTCATATGACTATAAATGGCTTTAATTTCTTCATCTGAGAAATGCCTGTTCATATCCTTTGACTATTTATCAGTTGGGGAATGATGTGTATTCTTATAAATTTTGACTTAATTCTCTATATATTTTAGAAATGAGGCCCTTATCAGAGAGACTGGTTGTAAAAATTCTTACCCAGTTTTCTACCTTCCTTCTAATCTTGTTTGCATTGGCTTTGTTTGTGCAAAAACTTTTCAATTTAATGTAATCAAAGTTATCCATTTTGCTTTTTATAATGTTCTCTATCTCCTGTTTGGTCATGAATTCTTCTGTTCTCTATAAATCTGATAGGTAAACTATCCCTTGCTCTCCCAGTTTGCTTACAGTATCAGCCTTTATATCTAAATCATGAACCCATTTTGACTTTATTTTGGTATATGGTGTAAGATGCTGGTCTATGCCTAGTTTCTGCCATATTCTTTTCCAGTTTTCCCAGTAGTTTTTGTCAAAGAGTGAGTTCTTATCCCAGAAGCTGGGGTCTTTGGGTTTATCAAATAATAGATTACTATAGTCATTGACTACTGTGTCTTGCATACTTAGCCTGTTCTACTGATCCATGACTCTATTTCTTAGCCAGTACCAAGCAGTTTTGATGATTGCTGCTTTATAATACAATTTAAAATCTGGAGTGGCTGGGCCACCTTCCCCTGCATTTCTTTTCATTAGTTCCCTTGATATTCTGGACATTTTGTTCTTTGAAATGAATCTTGTTATTGTTTTTTCTAACTCTATAAAATAATTTTTAATAGTTTGGTATGTCACAGAATAAGTAAGTTATCTTAGGTAGAATTGTCATTTTTATCATATTACCTCTGCTTACTCATGGGCAATTGATGTTTTTCTAATTATTTAGATCTGACTTTATTTGTGTGAAAAGTGTTTTGTAATTGTGATAATATGGTTTGTTTCAGTAGAAGAGTGCATACTATTATTAAGAGGAAGGGGAAAAATTCATTTTATGGAAGTATACCATGAGGAGTATTTACAACTAATGTCAAAATAATTTGCTGCCCTTATATTTTGTCCAAATATTATGAGTCTTCAGAAATATACAGAGTGACATATTGGTTTCACTATACATTTATTTCAATTTCTTTTTTTACTTATCACCTTAGAAACTTAATAAATATTGTTTCAGTAGTACACACTAAATATTTTATAGTGTCTACACTAAGTTTAAATGGAATTTATTTTTCTATCTCTTGCTGTTGGACTTTGTTGGTAATAGAAGATCAATTTTCACTGATAGGCTAACTCAAACATTTCTGATCATCTCAGGGCGACATGTTCACAGTATGACTTTTTAATACTAAAAATAATGTAACAGTGTCTAAGCTGAACTAACCACATATTTATACCCTACACGTGGTGTCACACTGAAATAAAATGGAAACAGCTAAACCTCCTTGTCATTCTGACTTAGAAAACCACATATTACCATTATCTATGCTCTATTTTTTCTTACTTAACTTGTAAATCTTTTTCAGTTACTTTTTAAACTGGTTCTGCTTTTATGAAGGAGTGTTGTGGTCCCTATACTTGATACTTCTGCCTTGCATCAAAGCATCTAAACCTAAAAAAATTCAAGTATTGTTACTCATCAGAAAAAGGATATATCTCCCACCCCTCACCATGTTTTGCTTTGTTTTGTTTTGTTTTGACTTTCATTGATCTTGGGAATATGATTAAACATAATGTTTACATCACCTTTAAACTCAAATAATTATCAAATGATAATTTGGAGGTTACCTGAAAGATTATAGCCAGGATGGTAAAAGAATTTCAGAAAATGTCACAAGAGGATAGTTTGAACAAATTGGCAAAGTGTAGCTTGGGGAAGACAAAATTAAATGGAGAGAGTATAGTTGTCTTTAAGTTTTTTAAAGAGCTGTCATTTGGAGGACAGATTAGTCTTTTTTTTATTTTCTGCAGAGCAAACACTAGGAGCAGTGGATAGGCATTATAAAGATGCAAATTTAGACTTCATCTAGTGAAAATAATTGCTTGAAATTATAACAACCCAAAAGAAGAACGAATTGCTCTTAGAAGTTGGTGGTCTGCATTTCATTGAAAATTTTCCATACTCTGGATAACTATCTGTTGATGATGTAATGGGGTGGGTGGGGGAGATTATTGTGCAGGTGCCAATTGGACTACATGCACTCTGGGGCCCTTTCTAATCTGAAATTCTGTGAATCAGTGACCAACTTACATCTCTCCTGTCCCCTCATTTGACTTCCTAGTACTAGCTATTATGTAGCCAAGTTCAATGCTGGAGAGCATCCTGAATGTAATCAATTCACTTCAATTTCTCATTTATTTGCATTCTCATGATATGTCAGAATGCTCACGTCTTATTGCAAATTTTACCCTCCCTCCCTTCAGCTATCTTTGAGATATGGATTATGCTAAGCTAGAAGCAGCATCTCCAACAAATAAACAAAAAAATAATTGAAAAGAAGCAAGGTAGCCAAAAAATATAGGCCTCACCCATTTGTAGCACCATCAAAAATTCACCAAACAGTGCATACTATTATTAAGAGGAAGGGGAAAAATTCATTTTATGGAA
>NW_020947220.1:0-34324 GCF_900497805.2 Vombatus ursinus
TATCTATCTATCTATCTATCTATCTATCTATCTATCTATCTATCTATATACATACATACATACATATAATTTTTTCTCTCCAACAACCCTAATACTGACAAAGGTTTCATGAGTTACAAATATCATCTTTCCATGCAGAAAAATATGAACAGTTCAGCCTTAATAAGTCTTTTGTGATTTCTTTCCTGTTTACCTCTTCATGTTTTATTTGAGTCTTGTATTTGAAAGTCAAATTTTCTATTCAGCCCAGGTCTTTTCATCAAGAATGCTTGAAAGTCCTTTATTTCACTGAATGTCCATTTTTTGCCCTGAAGGATTATACTCAATTTTACTGGGTAGATAATTTTTGGTTGTAATCCTATCTCCATTGTCCCATGGAATATTATATCCCAAGCCCACCAGTCCCTTAATGAAGAAGCTGTTAAATTCTGTGTTATCTCAATTGTGTTTCCAGAATACTTGAATGGCTTCTTTCTGGTTACTTGCAATATTTTCTTCTTGACTTGAGAACTCTGAAATTTGGCTACAATATTCCTAGGAGCTTTTCTTTGGGTATCTGTTTCAGGAGGTAATCAGTGGAGTCTTTCAATTTCTATTTTGCCCTCTGGTTCTAAAATATCAGGGCAGTTTTCCTTGATAATTTCTTGAAAGATGATGTCTTGGCTCTTTTTTTGATCATGGCTTTCAGATAGTCCAATAATTTTTAAATTCTCTCTCCTGGATCTATTTTCCAGGTCAGTTGTTTTTCCAATGAGATATTCTATTTTTTCATTCTTTTGGATTTGTTTTACAGTGTCTTGATTTATCATAAAGTCACTAGCTTCCAATTGCTCTATTCTAATTTTAAGGAAGTATTTACTTCAGTAAGTTTTTGGACTTCCTTTTCCATTTGGTCAATTTTGCTTTTTAGGACATTCTTCTCCTCATTGACTTTTTGGACCTCTTTTGACATTTGGGTTCGGCTACTTTTTAAGGTGTTATTTTCTTCAGTATTTTTTTTGGGTCTTCTTTAGCAAGCTGTTGACTAATTTTTCATGATTTTCTTGCATCACTCTCTTTCTCTTCCCAGTTTTTCCTCTACTTCTCTTACTTGTTTCTCAAAATCCTTTTTGAGCTCTTCCATGACCTGGGACTAATTCATATTTTTCTTGGAGACTTTGGATGTAGGATCTTTGACTTTGTTGTCTTCTTCTGGTTGTATGTTTTGACCTTATTTGTTACCAAAGAAAGATTCTATGGTCTGACTTTTTTTTGTGCTTTTGTTTGGTCATGATCCCAGCCAATTACTTGAATTTTAAACTCTTTGTTAAAGTAGGGTTCTGCTTCCAGTGTGGAGAATGTACTGTCCCAAGCTTCAGGGGTTTTGTGTAGCTGTTTTCAGAGATACTTCTAGGGACCTGTAAATTTTCAGTTCATCAGGTGCTATAATCAAGGGTGAGGGGTTACTCCTTTCCTATGAGTGACCACAAGCACTCTTTTCTGTCTTGGAACTGTGAGGAGGATTTCCTCTCTACTACCACTACAATCTCCACCATGCCAGTGCTCCTCCTTACCCCTGGATCATCACCCAGAACTTGACCCTGATCCAAGCAGGGAAAAGCAAGAGATTCCTGCCTCCACACTGGCAAAGAGATCTCTGCAATCCCTACCACCCCAAAGTTGCAGTATTCCTGGGTTGAAAAGTCTGGGAACCACCACAGCTGCCAGTGTATTCAGTCCTCTGAGGCCTGCTCCAGGTTCACTGAGGCCTGTTTTTCCTGTGTGTCCATGGCGAACTGTGTTCCTCTCCCTGCCTGGTGTGATATACCTTTCTGATCAATCATCCAGGTTCTCTTGGGCTGGAAATTTGCTTCACCCTGTCTTTTTGTGAGTTTTGCTGCTTTAGAATTTGTTTAGAGTCATTTTTTACAGGTATTTGGAGGGAGCTCAAGCAAGTCACTGCTTTTACTCTGCCATCTTGGCTCTGTCCCCCACAAACTTTATTCTTAGTGAAATTATTTCAAAGAGGGAAAAATACACACTCAGTTGAGTACAGAAATCTATCTTACCTTAGAAGGAAATAGGATAGAAGGGGATGGGGTAGGGACTGATAGAAGGGAGGATGGGTTGAGACAGGCAGTGGTTCAGAAGCAAAACACTTTGGAGGAAAGACAGAATGAAAGGAAAGAAAGATAAACAGGGATAAAATAGGATGGAGGGAAATATACAGTTAGTTATCATAACTGTGCAAATATTTTTATGGGAAGTTTCCCTGGTACAGACCTCATTTCTTAAATATGTAGAACACTGAGTCAAATTTATAAGAATACAAGTCATTCCCCAGTTGATAAATGCTCCAAAGTTACAAATAGCCAGTTTCAAGATGAAAGCAAAGTTTTCTGTGGTCACATGAAAAATTACCCTAAATCTCTATTGATTAGGGAACTGCAAATTAAAATAACTTTGAACTACTGCCTCATACCTATCAGATTGGCTAATATGAAAGAAAAGGAAAATGGCAAGTGTTGGAAGGGATGTGGGAAAAAATGGATGACTAAAGCACTGTTGGTAGACTTGTGAACTTACCCAAACATTTTGAAAATTAATTTGGAATTATACCAAAAGGTCTAGAAAACTGTAGATTCCCTTTCCACCTAGCAATACCATTATTGATCTGCATCCCAAAGGGATTAAAAAAACAAGAAAGATCTAGATGTACAAAAAATATTTATAGATGCTCTTTTTGGTGGTTGCAAAGAATTGGAAACTTAAGGGATGCTCATCATTTGGGGAATGACTGAAAAAGTTGTAGTATATGCTTGTGATGAAATGCTATTTTGCTATAAGAAATGACAAACAGTATGCTTTCAGAAAAAAATTGGAAAGAGTTATATGAACTGATGCAAAGTGAAATGAAAAGAACCAGGAAAATAGTGTATACAGTAACAACAATTTTGTAGAATGATAAGCTGTGAATGACTTTGCTATTCTTAGCAACCCTGCTCCAAGACAATTCTGAAGGACTTAAGAACAATGCTATGTAACTCCAGAGAAAGAAATAATAGAGTTTGAATGTAAATTGAAACATTTTTTTTTACTTTCTTTTTATTTTTGTGGGGGAGGGAAGGGATGTGGTCTATTTTTTTTTCACAATATGACCAATATGGAAATATATTTTGCATGGCTGCACATGTATAAGCTATATCAAATTACTTGACATCTCAACAGGGGAAAGGGAAGGGGAAGAGGGAGGGAATTTGGAACACAAAATTTTAAAAAATTAATATTAAAAATTGTTTAACCTGTATTTAGAAAAATATTTTTAAAAAACAAAAGGTAGGAAAGGCCCAGAAAAAGAAAAAAAAGAAAAGAAAAGAAAATGTTAATAAATTTCCTGACTTTAAAAAAAATAAAGTTTCTTCCTACTATAATGTTCTAGCATCTCTTTCCGGAGGTAGTAAATTCCTGTCATTTTATTTATTAATCTGTCTCTGTATTGAGGAATAATTTTTCAGAAGCAATAATGCATCCATTTTTATTGTATCCCTTAGAAATTAATTACTATAACATTGGGAATCATATCATTTGAATAATGATACATAGCACTTAAGATTTTTCATTTATATCCATTATCACAGTTTATTAATTGTAGGAAATAAAAGGCAGATTATAGGAACTCAGCAAGTTGTTATTTACTGAGGACTAGAGAAATGGGAGCATATTATTTGCCAGAAAATAAAATTTTGAGGATGCAATGTGTTTTTTTCTGTATCTATGCATCTATACATATCATCAGAAGGATATATGGATCCATTGAGAGAATGCTGTTGAACACTAAAAAGACTGAATAATATAGATTAATTTGTAGAAGATAGTTTCAATAAATTCTGTAAAAATATTTAATAATTTGGCTGTTAGTGTCATAATAACAAAAATATGGGACATTATGGTGCATACTTTTTGTGGGCTCTCCTACATGAATATGTAGCAACTGAAAATCAAGTGTCATAGCCAATGATAATTGAATATAGTGTTGAGGTTGAGTATACAAATCAACATTGAGCAATAGTTACAATAAATGGTAGAAGGGAAAGGAATGAAGATCATGATTATCTTTTGAATTTAGATGTTTGTTTTATTTCTTTCTAAGGTCACTAAGTGTGGTCCTTAGCACAATTCAGTATAGTATTCTGAGGTTGGGATTCCCAAGGATAATTGTTATCTATATTTCCCAAACAAGGAATATGAACCTCAGAGAAGTTACTTGTTATAGACAAAATCATAAAGCAGATTTAAAATTGTGACTCACCTCCTTTTTGCCTAGAAAACTAATTAAATTCCATTACATTCAAATTATCAAATTATTGGTCAATTAACTGGCTATTTATTCACTACCTACCAGTTTTCCTATGCTTAATGACAACTTTTCTCTCTCCAGAATAAGTTTTGAAGGGGCAGTAATATCCATTTTAACTCTTCTTAGGATATCTTAGGTCAATATGTAAAAGAACCATGATTTTGGTGGAATAATCACTTCTTCCACTAAAGTGGGTCATAACTTCCTCTGTTACAAATATAGAGAAATTGTCAAAGGCTTATAGAGGTCATGTAGTTAGTTACTGTCATAAGTGGACTCTTCTCACCCCTTACACCTTGTTAACTGCATTTCTCAAAATCTAGTCACTATGCTATGCTATCTCACTCTAATAATTATTGGCTTAGACAAAATAAAGTCTAACTGATGATAATCAAATTAGCTACTTATATGGTTCTTTAGCATTACAAAAAATGTCTTACTGTTAGTAGTTCATTGATCTTCAAAATAGTCCTGTTAGGTAGGTATACTTATTATCCCTGTTTTTCTGATGAAGAAACCGAGACTCTGAGAGGTTAAATGACTTCCTCAGGGACACACATTGAATAATTGTTTGTGAGAAGATTCATCCTTAGATTTTACTGACTTCAAATCCATCTCTCTGCCACCTTATCACATAGAAAAGGAGAGAATGATAAACATTTTCTACTGTACTTTATTATTCTGTAGGTATGAAAAATGATGGGTACAGGGATGATTTTTATCTTTATTGCAGAGAGTTAGCTCTACTGTAATACACAGGAGTAGACTCCCTCAAGTTCTTACAAGCTGTTGGCACTGTTTATTTTTTTTCTTCTGGGTGTGTATAAGGAAATCTTGTATGCCTCATTATTTCTATTGGAAAAAAACATCAATGGTTCCCACTATGATTGCCATTCTAGATTCCCCCTGCCTTATTCTACTGAATCTAAGGAAGTAGTTAAAAGATTTCTGAAGCATTAGAACCACATGAGAAGAATTTAAACCAACTGTTAGAAAAGTGAAATGACTAAATGACTAATCTATTATAATCCTGAGTCTGAGTGTATTTCCTAGCAGACATCAAAAAAAAAAGGAAAAGAAACTCTCTTATTATGTAAACTTACTGAGTTTTGAAGTTTAGTTACAGACCCTTAAAAGGACAAAAATTTCCCAGAGGGCCACAATTTTGATTATTGTTTTGGTAAATATTAAATCAATATATTAAAACTCATCAATAATTATTGATTGAGTTCCTGCTTTGTGGCTGCCATATTGCACTCACTTACTATGAGTTTTTTTTTAAGATAGAAGACATGTTTTCCTTCCCTCAAGCAGTTTATGACTTAGTTAAAAATTATTCACTAGGAAACCAATAGGTGAAAGAGTGTATAGGACTTGGGGATCCTATAGATCTCCTAGAAGATCATAATTTGACTCCATTCTCAGTTATTTACTAGATTGTGATGCTGACCAAGTCACATAACTTTTCTCAACCTCAGTTTCCTCATCTATAAAATGAGTGTACTAATAGCACCCACCTCTTATGGTTGTTGTACAGAACAAATGAGTGAACCTTTATAAAGTCCTTTTCTAACCTTATAGCACTATATAAATGCTAGCTGTTGTTGGCCAAACCTATGATTACATTGATATAGGTGACCCAAAGGTGAGGAAACTCTGAATAAACAGTATAGGTTGTCACCTTCTTTGCAACTCATAGTCTCAGAGGGCTTCCTAGAGGACCAAGTGCTTATCTTGTGTAAGGTTACATAATCAGTGTCAGAGGCAAGACTTGAATTCAAGTATTCTTGGCTCTGAGGGCAATTTTTAACTATACATAATGCTATTTCCCTGAAAATATTATTTTCAAAAAGAAAGAGAAAGTTATCTATTCAAAGGTTTTAGTACAGTAACAATATTTGTAATTTTAAAGATAGAAATCAGTCTAAATCTCTAAGAACAAAGGGAAAGTTCAATAAATGTAAATAATCATAAGGGCATATTGTAATTCAACTAAAACTGATAAATATGAAGGATATGATGAAATTTAGAAAAAAAAAACTTTTATGTGATAATCCAAAATAAAAACTTAGATCTAGAAGAAAATAGTACATAAAAAATGTGGAATAGTTTTGGGGGGTGGAGCCAAGATGGCAGAGGGAAAGCAGTGACTTGCTTGAGCTCTCCCCCCAAACCCCTTCAAATACCTATAAAAATAGCTCTAAACAAATTCTAAAGCAACTGAACCCACAAAAAGACAGAGTGAAACAAATTTCCAGCCAGAGACAGCCTGGATGGTTGATCAGAAAGGTATATCGCACTGGGCAGGGAGAGGAGCGCAGTTTGCTTGGGTGTGCAGGCCACAGTGACCCTAGAGCAGGCCTTGGAGGACTGAATTGTAGGCAGCTGTGGCAGTTTCCACACTTCTCAACCCATGAATGCCAAAGACAACTTGGAAGGTCAGTGGGAAAAGTCTGTGACTGTGGTGAGAGAGAAGTTATTTCTCAGCTACAAGTCTCGAGTGTGGCCCTGGGGTGGTGGCTGCCTCCTGAGCTTCTGGCCCACAGACTGAGGGGGAATCGAGTGGCTGGTCAGACTGGGATTGCATGTTTCTCTTTGCCAGTGCTGAGGCAGGAATCTCTTGCTTTACCAGTGCTTAGATCTGGGTCACCATTCTGAGGGGCAGTCCTGCGGTGAAAAGAAACACTGGTGTGGTGGAGCTTGTTGTGGCGGTGGAGAGAAAACACCTTGCCCCTTATCATACCACCTTGGAAGAACTGAAAATTTTCAGATCCCTAGAAGTATCTCTGAAAACAGCTGTACAACCCCCGAAGCTTGGGACAGTACATTCGCCACATTAGAAGCAGACTTTTACCTTAACAAAGAGTTTAAAATTCAAGTAATTCGCCAGGATCATGAGTAAGCAGAGCAAAAAAAGTCAGACTATATTATCTTAGTTTGGTGACAAAGATCAAAACATACAACCAGAAGAAGACAATAAAGCCAAAGCTCCTACATCCAAAGCCTCCAAGAAAAATATGAATCAGTCCCAGGGCTTGGAAGAGCTCAAAAAGGATTTTGAGAAGCAAGTAAGAGAAGTAGAGGAAAAACTGAGAGTGATGCAAGAAAATCATGAAAAACAAGTCAACAGCTTACTAAAGGAGACCCAAAAAGTTACTGAAGAAAATAACACCTTAAAAAAATAGCCTAACCCAAATGGCAAAAAAGATCCAAAAAGCCAATGAGGAGAAGAATGCCCTAAAAAACAAAATTGGCCAAATGGAAAAGGAAGTCCAAAAGCTTACTGAAGAAAATACATCCTTAAAAATTAGAATAGAGCAATTGGAAGCTAGTGACTTTATGAGAAATCAAAACACTGTAAAACAAATCCAAAAGAATGAAAAATTAGAAAACAATGTGAAATATCTCATTGGAAAAACAACTGACCTGGAAAATAGATCCAGGAGAGAGAATTTAAAAATTATTGGACTATCTGAAAGCCATGATCAAAAAAAGAGCCAAGACATCATCTTTCAAGAAATTATCCAGGAAAACTGTCCTGATATTTTAGAACCAGAGGGCAAAATAGAAATGGAAAGAATCCACTGATCACCTCCTGAAAGAGATCCCCAAAGGAAAATTCCTAGGAATATCGTAGCCAAATTCCAGAGTTCACAGGTCAAGGAGAAAATATTACAAAGAGCCAGAAAGAAACAATTCAAGTATTGTGGAAACACAATCAGGATAACACAAGATTTACCTGCTTCTACATTAAGGGACTGTAGGGCATGAAATATAATATTCTGGAGGGCAAAGGAGATAGGATTACAACCAGGAATCACCTACCCAGCAAAACTGAGTATAATCCTGCTGGGGAAAAAATGGTCAGTCAGTGAAATAGAGGACTTTCAAGCATTCATGATGAAAAGACCAGAGCTGAATAGAAAATTTGATTTTCAAATACAAGACTCAAGTGGAACATGAAGAGTAAACAGGAAAGAGAAGATCATAAGAGATTTATTAAGGTTGAACAGTTTACATTCCTGCATGGAAAGATGGTATTTGTAATTCATAAGACCTTTATCAGTATGAGGGTAGTTGGAGGGGGAAAATTATATGTGTGGATAGATAGATAGATAGATAGATAGATAGATAGATAGATAGATAGATAGATAGATAGGTAGGTAGATAGAGGGCACAGAGTGAGTTGAAAATGAAGGGGTCATATCTGGAGAATAAAATTAAGAGGTAAGAGAGGATTATATTAGGAGAAGGAGAAAAGGAGAGGTAGAACGGGGTACATTATCTCACAAAAAAAGAGAAAAGAAAAGGCTCTTACAGTGGAGAGGAAATGGGGGAAAGTGAGAGAGAATGTGTGAATCTTATTCTCATAGAATTTGACTTAAGGAGGGAATAACATAAAATTGGGTATGGAAATCTGTCTTACCCTACAGGAAAATAGGAGGGAAGGGGACAACAGAGTAGGGAGATGATAGAGAGGAGGGCAGATTGGGAAACGGGTAATCAGAAGCAAATACTTCTGTGGAGGGACAGGGTCAAAAAAAAGAATAGAATAAATGGGGGCAGGATAGGATTAAGGGAAATAGATTTAGTTTTTCACAGCATGTTTACTATGGAAGTGTTTTGCATAACTGCACATGTATAGCTTGTCTTTTCAATGAGGGTGGGTGGGGAGGGAGGAAGGCAGAAAATTTGGAACCCAAAGTTTTAAAAACACATGTTTAAAAAAATGTTTTCACATGCAACTGGGAAATAAGAAATAAGAAATACAGGAAATGAAGTACAGAAATCCATCCTGCCCTACAGGAAAATTGAAGAGGAAGGGGAGAAGAGAAGGGGGTGGAGAGATAGAAGGGAATGCAGACTAGGGGATGGGGTATTTAAAATGCATGCCATCTTGGGGTGGGGGAGGGGCGAGATGGGGTGAAAATTTGGAACTCAAAATCTTGTGGAAGTAAATGTTGAAAACAAAAAAATAAATAATAATTACCATTAAAAAAAGTGTGACAATGCTAAAGCGAAAATGAAGAAAAAACAATTAACAAAGACTACTAATGGACACTTAGAAGAAGGTATTGAAAAGTTCTGGCATTTTATGGTTAAAATGATTTTATTTAAATAAAAATGTGATTTCCAATATATGACAAAACAATTTTTCCCCAAGGGACAGCTTTACGGGATCTTTGTCAAGCAAACCCATGGACAGTATTATTCATGGGGTGATAAAGAGTTAGACCCAAATGAACAACAATTTTTTAAAAAAATTATTTAGTATCGTATTTTTTCCCAATTACATGTAAAAATAAATTTTAACATTTGTTTATAAAATTTTAAGTTTCAAATTCTCTCCCTTCCTCCTTACCATCCCCCACTCTCCCAAATGAGAAGGCAAGCAACTTCATATAGGTTATATATGTATACATTTCCATAAGAGTCATGTTGTGAAAGAAAACATGGACCAAAAAAAAACCCTCAAGAAAAATAAAGAAAGTACAAAAAGTATGCTTCAATCTGTATTCCAATACCATCAGTTCTTTCTCTGGGGATGGAAAGCATTTTTTATCATAAGTACTTTAGAGTTATCTTGGGTCATTGTATTGATAAAATAGCTAAGTCATTCACATCTGAATATCTTACAGTAATGTTGTTACTTTGTATACAGTATATTTCACTAATGTAAGTCTTTCTAGGCTGTTTTGAGAGTACCTTGCTAATCATTTCTTACAGCACAATAATATTCCATCACAATCACACACCACAATTTGTTCAGCCATTCCCCAATTGATGGACATCCCCTCAATTTCCAATTCTTTGCCACCAGAAAAGAGTTGCTATGATATTATATTTTGTACATATATGTCCTTTACCCTTTTTGTTTTTATTTCTTTGGGGATATAGTAGAGATATTGATAAGTCAAAGGGTATGAATGAATTTATAGCCTTTTGGGCATAGTTAAAAATTACTCTAAAGAATGGTTGAACCAGTTCGCAACTATACAGCAAATTAATGTTTCTTTTTTCCCATACCCCCTGCACCATTTGCCATTTCCCTTTTCTGTCCTATTAGCCAATCTAATAGTTATGAGGTAGTACCTCAGAATTGATAAAATTTGCATTTCTCCAATCAATAGTGAGTTAGATCACTTTTTTAATATGGCTATATGTAGCTTTGATTACTTCATCTGAAAACTGTTCATATCTTTTTATCATTTACCAATTGAGGAATAGCTCTTATTTTTATAAATTTGACTCAGTTCTCTATATATTTGAGAAACAAGGCCTTTATCAGAGAAACCTGCTTCATTTTTTTTTCACAATTGCTATTGCTGACTGTATTTCCCTCAATCCTATCCCCTTTCCCAATTTATTCTATTCTCTCTCCTTTGGCCATGTCTCTCTTCAAAAGTATTTTGCTTCTGACTACCCGCTCCCACAATCTGTCTCTTTTCCATCACACATCCTCCTTCTCTTATCCCCTTCCCCTTCTAATTTCTTGTAAGGTAAGATAGATTTCTACACCCAATTAAGTGTGTATGTTATTCCCTCTTTAAGCCAATTCTAGTGAGAATAAGATTCACCTATTTCTCCTCACCTCTCCTATCATTCTCTCCACTATAAAAGTTTTTATTGCCTCTGTTATGTGAAAGAATTTACCCAATTTTACCTCTTCCTTTCCCTTTCTCCCACTACATTCTTCTCTCACTCCTTCATTTTATTTTTAGCTATTGTCCCTTAATATTCAATTAATACCTGTATCCTCTGTCTATATATACTCCTTCTAACTAACCTAATAATGAGAAAAAATTCTTATGAGTTATAAATATCATCTTCCCAGGTAGAATGTAAACAGTTCAACCTTATTAATTCCCTTATGATTTCTCTTTGCTGTTTACCTTTTTATGCTTCTCTTAAATGTTATATTTAAAAGTCAAATTTTCTATTGAGCTCTGGCTTTTTCATCAAGAATGCTTGAAAGTCCTCTATTTCATTGAATGTCAATTTTTATTTATATTTTACTGTTATTTATATTATAATCAGTTTTACTGGATAGGAGATTCTTGCTTGTAATCCTTCCTACTGTGCCCTCCATATTATCATATTCCAAACCCTCTGATCTTTTAATATAAAAGCTACTAAATCTTGTGTTATCTTGACTGTGACTCTATCATATTTGAATGTTTTTTTCTGGCTGCTTGCAATATTTTCTCCTTGATCAGGGAAGTCTGAAATTTGGTTATAATGTTCCTGGGAGTCTTCATTTTGGGATCTCTTTCAGGAGGAGTTCAGTGGTTTCTTTCAATTTCTATTTTACCCTATGATTCTAGAACATTAGGGGAATTTTCCTTGATAAATTCTTGAAAGATGATGTCTAGGTTCTTCTTTTTTTAATCATAACTTTCAGGCATTGCAATAACTTTTAAATTATCTCTTCTGGATCTATTTTCCAAATCAGTTGTTTTTCCAATGAGATCTTTCACATTGTTTTCTATTTTTTTCATTCTTTTGATTTTGGTTTATTGTTTTTTAATTTCTCATAAAGTCATTATCTTCTACTTAATCAATTTTCATTTTTAAGGAACTATTTTTTTCAGTGAGCTTTTGTACCTCCTTTTCCATCTGGCCACTTCTACTTTTTAAGGAGTATTTTTCTTCAGTGAATTTCTGTGCCTCTCTTTATATTTGCCCTATTTTGCTTTTTAAGGCACTCTTCTTCTCACTGGCTTTTTGTACCTCTTTTACCATTTGGCCCAATCTGTTTTTAACATGTTATTTTCTTTAGTATTTGTGTGTGTGTGTGTCTCCTGTACTAAGCTATTGACTCATTTTTCATGATTTTCTTACATCACTCTCATTTCCCTTCTCAGTTTTTTCCCTCTATTTCTCTTACTTGGTTTTTAAAATCCTTTCTGAGCCCTTACATGGCCCAAGACCAATTCTTATTTTCTTGGAGGCTTTGGATGTAGAAGCTTTGACTTTGTTATTTTCTTCTTTGTGTGTGTTTTGATTTTTCTTGACACCATATGTCAATTAGGGTCAGACCATTCTGACCATTATGGTCAGAATATTTTTTCTGTTTTTTGCTCATTTTCCCAATCTATTATTTGACTTTTAACTTTGTTAAAGTATGACTCTGCTTTCAGGGTGGAGTGTACACTGTCCCAAACTTAAAGCATTTTATGCAGTTGTTTTCAGAGATACTTCTAGGTACCAGAGAGTTTTCAGTTCTTCCAAAGTGGTATGATCTAAGGAGAGGTGTTTCCTACTCTCCTGGCTTGTGCTCTGGTCTGTGAGCAACGACAAGCACTCTTTTGTGCCATGAAATTTTGAGAAGGATCCCTGCTGCACTGTGGCTGCAAGCTAGTGCTTTGCTAGTACTCCTCTTTGCCCTATGACTGCCACACAGGACTGTAATCTGTATCTGAGTATGGGCAAAGGAACTGAGTCCTCCCTCAGTGCTAGCAAAAAAACTCTTGTAGTCTTCTAACCATTTGTTTGATCCCCTTATCCTCTGTGGGCTAAGAGTTCTGGAAGCAGCTGCTACCACTGCTGATTCAGTCACTCCCAAGACCTACTCCTGATTTGCTGGGGCCATGGCTGTGCTGGGGCAAACTGTACTTGACTATCCTCCACTCTCACCTAGGTGTGACAGACCTTTCCTGCTGACCTTCTAATTTGTCTTTGGCATATTTGAACATAGATGTCTGGAGACCACCGTTGTTTCTGCTTATTCAGTGACCCTCAGGCCTGCTTCTGATTTACTGGTGTCTGGTCTATGCTGGCCCCAACTTTGCTTTACTATGCTCCTTCCTCACCTTGGTGCAACAGACTTTTTCTGACAACTTTCTAAGTTGTTTTGGCCTGGAAAAATGATTTCATTCTATCTTTTGGAGAGTTCTACCACTCTAGCCTTTGTTTGCAGTCATTATTTAAAGGTATCTTGAAGGGTTTGGGGGAGAGCTCAGGTGAATCCCTGCTTTTACTCAGCCATCTTGTCTCCACTTCCAATCTGAATAATTGTTTTCAAAATAATCCCATCAAGCAAAATGGATTCAAAAGAAGAAAATATGTACCATCTGTAGTAATTAAAGCTTTATCAACAAAGTGATGAGACAAAACTTAAGCAGTTAGAGGTTATGGAATTACATCCAAGATCTGAGCATTTTTACTTACCTTACCTTCCTTGTGTGCTTCTAAGGTTTATAGTTTATAATTACACTGTTTAATCTGTATCCAGTACCTCTTTTGCAGTAACTCAGTCTGAACCTGCCCTCACTACCCCAGTAGTGAGGGCAGTAGTGAGTAAAGTATATTTGTTTTACACAGCCAACTGAATGAAAGAGACTCCAATCACTTGGTGAATCATTAAAATAAAGCAGCATGGAGCTGATTGGAGAGTAAGGTCTTTAATGCCCTAGGGAAAAGTGTCTAAATACCTAAATATCTAGATGTGGCTAGTCCTTAATCCCATAGAGTTTAGTTTGGGCAGAGATCCAGCTGGTTCTCCAATCTTCTCAATTAAGGGAGGCTAAAGATGCCTAGTCTTGGTGGACATTAGGAGGGCTGTGTAGGAGAAAAGAAGTAGAACACAGCAGTGAACTGAAGAGGGGCAATATAGAGAAGAGGCAAGCCATTGACAAGTAATGTAAATATATTTAATAATTACAACTGCTGGCAGGTCAAAGTGCTGTAGTAATGTGACCTCTTCTCCACTTATAAGACCCATTTATACATATAGGAAATAGGTTCATACCTAATGGAACCTGACCACCTAAAATCAGGGTAGATTCCTTTTATTATAATCTTGCTTATTATACTCCAAAACTAGGGGAAAATATTAAAGCTAAGGTTTGGCTCATGTTCTGAGTGCCAAAAGAGGAGAAGAAGAAAGTCACTCAATATAAAATTGAATCAGTCATGGGGTAACTATTTAGTTCCCCTACACAAAAGCAATGCTTAACACACACACACACATATGTCTCACTAGAGTGTATTGACAAAAAAACTGAAAACATATTATATTTATAATGATTGCTACACTTTCCAGTGAGATATAGACTTACACTAACAGAATAGATAGCATCTTACAGGAATCTTAAATTTGTATTCCACTTTCATTTTGGCTGTGTACTATCCAAACAGAGACCAAGATTTTCTCTGTTTTGTCCATTAAACTTTGGCCCATAGTCTCTTGACCTCTAGGATTCACAAGGCTTCCTTTAATCTAAAGTCTAATTTTTTACCTGATCACAAGTGACTCGATGGAACTGTGACAGTTGTTGAGCTATTTATGATCAGGCAAAGCAAAAGTGTCCAGAGGCCAAGGATCATGTTCATCAAGTGGATTCCAACTCTTTTCCTTAATGAAGTGCAGCTTCATTCAATGCTAGGGAACGGTAATGGGTGTGTGTGTGTCTGTGTCTGTCTCTCTTTGTCTCTGTATCTGTGTGCGGGGCTCAGTTCTCAAATAGTACCTTCAAATGCTGCAACCAGGAAGAGGAAAGACAGATCGGGGTACACCACTCCTTTTTTAAAGTTCCACTCATTCATCAGCTCCTCCTACAAGTAGCCAACAAAAAGATATCTTCATCACCCCAACTGATCTAATTCTTCAACTCTGAGCAAGCACACATAGTTAGCTGGAATCAGGCAAGACTAGTCTGCAAATGGTCTTCACAACCTACGTTACTTCCCTTCCAAATTGTACATACATACAGACAAACAAGCAAACAAACAACAACAACAAAGCCCAGCAGAGGAAAGTTAGTAATATCATTAGTTTCCAAGAATTTAAACTGACAGTGAGGTTCATAACTGCAGAGGCAAAAATGAGCAAGCCTTGAAAAAAGAGGCTCTAACACAATGAAGAAATATCATGCAAAGAGGAAAAGGGAACAAAAACACATCACACACACACAGAGATGCATACATACTCCTTAAAAAGCAAGTATTCTGCAGATAGCCCAGAGGACAGGAACAACTGTAAAATGTTTCAAAGGCTCATTCAAACTTATAAAATATGTTGCAATGGTAAGAAAGTTGAGCTCTTGGAGCAGAAATAAGTCACACAAACAGTAGAGTATACAATTAGTACATACTATAATCTTTCAAAAAAAAGATAAAGAGAATGACAGATTTCAAACTCAAAAATGGGAGAAACATTGGTGGAATCAAAAGATAACAACTTTGAATGATCCTGTGAAATCTACCTAAACCTAAATCACTGTTCTTGAAAATGGGATATACTGAGATAACTTAAGAATGATAAGTATCCCAGGAAAACACATGAGGAATTTTAAATTCAGAATAACATACCAAAAGAACTAATTTATAAGCAAAACAAAACTAAACAAAACAGTTTTGAATATAGGTGATAATATTGATCACCTGAGTGTGTGTAGAGGGAGGGGAGAGATATACTTGAAATTCCAAAGAATGGAGTGATTAAATTTTGGAATTTAAATGATAAGCATTACATTTTTCAGAAAAATAGAAAAAAAGATCTTTATGTAAAGGAACAACAGTTTGAATTACCCAGGACTATTCTATTTCCACAAAAAAAAATCACTGAAGAAATCAATATAGGACAATCCAAAAGGCAAAAAAACTTTGAGATAAACCAACAAAATGAAATCTTGAGAATCCATAACTATCAATGAAACAAGATTGATCATGAACAAATGAGAGAGCAATTTGCACCATTTTTGAAAAAGGAACAAGTAGGAGTTCATTTAACTTCTAAAACTACCAAACAAGAGAAAAACACAAAAAAGTTCAGTTTTCAAGACAAAACTAAGCAATTAAATCAATCCTCTTATGTATCTAGACTATTTTCTTTTTTAAAAAATAAGTATAAAGAGGCAAAGAAAGAAAAAATAGAGGGTATATCTTACACGAAAAAGGATCTGAGGGCATAGAGATTTAAAAGGTTTCCTAAAGAGTAGGAGAAGGGAAGCAGGAAGTATGGAATTAATGTTCCATGAACAAAATCTCACACTGTCCTATCAATGAATCACTATCTTTTGTGGAGTGTTGGTGGAAGAGGGAGGTGAAGGGTCGGGAATAACCAAATGGTCATTCACATGAGTGAATGAAAAAAAAGGCAAGAGTCTTCCAGGAGTTGCAAATGTAAAAAAAAACAAAAACAAAAACAAACAAACAAAAAAAAAAACTTTGATGTTTACATAGAAGGGATTTTAATTTTAATTTTATCAACCAGTTAATTGACCATTGGAATACAGCAAAATTTCAATGTAATAGAGAATGGGAACAGATAGGTGACTTGTCTCTCTTTAGAAAGGAAAATGGAAAGGTTCCATTATTGAGCATCCCACAGGAGTGGTTGGGTGGAGAGAAAGGGGTGTCATGATGAGTTTCTATTTACAGAGGACATAAAGAGCTAGGATTTGCACCTTAGAAGAGCATATGGTCAGAGCAAGATTTCCTAGTACTGTATCCCACTCTGGGAAAAAAAACATATTGGTCTTAGCAATCAGAGTGGTGGAAAGCCATAGAACAAAAAGTGTGAGATGCTTCCTCAGGAGGCTTTAGGTGTTATGGTACTAGCAGGTATATAGAACTCAGTCTCATGATACCATATGTAGTGACTCCCACCACATTTAATTGTCTCTTTTACAAAATGATAGTTCTGAGAGTGGGGCAAAACAGAAAAAAGCTCCACCAAAAATAAGTAAACAAGCCCGGGGCAAGAAGTGGGGACTGGGGGTTGGGAGAAAGATGTGATTTCTATATCTACTAGTATAGATATAGTATAAAGGAGGAAACAATCAAATATCTAAGAAACATGTATTGCCCAAGATTAGGAGAATAGACATTAGAATAGACTGGAAAGACAAAGAAACAAGAAGGTAGAACACAAACCTTTCTTAGGAAGAAAAAAAGAATGTTATTTAAGCAAAGAAGATAGATGGGCTAAGGGTAAAGTATAAAGATTTTGAATCACACATTCATCTGGGAATATGCCAAAAAATAAAGAGAGAGAAATTAACGATTAGGTAAATTTATGAAACTTGGCATAGGGTAGGTTAATAGGAAAGGCTAAGGGAACCTGGGGGGAAATGCTAATGTTTAATCAGTGTTAGCAAAACTAATTACAAAGACAAAATTTCAGAAAAGGGGTAAGACAATACAAAATAAATGAGAGGAGTTAAACACAAAGCTAACCATCATAGCCTTAAATATGAAGGAATAAGTGAAACCATCAGATAAAACAAAAGGAATGGAAAAAATGAATTAGAAAACAAAACTGAATAATTTGTTACATACATTAAGCTCAAACACCACACACACACACACACACACACACACACACACCACAATAATTAGAAAAGAAGAATTATAAATAATTCAACTCCTAGATCTTCCATTTATGATTCAGCTGACCTAAATAAAACCTCTTAATTCTCTGGACATTGTTTTATTATGTCATCATGAAATGAGGAAGTCAAAGGAGATGATCCATCTTAAAGTATCTTTCATCTCTAAATGTAAGATCCTGAGATCCTACTCCAGTACTATACATTTCAATGAAGTAGACATGTCAACACTTCTTTTAGAATGTAAATATCTATTTTAGACAAAACTATTTAAATACTTAGTGGCATTGATAGTTTAGATGATTTATAATACATTGTTTTAAAGCCTAAAATAGCATAATTAATAACATAATATTTTGGCAATATGTTAATAATACAATAACAACAAAATAGTATTTTATAAGACAAATTCCTGTTAAAATGAAGAAATATCACAAATTTTAGAAGACTTTGATATAACCATAGGTTACAAGAGAGAAAGGGACTGGAAAATATAGGATGAGATGATGGACTTAGATTTTGGACAATTTAACTATAGATATTACCACTGATACTAGTTGTGTGACCAAGTCATTTAACTTCTCTTAGTCCCAGTTTTCTTGTCTGTAAAATGGAAATAATAATATCTATTAACATCTATTTCACAGTTTTGCTATGAAATGTAATTAAAATAGTGTATACAACTGTCAGTCATTACAATTTCTGGAGAAGGGAGAAGTTGAACTGGTTTTTAATGCATCCAGTGGATAATATATGAATATAAAGTAATATTTTTTAAAAAAGAAAATAACACCAAATAGTAAACAAAAATATTGCCCAAGGAAGATTTTTCTAAATTTTAAGATCTATATTTAAATATATACACATACTGAACTAAAGCTAAGACATACAAACCCAGGACATGATGAGGGTAACAAAGTAATGGATTTTTCTCATTATGAAATGAATATTAGAATAGTTAAAGGAATATATTCTCCTGAGATATTCTTATTTTCAGGAAGATTCATCAGAAGGCTATGTGGATAATTAAAATAAATCAATACCACTCATAACACACTAAGAATTCAGACACCATAGTAAATGATTTCCCAGAAGTATTTACCAAAATCTATGGGATTGTAAGAAAATGTATTTGCTGAGCAAAATGAAAAAGCATTGAACACATGATAAAAATATTTGGATATTATCAAGATGACAGGTGAGGAAGAATAGAAAATCAAAACCGTATTTACATGAAATTCATTTAATCTTATCAGTTTCCGAAGGGCAAACTGACTCAAAATAGTCATTTTAGTAGTCAACAAGTCTGACTTTAATCATCACAGTCCAATTGTCTTTTCTACTTATTGAATATACTTGGGCAAGTTACTTATCTTTTTTGTTTCCCAGTTTCCTCATTTGCTAAATGAATGGGTGGGTGGGAGGCTAGATTAGGTGATTTGCAAGTGTCTCACTAATCAGACTCTTATGATTTTATTATCATGTGTTTATAATGTTTGTATTCTAGTCTTTTGTTTTTACAATGGCATAATTTCTCCTCAATCTTATTTCTTTCTACCTCCCAAAACAAAGAAGGAAAGAAAAGAAAGAAAACCTTTTCTGTAACAAATAAAAACATTTAACCAAAGTCAATTAATAAGTGCTCTGGCAGCATATACTTCATCCAACATTCATACTACCTGATTCTTTACTTAGAACAGAGGTAGCTCTGTTTCTTTATTACTTTTATGGGACCAGAATAGTCCATTAGTGTTATTTTTGGAGATTGACTGCTTTTTCCTTCTGTCATTATTTATATTTTTCCTTCCATTATGTAGATTTTTCTCTTGATTCTGTTTTCTTCAATCTACATCAATTTACGTAAGTCTCCCCATATGTCTCTAAATTCCTCACACTTGTTTTTGTTGTTGTTGCTAAAGATAAACAATATTTCAATATATTTATAAACCACATTATGTTCAGATATCCTCCAATTAATGGACCCCCACTTTACTTCAAATTCTGTTGTCATTGTTGTTGTTGACACAAAGGAAATGTCTATGAATATTTTATTTGTTGAACTTGTTTCTCATTTAATTCTCTCTTTGGAGTATATACCCAGGAATGGGAATGCTGGCATTACTCTACTTAGAATATGAATGTGGAAAAGAATGTGAATTTTCTTATGAAGGAAGGAAAGAAGAAAAAAAGAAAGGAAAGAGAAGAAGAAGAATAGATGGGAGGGATGGAAGAAGGAAGGAAGGAAGGAAAGGAGGGAGGAAAAAAGAAAAAAACACACACTTTGTAGTTCCTTCTGACATGGAAAACCTTTGGATAAGCAACATCTTCTTGATGAACTGTTATTTGAAGACCAGCTTACAAGTAGGAAGAGACATGTCACTGAAAGCTTTACTACCTCATGATTAATTTTCTGGCAAAGAAAACTCTGTACTAAAGTGTGATAGGTTTGGGACCTTTATGGGTTAAAAAAAATTACTTGAGGTCACATGTGGCCTTCTAGGTCCTTGTGTGCAGCCTTTTGACTGAGTCCAAGTTTTACAGAATTAATCCTTTTGTTAAGGGATTTGTTCTGTGAAGTTTGGATTCAGTCAAAAGGTCATACTTAAGGGATCTAGAGGGCCACATGTGGCCTGGAGACTGCAGGTTCCCCACTCCTGGTTTAGAGATATCTATGTCCAAAACAATGTACTGATATTAGCCAGATAATTTAGATTTCATCTGTTGCTCTTGCTCAAGCATATCTGACTCTTTATGACTCCATGGACCATACTTTCAATGGAGTTTTGTTGATAAAGATGCTGGAGTAGTTTGCCATCTCCTTCTCCAATGGATTAAGGCAAACAAAGGTTAAGTGACTTGCACAGGGTCACATAGCTAGTGCTGAGGCTGTATTTGAACTTGGGTATGCCTGACTCTATGCCCAGCATTCTATCCACTGAGCCACCTTGCTGCCTCATCTTAATCTGTATGCACTAGCAAATGTTCATTATTCATTGGAGAAGTTAACAGTTCTGCATTTAGCTATTTAATCACTATTTGGGGAGAGATTTTTACCTCATTTCACTTCAGATCTCAATAATTCTTTGGGATAATTACATGAATTCTTGAAATCATCTTTTTTAATTTGTGACATATATGCCTAGGTACATTTATGTAAAGTATGGAATTGTATTACCGATTTATTTTAGAATATATCAGGATGTATACAACTATATATTCAAATGAATTCTATCTCTTTCAAGATAACCACAAAGGAAGGTTACATGGTTATAATAATAAGTCACATTTACAAAACTCTTTATATCCATTATTTTATTTGGGCTTCACAACAGATATAGATTCTATAGATGCTACTAATTTAGAGATAAAGTAGAATGTATTACTAAAGACACATTAGAATGAAGTAATATTTTATTGATGAGGAAGGTAACAGAGAGGCCTATGATCACCAATGTAGTATCACAGGCAGAATTTGAACCAAAGCGTTTGTCTTCTTGACTCTTAGTTCAGACCTCTTTCTACTAGAGCAAGCTATGTTGCCTCCAATGAGCAATCTTTTTTTTTTTTTAGATCTGTCTTTGGAGTTTGTGATACTTTCTTTTGGCCATCTTCTATGAAAAATCTTCATCCTATGAGTATGGGGTTCAAATATAGAAATAGTCAAGAGTCATTTAAGCCATGTCTAGTAAATAAGATGGATAAGAAAGCTGAATAGCACACATATGAAAAAACTAATGAGTAGTATATAAGTAATGAGGATGAAAATTAAGGATTTTTAGTCCTTATAGGATTCTTATTTATTTACTTATTTATTTTGGGTCATGGAACCTTTGGTGAAGCCTATAGACCTGTTCTCAGAATATTGTTTAAAGAAAAGAAAAGAAAATGCATAAGATGGCAAAGGAAACCAATCATATTGAAATATAGTTATCAAAATATTAAAACACACATGTATGTTCAGAAACCCCAAGTTAATATTCCCTGCTAAAACAGGCTTCACTTGTTACTCTAAAAACGAGAAGTTCAGAGACGGAAGCCACATTAGAGCTTATCAAACTCTCTCATTCTACAGATTCAGAAATAAATCCAGAGAGGTTTTATTTTTTCCCCAAGGCTGTACAGCTAGACAGTGACTTAACCAACATTTGAATAAGGCAGAAACTTTTCACCCAGTATAGCAATATCTTCCTTTGCATCATTCTGAAAAGTCATTTAGCCCTTCTTCAGTATGAAGTGAGGAGTAGGAAAATAGTTGGAGAAGCCATATAGAGTGAAAAACCTAAATTACCAAATTCATCCTGTTTGATTTTTTTGGGGGGGCAAGGCAATTAGGGTTTAGTGACTTGTGCAGGATCGCATAGCTAGTAAATGTCAAGTGTCTGGTCTGAGACCAGACTTGAATTTAGGTCCTTCTGATTTCAGGGTTGCACCACCAAGTTGTCCCATCCTGTTTGATTCATTGGGTATTCTTGATATTTCAGAGACTATTACTATTACTATTTAATAAACACAGCAACTTCCAAGATAAATTACAATGCTATTTGCATAATCTATTATTTTGGATTACCTACGTTGTTTCATTTCTCCATTCATATAGATAATAGACCTTTTTAGTCTTTAAACTAAAAAAAAAAACATAGTTGTGGATATTTGGTGATATTTGGAGAGATTATGAGAGGAAACTACCTTCCATTCTTATGTCACTATATAGAAACTTTTATAAGTATGTTTTTAATAGAATGGTAAGTTGAGATCAACAAACATAAAGAAAATAAAGCAATTTTGAAAGAATTTCCTGAAATAAAAAAAGCAGAACAGAGAGGAGAAGGTAAATACTACAGTCATTTGAGGAAAAAATAAGAGGGAAAGAAAGGACAAGGAATCCTAATGGAGATTTAGATTTAGTCACTGAATTAGTGCCACAATATTTTTAAATAAATGTTTAAAATGTTAATAGTTACTGAGTAACTACAGTTTTCTTTTTTGATGCTGTCTTGTTTTTGCTAAAACTTTTAAAGTCAACCTTATGTAAGAAACATGGTTGATGTGCAGCATGATACTCTGCTAATAAGAATTGTTTCCGTGTAATATAGGGTTAGAGTTTTTGTTCAACTTGTATTCCTTCAGGGAGAGTGGCAAGGAGAACTACTTAAAGAGAGTAGGTGAATTTCAATGGAAAGAAAAATCTAATTCATTTTGGTTATATTGGGTACAGAGGCTGTACGCCTATTTGCTAATCCAATAGATATGTGTTATGCTAGTCATTAACTTGAGGGTCACACTTCAATTCTTAAGTCAAGCCAGAGGTGTCCACGATATTGCACTGAGAAACATGCTCATTAAGGAAGTAGCTCAAGCATCAATCACAGTTCTTTCAAGCATCTGCTGTATGAGTTAAACAACTTAAAAAGAACAAAAGATTTTTCCTTATTTATAGAAAAACTTAAACTCAAATAATCTTATGTATATAAGTCTTATTCATGCAGAGCCCCAAATCCTAAATATCAACCAGCTCTAAGAGTCTCAAGTATTAAGCCAACACTATTCTAATCTGAGGTAAGAATTGACAAAGACACCTATTGATCTGAGGTTCACATGCCTTTTGTATCAGACATAAGAGAAATCTCAAAATATTAATAGGCTTATGAAAGGTAACAACATATATTTGTTGATTTAAACTTAAAGATATTTAGAAATTTTCATCATGAAATATTAAGATACTTTTCCAACATCATGAGATCCTAGATCCAGAGCTGGAAGGGATCTCAGAAACCATTTATTCAATTTCCCTCATACTGAAGATAAGGAAAATAAAGCTCACTGAGGGAAAAGGGAAGTGATTTGCCTAAGGTCACACAGTTTATGTCAGGGGTGGTATTTGGACCTATGTCATCTGACCCCAGAGTCATTCTTCTTTCCACTATAACTTACTCAAGGTTGTTCAGAGTTAAGAATTCACTAATAACTTTCTTAAATATGGTGCTGTATGTCAGTAGTTGATTCTTTTTAGGGAAGATTTAGTATCTTAATTCAACTTTTTTTATCTCCTCCAGAGACTAGCCTAACATATAGTAGGAGTATAATTGCTTGCTGTTGTGTTAATATTACCTAATAATGTATTGTGTCAATATTATCTAAAAGACA
This sequence comes from Vombatus ursinus, assembly GCF_900497805.2. Classification (NCBI taxonomy): domain Eukaryota; kingdom Metazoa; phylum Chordata; class Mammalia; order Diprotodontia; family Vombatidae; genus Vombatus; species Vombatus ursinus. Next base: position 23,815 of record NW_020947220.1, read on the forward strand.
AGTCAGCATAGCTTTGCATGATGAAAACTTGATATCCAGGTTCACAGACTATTAGTTATCTTCTAGGTTAGTGACTGCTGATATGTAGTTTAGGAACTCTTATATTTTCTAATTTCTCTGGACATATTTGTAAGGTTTCAGGACTTCCTGGAGAAAAAAGAACTATAAAGCAAACTGACAAAGGATAAATGGGAATTGGTTTATCTTGGGAGAATCAGTATGAAAAGAGTAGGCAACTGAAAACAAAGGAAGCCAAAAGCTTATATTATTGTAAGCAATTGCTGATGGAGCAACCAAACAAGAATCATTCAACACTGGACAAAGAGATAAAAATGTTTTTATTTGACTTTAATAAATTATATTGGTACCACTTTACTATTCTCTCCTGGAGTGGATATTCTACACTCCCTTGGCAATGGTTCTCAAGGCCTGGTGAAGTTATTCTTGTGATTTTTGGAATCAACTTCTGTTCCTAAAGATACTCTAATGTTGATCATGATTTTAGTCATGGGTAAATTAGGTATTTGCAGCAAGAGGCTATATATATGGGCACAATGTAAAGGCATTGTGCTGAAATAAATACAATGCAATTTAGTAGAGACAGATATAATTTACTTATACTTGAATTCAAAAAATCAACTTCACAATTACAAGACACAGTTAGACAGAAGTTTGGCTGAAAAAGATCTGGGGAGTTTAGTGAATTACAACCTTAATATGAGTCAACAGTATGAAATTACAGTAAGAAAAAATAAAAGCTAATGATACATGGGCTTTATTAGGAGAAACATAAGTTATAGGAATACAGTCTCCCTGTAGTCTATCCTCATTAGGCCATATCATGAATTGATTCAATTCTAAATCTATATTTAGCCATATTTAAGGAAGGACTTATCAAGCAGAAGAGCAATCAAAAGGGGACAAAAAAGATAAAGAAAGGCCTGGTGTTCTTGCTATAGTGGATAGGAGGAACTGGAATTTAAGAAATTTAGAATGCTCTGACTAGAAAGAAGATATGACATGATAGGATGTGAAAACTGTATTGAAATGTTTGAAAACTGTTTACCTAGAGGAAAGCACATACAATTTTTATTTGGATTATGAAGGCCAAACTGGGAGGAATGGGTGATAGTTGCAAAAAGGTCAAATATATGCTTAATATAAAGAAAAAAAATCTTCCTAACAATTAGTATTATCTAAGAATAGAATGTTATTCTTTAGATGTTAGTGGTTTCCTTCTACTGGAGATCTTAAAGTGAATTCAAGTTGATTAATTATTGGGTATGTTAAAGAGTGACTTTTTTTAGGCATAGGTTGGAATAAATAACCACCAAGGTCCATTACAAGTCTGAAATTCTGAGATTTAATTATCCTTTTAGGAAGAAGAATTGCATAAAGTGTTAATGCTTTGGATTAAAAATCAAGAAGACTTAGGTTCAAAGGCTGCCACTGATATTTAGCTGGTATTTAACCATGAGAAGATCGTTCTGCCTATCTAATCCTCAGTTTCTACATGTGTAAAATGAGAATAATGATACTGTGAGTTCCTAACTCTCAGACATGTTGTAAGGTTCAAATGATATGATGTAAAGTTTTTTGCAAATTTTAAAATATGTAAGTGATAGCTATCAATAAAATGTGGCTAGAAAGATATGATTTATTTTCATTAATTTTTTCCTAACAAAAAGCTATTCATTCTTATAATTTCCTAAATAACATCAGAGATACAATTATAGAATTTATGTTATAATGTATGTCCAACTGGGAAATGGTGAAAGAAAAAAAGTCCTAATATCCAATTGGTAGCTCCCAATTTCTACAGGTCTTAAAAAACACCAGCAGCACTAAATAGGCCACACATTGAGCTATCTATATCCATCACAATAATCCTAGAGCAAAACCTTATTAAAATAAAAAAATGTGGCTAGTCTAGATAATGTGGATGATTGGAAATGATGTCTCCCTAAATGCCATACAAAATGAACAGTTGTGTCTAGTGCTCACATTTGCGCTCTCCATTCAAATGCATTTCCTCTCTGGGATGCAAAGCAACACACATTTTAAGATAATTAGAGGCATTTCTGAATCCACTGACATCTGAGGACCTGATTTTGTCTATTTTTTTAAATTAAAAAAATCTGCTTATTACCTAGTGATATTCCAATGCAATAGGAGAAGTAGTAATTTATACATTTGAAATAGCTTTACTATTTCTGTTCCTCATATGTGCATGCAGGCAACTATAACAATTAATATTATCCACATCTAAGATATTGGAGTCATAGTTATATCTATTTTTATCCAGATATATAGTTTTTCACACTTCTAAGTCACCTCCCCCTTCCTCATATTGACTTTACTAAGAAGGAAGCAATCATAATGGCAAAGGGCCATCCAGGGGTGGGGAACCTGTGTCCTCAGGGCCACATGTTGCCCTCTGGGTCCTCAAGTATGGCCATTAAATTGAATCCAAACTTCGCAGAACAAAACCTCTCAAAAAAAGGATTTGTTCTGTAAAAGTTGGACTCAGTCAAAAGGCCCCACCCAAGGACCTAGAAGGCCACATGTGGCCTTGAGGTTCACCATCGTTGTGAGTCAGTTGAAGGAACTTGAGAAGCCTGGGCTAAAGGGTAGAAAGCTCTGGATAATTGCCTTCAAGTGCTTGAAAAGTAAAATGAACGCATGTAGAAGATAGATTCAAATTGTTCTATTTCAGTTGGAGGGCATAATTCAGAGCCAGATGGAGAAGTTTCAAAGAGAAAAAATTTAGATTTGATGCTTGGGGAAATTTTTCTAGCAATTAGTATTATCCCAAAGTGGAACAGACTGCCTTGGGAGGTAGCACACTGATTGCCCTCTCCCTGGAGGTCTTCAAATGAAGCCTGGATGAACACTTGTCTGGTGTGAAGTAGGGTTTATTTCATTTCAATATGGTTTAGACTAGATTGTCATTGAGGCCCTTCCCAATCAATGAAATTCCCTGATTCCATGATTCTATAAAACTGGATTCTTTGAACCATGCTATACCTTGTTAAAGCTAATAACTATTTAATTAGTTTGACTTTTTGTCTCTGGTGCAGATTTCATCAAATCTTACAACATTTGGACCTCCTCAGTGGTAGCCTCACTCACTTGAGAGGGGACCTAACCATCTACACTGAAAAAAATCAAGTATAATATGAAGAATATATATTGCCCAGATTATGATAAGCAGTTACATGGAATGTTGTTGATTCAGGATAGATAGATAGATAGACAGATATTTAGGGAGACTGATAGAGAGAGAGATATGTATGTATATGTACATGTTTGCCTACAAAATGGTGACAAGTATGCCTATAGACGTCATCTTGCCTCCTTGCCATTATTCAGCAACACAGGTGTAGAAATAAGACAGTGGTTGGTGGGAATAATCTAAGAACAAGGGCTTAGCAGGTCACAAGCAGCAGGACAAGTGGGGCAGGGACTTAAGAATATAGGACAATGTAGAATTGAATGGGTTTACCAATGAAATATGATGAGGAAAGGAAGAAAGAGAAGCTAGTGCAGGAGTGACAGTCAGGGAGAGGACTGAGGGCTCAAGGCATTAGAGATCATGGAGTCAAATAACAAGTGGGGTCTAGTCCATGGCAAGAACATTTTTTACATGCTTATGCTTCTCCTCTAGGCATTTCTCATTTCAAAGTGCAGCTTATCATTTTAATATTAATGATATTTACCTTTTGAATTGGGTATTAATCATAAGGTCAGATCAGTTTTCAAGAAGCTGGAAGATTTCACTGCTTGTTTGGGCACAAATCCTGGGATACCATGATCCAAACTAGCAGAAGATATGATTCCAAAAAGCCTTTCTCTGGTGGTCTGGTCTTGACAAAGATAATGGTTATGAGATTTGACCTGATTACTTCATGACTATCAGTCATTTCAGACTTGAAAAAAGGAATCTAGGGTTTGAATCTTTGTCACATAAATTATGTCCTATGTTACTTTAGAGAAGTCATTCAAACTTTCTGGGTCTCAGTTTCACTATTTTTAAAATACAGGGGTTGAACTAGTTGAATTCTGAATCCTGTAACTTTAGGACCCTTGGTAGGTTCTATGTTGTATCTAAAAAAATGCTCATATTAATTTACAGAATTTATATCCTAATACTCTAAATTTACCAATAAAAGTATTTATCCTAAAGCCATACAATCAGGAAACTTTAACCACCTTTCCGAGTTTCTGGTTATTTTTTTACATGTTTTTCTTTCCTTCTTCTTCCACCACCCCCTACTTCATATATACTCCATTCTTACCTCTACTGACCTTGATTTTGCTATTTATGATAACATTCCATCTGGACAAACTTTGAACCTTTTACTGTCTACTCTTGGTACTACATGCTGTTCATAGTCAACTTGTTAATTTATTTTCTTCTTGAACTGTTTGTTCACTCTCTATTTTCATAAATGTAGATGATAATGTAATCATATGTAGAAGCAAAGAATTGTTTTCGAGAGAAATTGCCCATAGAATGTATTACGTTGAATTCATTTGTTTACTTTGTATTTACTTATGTCTGTGTGTACACACTGAATTTCCTTAAGTGGAAAGTATGCTTATTGAAGACAGGGACTATTTCATTTATATCTTTGTATACTTAGCTTCTAACACAGTGTATGGCACATAGTAGGCACTTAATAAATGCTTGCTAAATTTGAATGGCATTGAAATTGAATTAAATTCTATATTTTGTAAGTTTTGAACAATTACAAGAATATTACTACTTATTTCATGGGAAAAGGAAAGTTGCATATCTCCAGAACAGACATAGAAAATACAGTAAAGAGGTGACTTAGATCTAAATGATAGAAATGAATTGGCCAAGGGCATAGTAACATTAAGCTTGTTTAAAGTGACCCATATTCCTGGAAATGCAGGTGCAATATTTTCCATTTGATGAGGCTATTCAATTCCAGACACAAATGGAATTAAGTTATGTGTATTATATGTATAATAAAATTTGCCACCTTAACTTGTACAGATGTAGGTTAATATTTTATTTGCATACATCCCCAAGTTTTTCCTGTTCTCTGCCTGGATTTATCACAAGTCTGCAGGCATGGCTGGCTGCTGGAAACGGACATGAACAATTAAACATTCAGTCAGAACTTCAGTGAAAGATTCCACTCTGGCTGCCTTTGCTAAACCTTTTTGGTAGCTCCTCTGATAAGGGAAAGAGAGATCCAAGTGTGAGAAATATGAAGCAGAGATGCAGATCTCATGCTTGCTTGGTACATTGCTATCTAAGAATTTGCTGATCCTGATTGGCATCAGTTAGCTTTTCCATGAGGGTCAAAAAATGTTCCTGTTTCTTCCTTTTTAAAACTAAGCTAAATCCCTTGACTGATTTACTCATTTCTTATCATCATAGTGAACTCAAGCAATTTCCTTAATGTTAGGATTTTTTAAAAGCCCCTTCTGGTTCATAAGCTGTTAAATATGTCATATGGTAGGATATAGATCATTAATATTCCCAGTTTGTTCTGTTAGAAGAAAAAAATACCACAGATTTAGGTATGCGGTGCTGTCAGATTGTGTTTAATCACTTTCATCAAATAATACAGTACGATAAATGTTGCTTTCTATTTTTAAATGAAACAGGCATACTTTTGAATATTTCAGTGACATTTAAAAAAAAATCCTTTGTACTCACTTATGTTTGTTCAAAGACAGCTCAATACTTTAAAAAAATGTATTTATCAACTTTTAAAAATATACCAACACAAAATATGTTTATGTATTTCTTTGTGGGCTTAATCATCTGCATACAAATAGATTTTTTTTCAAAAATAAGAATATACAGTCTCTTGAATACGAAAGTCAGATTTGTCCTCTGTGAATTGGAGGGGAAAAGGGTGTTTGTGTGGGAGGGACTTCTCCAGTTAAACAATATTTTTTTTTGTCAGAAGTTCATAGATATACAATTGGAAGGGACTTTAGTTGCCAGCAAACTCAATGTTCTTATTTTTCAAATGATCAGTAGGGCCTAGAGAGATTCAATAACTTGACCACCATCACACAAACAGGCAATGGCAGAGCTGGGATTTGAAACTAGGCCTCTAATTAGAAAGTTACTTTGTTTTTTTGTTTGTTTGTTTGTTTGTTTTTTCCCAGTGCAACACCTGTGGACAAAAGGTATATGTTGAATCTTTGGCAGAAATAATCTTTTTATCTCATTCAAATGTTGGGATTTTAGTGCATGGAGTGAAAAAAAAAAGAATCAATCTATGCATTTACATGTCCTGGGTGCCATTAGATGTTTCCAGGTGCTTAGATCCATCTCCACATTTCTGTGATATGGATGGGTACGCACTGTAGGGATTCAAAGACTGGACGAAGCATCATTTGCTACTTACTCAAAAAGCAAGCAAATGCCTTTACAATCAATCAAAATGAATCATTCTCTCTGTCCTCTCAGCCCTCCCTTCTGAATGTAGTTAAGGAGGATTCTGTTGTTCTTCTTAGGGGCCTGTCATGGAGCCTATCATTTGGCATCATTTGCCCAACTGTGGATAAGCAGCAACTCAGCTCCAAAGTGCCTCATTGTATAATCTCCAATTGCGGTCTTAGGTTTGTGCAGCCAACTCCATTTTTCTAAAGTTAATTGGACTGTTTTCCTGTGACTGAATTTATTCCTTTGAAGAATGGGATTTTTCCCACCCCCTACAAACATACCCTTAAAAGCAAATAGCAAACTTAAACAAGTCCAATGTAGTTCCTGTATTAAAAATATACAGAACCCAATGCTTTCACAGGTCAACATTTTTGATTCACCCTCCGCCAAACTAAACACTTGCATTATTCAACAAAACTTTTTTTTAACCACTTTCAATGTCAAAATATGTTAAAAGGCTATTTTGCCCTTCTACAGATGGAGGGGGAAGAGAAGCGTTTCTGAGGTAACAAAATTTTCTTTTCCCTTTCCTTCCCTTTTTCAATGGTTGTCATTGCTTTTAAACTCCCTTGACCTTTTGAGAGCAATAAAAGGCCCCCAAATAAAGCCTCCTTTCATGGAAAGTTTGCTGTTCTAGCATTCTCCTCTTCCATTAAACCTGCCTGTTTAGAAGAGAGTTGTAACCAGTCTCAGCTTTCACAGCAGATTTACAATTGGTCCAAATAGATGTTACTAAGGGTAACCACAATTTCTATGAGAGATACAGCCCCCTTTTTAACATACTTCAGTACATAGTGGAAAACAGAGGAGAAAACAGATCATAAGACAGAAAGGGAATTTAAAAATAAAAACAAATACAAATAAACCTTATCATATATGTTGATCATATTTGATCAATTGTCATTACTACTTCAGATACAATTGAAAAAGCCTCAGAACTCCATTTTTAGCACAGTTAATGTCATATGCAATCCACTTCCAACCACTGTTTCCTATCTTGGGTACCCTGGTGTTAGTTGAAGAGCTTGACTCTCAGCAACAGGCAGTTAACAATGCAGATTTACAAAATGCCAATAAGTTTTGTTTTGTGTCTCTGAGAAGCCACATGCAAAGGAGTTTAAAGGCTAGAAGACCATAATTATTTGCTTTTATGCCAAGAGTGATTGTGATGATAAATGATCTCCATACCTTTGTTAATACTGAATCTCCTGCCTAGCATGCCCTCTCTTCTCATTTCTAAATAAGAGACAAGTTATATACTAGACAAATTGCTGGACTTAGAGTCAGAGGACCTTTATACTGATTGAGGCTATTCCATGTGCTGACTTAGAGGTAAGTCAATTAATTTCTAAGGAACTTAGTGTCTTCTTCCATAGATATGAGGGCCTCTTCTGCATTGTCCAGCTCTAAAGCTATGAAACTATGATCCAAAACTAATTTACCTTTCAAGACATCTTTTGTAAATTTGGTTCTTGTTGATCTCATTCTATTTTGTTATATTATAGATGGTTTCTGGATTACACTTTTTTTTGTGAGTGTCAAATCATACACTGCCTTGACTTGTCCCTTATGTCATTTTGAATTAAATGAACATTTATTTAATACTTACTAGGTAAAAACGAAACATGAAGATATACAAAAATTTTAAAAAATGAAACAGTTCTTACCTTCAAGATCCTTACAGCCTACTAGGGGAAACAGTATGTACACAGACCAATAAATACAACATATACACAAAATTAATAAAAAGTAATTTTATAGGGTTATTATAGAACTAATATCGACAGTGATAAGTAGATGTTAGGTGTAGAATTTGGGTCTTAAACTGAGCCTTGAATGGAGATAAGGATGCCAAAGAGTAGAATTAAGGATGGAGAGTATTGCAGGCATGTTGGAAAGTCTGGGAAAAATCAGGGAGATGAAATTCCACATACAGGATGTAAAAATTGTGCCAATTTGACTAGAACATAGAGTGCATGGGGAATAGGGATGGGAATAGTGTTAAATAAGCTCATAAAGCTGTGCTAGAATTAAATTATGAAGGACTTTAAATGCTAACCAAAGTAGTTCCCATTTTATCCTAGATAAAATAGGGAGTCATTGGAGTTTTTTATGCAGTCAGCAAAATGATAAGCATGTATAAAGTATTTGCTTTGATCCAGACATTGTGCTAAGTAGTATGGCTACAAAGAAAGACAAAATAATGAACATTGCTCTTTCATGGAGCTCACATCCTAATGGAATGCAATTTCAGAGTGAAGGGCCCTGAGGTGGGATGGGCCAAGTTTGGGAATGGAGTCCTGCAGAAGGTGAAATTTGAAACACATCTTGAAACAAGGCAGGTATAGCATGGAATAGAGATAGTGTCATATTTGAGCATGAGCAAATAGGTTAGTATAAGTAGTCCTTATAGTGTGTGAAGGATAGAAAAATGTAAGACTATTAGAAAAATCAAAAGGAGTTAGATTCTAAAGGGCTTTAAATACCAAACAAATGATTTAATATTTGATACTAGAGATGAGAGAGAACCACTAGAATTTAATGAGTTGGGGTGGAGAGGGCGACATGGTCTCACTTTGAAAGCCGAGTGGAGTATGGATTGATGTTCGGCTACTGAATGGAGTATAGAATAGTGGAAGAGGGAATTGAAATAGCGAGACCAGTAAAGAAGGTACTGCAACGGCCCAGTTGCATCTGGAGCCATCTCCAGTCATCCTGATCTATACCTTGCCACTAGAAAAAGAAAGGCTGGTGACTTTGCTCAGTCTTCCCTCACTTAAATCCATGGCGTCACCTCCTCAGCATCATGGTCCTCCTCAAAAACAAAGTACAAACAAAAACAACAGCAACAGCCCAGGCAAAAAGTGATAAAGACCTGTAATAGTGTGGTGACTGTGTAAGTACAGGGAAAGAATGAATATAAGACATATTGTGAAGGAAGAAAAATAAGGTCAACAGATAGTACATGTTAGAGTGGGTCAGAATGAGGAGTCAAGAATGACAACAAGGATCACATCCTGGGTTACTGGGAGGACGGTGGTAACTGAATAGTAAGAAAATTGAGAAGATATATTTGTGGGAAAGATATTGTAATATTTTGGACATGTGTTTAACATGCTTATAAGATATCTAATTTGAAATGTCCAAAAAGCAGGTGATGGTGTGGGACTGGAGCTTAGAAGAGAAATTAAAGCTGGATATACAGAACTGGGATTCATCCATCTAGAGAAAATGGCTGAAGCCATGAAAGCTGATAAGTTCGGAAAGCAAGATAATATATAGGAAGAAGAGGACAGGGCCAAGGATAGAGTCTTGGGGGACACCCAGATTTAGTGGTTATAACCTTGTTGAAAAATCAACAAAGGAGATGGAGAAAGAGCAGGCAATGGTCAGACAGGTAGTAAAAATATCAGAAGAGCAGAATGTCATGAAAACTTAGTATATCCATGGGAGTTAAATGGTCAGACTTGTGTCAGATGTGACTAGGCCTTTTCATAGACTATAAGCTCCTTATGAATAGGAGCTGTGTCTTTGAATCACCTACTCTGTGGTGCCAGTGCTAATGATATAGTGGGGGCAGGTAATAAATGCTTAGGTCATTAAGAATGACTTCTCCAGGCATAGGCAATGGACCTAAATGAAAGAACATGCAGTTTTTATAATTTGTCTTTTCTATAGTTTTCAGCCTAAATGTAAAACTGATCTCAAATGGCCTTGGTTTCAGATGAACAAAGAGTTGTAGATTATCTGCTCCATTCTGAAAAAAGAAAATGTCACAGGGGAGAGGGGAGGGGTTCCTGGTGTTTAAGTGTTCACTGATGAGAAGCTGCCTTATCACCCACCAAAATTTCTAGAGACAACTGATACCTTACCCCAACCCTTTGATTCCACAAAGAAAAGTTTAGAACACATCTTTATAACTTATCACATCCTTTCTAAAGTCATCAGTTTAATAATATTTCTTATTACCATATGAGAAGTAGTTGGAAACAACATGTCATATGGACTAATTCTCTCTTTCTCTCTCTCTCTCTCTCTCTCTCTCTCTCTCTCTCTCTCTCTCTCTCTCTC
>NW_020947221.1:0-21362 GCF_900497805.2 Vombatus ursinus
TACATTTATTTCAATTTCTTTTTTTACTTATCACCTTAGAAACTTAAGCAGATAAAAAGTGTCCCCATAAGACTTTGAGAAAGAAGATTCTCAAGCAAGGGCTCTTAGTCAATGTGACAACATCAACAAGGTCAAGTCATGATCCGTATATCTTTGAGGCTGTATAAACATTAAGTGGATTGGCAGTTTTAAAAATAAATTGTGATTTATTTTTGTCTCTGAAATTTCCTACCTGAATGTAGTTGCATTTGAACAGGGGCAAAGATGCTGTCCTCTATGCAAACTTTTCCAACCATCTCTATTAAAAAGTCCATAAAACAAAGTATTGAAATGAAGATTGTATTGATTTCTTGCAAGTTATTGCAAGGTAAGAGGAAACCGTTATCTTCAAATCAATCAATGTAATCTACATTAAAGTACATTGTCTCTTACAGTGCCAGGAAACATTCAGTGAGCTCCATTATCCAAGGGTCATCTGTGACCACCTAATTTTGTCAGGTCTCAGATTTATGGTTCTATGTCCCCACCACCTTACAGTCAGCAAGACTGGTCAACTTTCATAAGATCTAATTTTAGTTTTTTTGTTTTTTTTTTCCTGTGGTTTCTTCACAAGGTTCATTAGTTCCTAACTTCTGGTTAATGATAGATGGATAGGTCCTATTCTTTTTTGACAGAGAAATATAGAGCCTTGGTCTTTTAAAATATTCAATATATTCATTCTTGTTTATAATTCCATAATGTTTGTATCTACTCGTTCGCTAATTATCTCTATTTTCATGAATCAATATTTTAGAAATATTAAATTAAATATGTTTTAAAATATGACTGAATATTTTCATAAAGCAAAAACTCTTAGGCTTTTCTAATGTTTTGTATTTCAAATGGCAACACAATGTTTACTAGACTTATTCTGTTTATTTTTCATTGTCTCCTTACATAGGATAAGGGTAGGGACTAGACTTGTGATTTCATTGGTTTAGGGAACTCCCAAGTGAGGAAACTCCCTCTAACAATGCAAGTTGGAACCTTCTTTATAACTTTATCATCTTAAAGGGCTATGTCTTGATTATTTTTGAAATTTCATTCTAACAATTTTCATCTGTGGGAAAAACTCATATGATAAATCACTTAAAGTAATATATTACCTAGTTAAAACATATAAGTAAAATTAGTCAGTCAGGTTAATTATTGTGCATCTTCAAGCTGTTAGACTATGCAAATTTGTCAAATATTATGAAACATTTACAACAGGATTGCATATTATAAAAATACTGAAGAAACTCCATCAAATTATATATGTGGTATCAGATATAGGAAAGAATCAAAGATGGAGCTAATACTACAAACCTTGTACAAGCTAATATAATGGTGATGGTAAATTGAGAAGTTGGGGAAGAACAAGTTTGGAGAATGAGGATAAGTGTTTGATCATAGACATGTTTGATTTTAGGTGAGAATAGGACATTCAAATGAAGATATTTGGCACTTTGAAATATGGATCTGGGGGCAGCTAGGTGGCACAGTGGATAGAGCACTGGCCCTGAATTCAGGAGGACCTGAGTTCAAATCTGACTTCAGACACATAGCACTTTCTAGCTGTGTTACCCTGGGCAAGTCACTTAACCCCAAATGCCTCACCAAAAAAAAAGAAAAGAAAAGAAAGAAAAAAAGAAATATGGGGCTAGAAATCTGAAGATATGGGTACAAATATAATCTAAGGAATAACATGCTTAGGGTTTATAATCAAAATTATCAGAATGGAATGGATTCCAAAAGAGACAGTTTAAGAAAAGAGGAAAGGAAGGTTTAGGACAGAACCTTGGGGACTATTTAAGGACTAGGAAGAGCTTGAGAAGTGAGTGAAGACCAAGAGAAGGAGAAAGTAGAGAAGTGAAGGGACACTTGGGAACACAATGTCAGGGACTGGTACATGGTTTCAAATGACAGAGAGATCAAGGAAGATGAGAATAGGTGGGTGAGGGGAAGATCCTTGAGTTTTGTGAAAAAATACTATTAGTAACCTTAGAGGGAAGCAATAGTAAAGTGGTCAGAACAGAATACAGATGGTAAGGGTTTAAAGAATGAGTGAGATATAAGAAAATCAATATAAGGAGCACAAACTATATTTTCTAGGAATGTGACAAGGAAGAAGAGGAGAGAAATAGGATAATAGATTAAGAAGGTGGCAAGGTCAATGGAAAGTTTCCTTGTTTGTTGTTGAGAGGGGATACCTGATAGCCTCTCATATGCTAAAGGAAAAGCTGAGAGTGCAGACTGTCTTTCAATCCATCATCCTCCTGGGATTTTCATCACTAATGACCATTTGAAAGCAAGAGATTAGATATATATAAAAAGCAGTACCTATTTCTGTGGTCTTCTAAGATTCTTAAAGCACTTTATTAAGGCTCTGTGAGGCAAAAGATGCAAATAGTATAACCCCCATTTTAAAAATGAAGTCCATAGAGATTAGGTGATTTGTCCATAGTCACAAAGCTAGTAAGCATTTAAGTGAGAACTCATAATTAGAAGTAGGATTTAGAATTGAAGGAGACCTTGTTACAAATTATCTTGTCAAACTCCCTCATTTTACAGATGAGTAAAATAAGATCTCTGGAGCTGAAGCAACATATCTATAGTCATACATATAGTTAAATGGAAGAATCAGGAATTGAAGCCATGTCCTCAATTATTCCAAAAATCATCACATTTCAAACTGTCTCTGCCCTTTAATAATCTAAACAGGTAAATGAGCAGTATCTCTTTATCCTTTCTATGTTCTGGAGAATGTTACCTATTACCTCTTCATAATATCACTTTGTAGCACAGATTCTTAAGGGAATATTATCATGCTATAGTATGCTCTCAATCCCCACATTTCAGAACCATAAGACTAGTTTCTTTTGAATAGTATTTTATTCATTCAATTATATGTAAAGATAATTTTAGCACTCATTTTGTGAAATTTTGAGTTCCAATTTTTTCTCCCTTCCTCCTCAACCTTCTTCTAAAATGGTAAGCAATTTGATAAAGGTTATATGGGTGCAATCATGTAAATATATTTCCATATTAGTCATAGTTGTGAAAGAAGAAACTTACCAGAACAGGAAAAGTCATGAAAAATAAAATGAAAATAGTATGCTTCTATCTACATTCAGAATCAATCAAATCTTTCTCTGGCTGTGAATATCATTTTTCATCATGAGTCCTTTGTAATTATCTTGGATCATTGTATTACTGAGAAGAACTAGGTCATTCATAGTTGATCATCATAAAATGTTGCTGTTAACTGTGTACAATGTTCTCCTGGTTCTCATTTCACTTGGCATCAGTTCATGTAAGTCTTTCCAGGTGAGATTCACCTGCTCATTATTTCTTATAGCACAATAACATTTCATCACAGTGACATACAACAATTTGTTCAGCCATTCCCCAATTGATGAGCATCCCCTCAATTTCCATTTTTACCACCATAAAAAGAACTGCAATAAATATTTTTGCACGTGTAGGTCCTTTTCCCTTTTTTATGATCTTTTTGTGATACAGACTTCATAATGGTATTGCTGGATCAAAAGTTATGCACAGTTTGGTTGCCCTTGGGACATAGTTCCAAATTACTCTTGAGAATGGCTGGATCAGTTCACAACTTCACTAAGTACATTAGTATTCCAATTTTCCCACATCCTCTTCGACATTTATCATTTTCATTTTTTGTCTTATTAGCCAATCTGATAAATGTGAAGTGGTACCTTAGAGTTGTTTTAATTTGCATTTCTCTGATCAAAAGTGATTTAGAGCACATCTTTATATGCCTATAAATAACTTTGATTTATTTATCTGAAAATTGCCTGTTCATATCCTTTGGTCATTTATCAATTTGGAAATGATTTGAATTCTTACAAATTTTACTCAGTTCTCTATATATTTGAGGAAATGATGCCTTTATCAGAAACACTGACCATACAAATTGTTTCCCAGCTTTCTGTTTTCCTTCTAATCTTGGTTGCATTAGTTTTGTTTGTGCAAAAGCTTTTTAATCTATTTTACATTTTGGAATGCTCTCTATCTCTTGCTTGATCATGAATTCTTACACTTTCCATATTTCTGACTGGAGACTATTCCTTGATCTCCTAATTTATTTATGATATTACCCTTTATGTTTAAATCATGTACCCATGTTGACCTTATCTTGGTATTGTACGAGATGTTGGTCTATACCTAGTGTGTACCTTATTGTTTTTGGTTTTCCCAGAAGGTTTTTTTTTTTGACAAATACTGCATTCTTATCACAGAACCTGGGGTTTTGGGGTTTATCAAACACTAGGTTACTATGGTCATTTATTACTGTGTCTTCTATACCTAATCTACTCCACTGATCCACCATTGTATTTCTTAGCCAATACCAGATAGTTTTGATGATTACTAATTTATAATACAGTTTGAGATCTGGTCTTGCTAGGCTACTTTTATTGCATTTTTTTTTCATTAATTCCTTGTGTGTTCTTGACCTTTTGTTCTTCCAGATGAATTTTGTTGTTATTTTTTTAGCTCTATCAAATAATTTTTGGTAGTTTGATTGGTATGGCACTAAACAAGTAAATATGTTTAGTCAGAATTGTCACTTTTATTATATTGGCTCAGCTTATCTATGAAATATTTTTCTAATAGTTTAGATTTGACTTAATTTTTGTGAATAGTGTTTTGTAATTATATTCATATAATTCCTGAGTTTGTCTTGGCAGATAGACTTCCAAGTATTTTATATTGTCTGCAGTTATTTTACATGGTTTCTCTTTCTGTGTCTTGCTCCCGGGGTTTGTTGTTGGTAATATATACATACATATATATAAATGCTTATGATGTATGTGGGTTTATCTTATATCTTGCAACTTTACTATAGCTGTTAATTCTATCAAGTATTTTTTAGTTGATTCTTTAGGGTTCCCTAAGTATACCATTATGTCAAAGAATGATAATTTTGTTACCTCATTGCCTATTCTAATTCCTTCAATTTCTTTTTCTTCTCTTATTGCTAAAGCTAACACTTCTGGTACACTATTAAATAATAACAGTGATAATGACCATCCTTCTTCACCCCTGATCTTTTTGGGAAGGCTTCTAGCTTATCTTCATTATACATAATGCTTGCTGATGGTTTTAGATAGCTACTGCTTATCATTTCAAGGAATGTTCCCTTTTTTCTTACGCTCTCTAGTGTTTTTAATAGGAATGATTGCTGTGCTTTATCAAAAGCTTTTTCAGCATTTATTGAGATAATCATATGATTTATTTTGGTTTTGTTATTGATATGGTCAATTACGTTGATAGTTTTCCTAATATTGAACCAGCCCTACACTTCTGGTATAAATCCAACCTGGTGAGACTGTATAATCCTTGTGATGTGTTGCTGCAATTGTCTTGCTAATATTTTATTCAAAATGTTTGTATTGATATAGTTTTCTTTCTCTATTTTAGCTCTTCTTCATTCAGGTATTAGCACCATATTTGTGTCATAGAAGGAATCTGTAGGGCTCCTTCTTCTGGTGTTTTTCCAAATAGTTTATATAGCATTGGAATTAAATGCTCTTTAAATGTCTGGTAGAATTCATATGTGAATACATCTGGCCCTGGGAATGATTTTTTAGGGAGTTCATGAATGTTTTGTTAAATTTATTTTTCTCAGATGGTGTTATTTAGGCATTCTATTTCCTCATCTGCTAATCTGGATAATTTATATTTTTCATAAATATTCATGAATTTTACTCAGATTGTCAGACTTATTGGCATATAATTGGGCAAAATATTTCCTAATGATTGCTTCAATTTCTTCTTAATTGGTGGTGAATTTAACCTTTTCATTTTTGATATTAGATATTTGCTTTTCTTCTTTCTCTTTTTTAAAATCAAATTAACTAATGGCTTGTCTATCTTATTTTTTTCCATAAAATCAGCTCCTAGTTTTATTTATTAGATCTAAAACTAAAATTATTGTTTTCTTACTTTCAATTTTATTAATCTCACCTTAGGTTTTCTGGATTTCTGATTTAGTGCTCAACTGGGAATTTGCAATTTGTTCTTTTTCTAGGTTTTTTTAAGTTACATGCCCAATTCTTTTCTCTATTTTGTTAACATAAGAATTTAAAGAAATAAATTTCCCCTATGTACTACTTTGGCAGTATCCCATACATTTTGGTATGTTGTCTCATTGTTGTCATTCTTTTTACTGACATTATTGATGGTTTCTATGATTTTTTTTCCTTTATCCACTTTTAATCCATTTTTCCACTGCCCTTTGTTGAGTGTAATTTGTATTGTATTAAAATCTGAATATGATACATTTAATATTTCTGCCTTCC
The DNA here is from genome assembly GCF_900497805.2 of Vombatus ursinus. Classification (NCBI taxonomy): domain Eukaryota; kingdom Metazoa; phylum Chordata; class Mammalia; order Diprotodontia; family Vombatidae; genus Vombatus; species Vombatus ursinus. The sequence continues at coordinate 6,354 of NW_020947221.1, forward strand.
TATATTTGATTTCAAGGTTTTTTTATCCTAATATTTGGTCAATTTTTTGTGTAGGTTTTATGTGCTACTCACAATAAGGTATATTCCTTTCTGTTCCTATTCAGTTTTCTCCAAAGGTCTACAAATTTTTAATATTCTATTCACCTCCTTAGTTCTTTCTTATTTTATGAGGGGTTGGATTTTTTGGGTTCTGAGTGGGAGAGTTGAGGCCCCCCACTAATATAGCTTTGCTGTCTATTTCTTCCCATAACTCCCTTAACATCTCCTCTAAGAATTTGAGTGATATACCACTTGTTGTATATATGTTTTGCATTGATATTACTTCATTGTCTATGGTACCTTTAGCAAAATATGGTTTCCTTCATTATCTATTTTTATTAGATCTACTTTTTTTGCTTTGTGGTCTGAAATCAGTATTGCTACTCCTGCTTTTTTTATTTCAGCTGAAGCATAATAGACCTTGTTCCAGCCTTTTGTCTTTACTCCTTGTGTCTCTTTGCTTCAAGTGAGTTTCTTGTAAACAACATATTGTAAGATTTTTGTTTTAGATCCAATCTGCTATCTGCTTTCATTTTATGTGAGAGTTTATTCCATTCACATTTGTAGTAATGATTATTAACTGTGTATTTCCCTCCATCCTATTTTTCCTTCTTTTTTGTTCTCTCTCTAGTATTGAGTAGATTCAATCTCACAAGATTTTTCTTTTTCTTTTTTTACTTAAAATACATCATCTGTGTTGATGTCTTTTATTTTAAAATCATACTCATTTCTGACTATATTCCCCTTCCTCTAGGTAGTAAACTAATATTCCTAACAAATATTAGAAAAGAAAAAGGGATAATTCAATGAGCATGTATTAAGCACCTACTAAAGCTGAGGCATTATGTTATTTATTAATGATAGAAAGATAAAAAGTAAAGCAATTCCCACTCTTAAGGGACTTAGATCTTAATGAGAGAGCGATAACATGTATAGAGATTAGTAAAAACAAAATATATAAATGATAAATATAAAGTCATTTCAGGGTATAGTGAAACATTAACAATTAAAGATTCAAGAAGGGTCTTACAGAAGGCTGCACAAAAGTCATGTCAACAATCTTTTATTAAGCAACTACCATATGTTAGGCATAATTTTAAGCATACAAAGAACATGATCCACACTCCCACCCCACCCTCATTATACTTTTTTTAAAAAGCAGTCTTAAAAGGAACTAGGAATTCTAAGAGGTAGAAGTGAGGAAGAAAAGCCTTCCCTGAATAAAGGCTAACCTGTGCAATGGTATGGACATGAGTTATAGAACAGAATATTGATGGAACTGGCAAGGTGTGAGTTACATATACACCATGCACACACCCACAGTATTAGTGAGAATTATTGCAAGCACAATATGGTTCTACCTTTGGGCAGTTGGGTTGTACTGTCTCAGCCCCCGCCCCCAGCTAAGATCCAGTTACGGGCACTTTGAGCAAGGAAATTAAAAAAGTATTTTTTTTAGGCCTCTGGCTAGGAACTCCTGAAACCCCAGAAGAACTCATTGCTTACTGTTTTTAACTTTTGTTAGTGGCTTTTGTTTGTTTTTATCCTCTGGACTACTTTTAAACCATCTTGAGAATAACTTCAAAAAAAAGAAAAAAGGAAAAAAAGAAAAAATAAGTAAAAGAAAAAAAGAAAAAAGAAGAAAATAACTTCAACCTGAGAGTATTAGAATATGATCTTAGTAAAGGGATTGGTTGTGTGAACCCTTGGGCTATGAATGATCCATTGTACCAGTTGCATAATAGCTACCCCAACAGATCTGGTGGATATAACATTGTGTATTGGGAATAAACAAGTAAGCTATGTTAGCTGGAATGTTGAAAACTTGGTGGCATAGGGAGGGGAGAAGAGAATTCAGATAGGAAAAAAAAAATTAGGTTGGAGCCTAATTGCAATAGCTTTAAAGGCCATATCAGGAAAGTCTGTATTGTATTGTAAGAGCAATAGGGAGTCACTGAAATTTCTCCTTCAGGGGAATGACACTGTTAGGACTATGATTTCAGAATTTTAAGCTTCAAACATAAATGATTCATCACCATGTAAAGTTAAATATAATGAAAAAGGGTTTTCTATCCTGTCACATTTGGGCTTATATTGCTTACTCCAATTTAAAATATATATTAAGTTATACAAAATAATTTTTTCATAAAACAAAAATTGGTAATAAGTGGTTAGACCCTGGTAATTTTTTTAAAAATAATTAATTAATTAATTTACTTTTAGTTTTCAGCATTCACTTCCATAAGATTTTGAGTTCCAAATTTTCTCCCCATCTCATCCCTCCCCAAAATTCAAGATGGTATGCATTCTGTGTAGCCTTTCCCCTAATCTACCATCCCTTCCCCTAATCTAACCTTCCATTATCCCCTTCCCCTTCAATTTTCCTGCAGGGCAGGATAGATTTTTATATCCCATTTCCTGTATATCTTGTTTCCCAGTTGCATGTGAAAACAATTTTTTAACATTTGTTTTTAAAACTTTGGGTTCCAAATTTTCTCCCTTCCTCCCTTCCCACCCACCCCCATTGAGAAGGCAAACAAGTCAATACAGGTTATACATGTGTAGTCATGCAAAACACTTCCATATTAGTCATGTTGTAAAAAACTGAATATATTTCCCTTAATCCTACCCCACCCCCATTTATTCTATTCTCTCTTTTGACCCTGTCCTTTCTTAGAAGTGTTTGCTTCTGATTCCCCCTCCCCCAATCTGACCTCCCCTCTATTATCCCCCTGCTCTCCTGTCCCCCCCCATTTTCTTGTAGGGTAAGAGAGATTTCCATACCCAATTGAATGTGTATGTTATTCCTTCCTTAAGCCAAATCCAATGACAATAAGATTCACTCATTCCTTCTCACCTTCCCCCACTTCCCTTCAACTGTAAAAGTCTCTTCTTGTCTGTTTTATGTGAGATAATTTACCCCATTCTACCTCTCCCTTTCTCCTTCCCCCAGTATAATCCTCTCTCACCCCTTAATTTTATTCTCCAGATATCACGCATTTATCTTCAATTCACCCTGTGTCCTCTATCTATCTATCTATCTATCTACACATACATACATACATACATACATACATACATACATATAATTTTTCCCTAATACTGACAAAGGTCCCATGAGTTACAAATATCATCTTTCCACGCAGGAATGTAAACAGTTCAACCTTAATAAGTCCCTTGTGATTTCTCTTTCCTGTTTACCTCTTCATGTTTCACTTGAGTCTTATATTTGAAAGTGATATTTTCTATTCAGCTCTGGTCTTTTCATCAAGAATGCTTGAAAGTCCCCTATTTCACAGAATGTCCATTTTTTCACCTGAATGTCCATTTTCCCCCCAGAAGTAAATTACACTCAGTTTTGCTGGATATGTGATTCTGCATTGTAATCCTATCTCCTTTGCCCTCTGGAATATTATATTCCAGTCCCTTAATGTAGAAGCTGCTAAATCTTGTGTTACCCTGATTGTGTTTCCCCAATACTTGAATTGCTTCTTTCTGGCTGCTTGTAATATTTTCTCCTTGACCTGAGAACTCTGGAATTTGACTACAATATTCCTAGGAGTTTTCCTTTGGGGATCTCTTTCAGGAGGTGGTCAGTGTATTCTTTTCATTTCTATTTTATTCTCTGGTTGTAGAATATCAGGGCAGTTTTCCTTGATAATTTCTTGAAAGATGATGTCTAGGCTCTTTTTTTTTATCTTGGCTTTCAAATAGTCCAACAATTTTTAAATGATCTCTCTTGAATCTGTTTTCCAGGTCAGTTGTTCTTCCAATGAGATATTTCCCGGAGCAGCTAGGTGGTACAGTGGATAGAGCACTGACTCTGAAGTCAGGAGGGCCTGAGTTCAAATCAGGCCTCAGATCAAATGCTTGACAGTTAGTAGCTGTGAGACCCTAGGCAAGTCACTTAACCCCAATTGCCTAAGCAAAAAAAAAGAGAGAGAGATATTTCACTTTTTCTATTTTTTGATTCTTTGGTTTTGTTCAAAGTGTCTTGATTTCTCATAAAGTCACTATCTTCCAATTGCTCTATTCTAATTTTAAAGGAAGTATTTTCTTCAGTAAGCTTTGAACTTCCTTTTCCATTTGGCCAATTTTGCTTTTCAAGGCATACTTCTCTTCATTGGCTTTTTGGACCTCTTTTGCCATTTGTATTAGGCTATTTTTAAGGTGTTATTTTCTTCAGTATTTTTGGGGGGGTCTCCTTTACTAAGTTGTTGACTTGTTTTTCATGATTTTCTTGCATCACTTTCATTTCTCTTCCCAGTTTTTTTCTACTTATCATCCTTGCTTCTTGAACTCCTTTTTGAGCTCTTTTATGGCCTGAGACTAATTCATATTTTTTCTTAAAGTCTTTGGATATAGGAACTTTGACTTGGTTGTCTTTTTCTGGTTATATGTTTTGATCTTCTCTGTCACCAAAGAAAGATTCTATGCTCTGACTTTTTTGTAAAGTTTGCTCATGATCTCAGCCAATCACTTGAGTTTTAAACTCTTTGTTAAGGTAGGGGTCTGCTTCCAGAGTGGAGAATGTACTGTCCCAAGCTTCAGGGGTTTTATGTAACTCTTTTCAAAGATACTTCTAGGAACCTGTAGGTTTTCAGTTCTTCCAAGGTGGTATGATAAAGGGTGAGGCATTTACTCCTTTCCTGCCCTGTGTTCTGGTCTGTGAGTGACCACAAGCATTATTTTCTGTCTTGAATCTGTGAGGAGGATTCCCTCTCCACCACCTCTTCACTACAGAACTGCCACCCAGAACTGTGACCCAGATCCAAGCATGGGCAAAGGAAGGGAATCCTGCACCACCAAAGAGATTTCTGCAATCCCCCTCTTTTCAGCCACTCAATTCCCCCTCAGTCTGTGGGCTGATAGTTGCAGAAGCAGCCGATGCCCTGGGGCTGCCTGTGGGCACTAGGGCTGGGACTGAGCTTCTATCTCACCACAGTCATAGACTTTTCCTATTGACCTTCTAAGTTGTCTTTGGCATTTGTGTTTTAAGAAGTCTGGAAACTGCCACAGCTGCCCATGATTCAGTCCTCTGAGGCCTGCTTCAGGTTCACCAAGGCCTGTTTTGCCTGTGTGCCCATGCTGTCCATGCTGAACTGCATTCCTCTCCCCACCTGCCACAATATATCTTTCAATTCAACCATCCAGGTTGTCTTGGGCTGGAAATTTGTTTCATTCTGACTTTTTGTGGGTTCTACTGCTTCAGAATTTGTTTAGAGTCATTTTTTACAGGTTTTTGGAGGAGTTTGGGGGAGAGCTCAAACAAGCCACTGCTTTTACTCTGGATCTTTGCTCTGCCCACTATAGAACCTGGTCATTTGCAGATTGGTCTGGTCTGGTTGTGGTGAGAGCTATACAAATGTGTAAATATACAGTTATATTTAACCTGTTTTTACAAAAGTTCCTCATAAATTCTCCAAAGAAATACTTGTAATGTGTTGGAAAACATTTCACTCATCTCTGTCATTATTTGTGGGACAAATGTCACATGTGTATCCAAAAACCTGCCAGATCAGCATGTTTATATATACTCCATCATTACTCATTCCATTCTTCTAATTCATTTGACTGTTGACACTGGTTATAGGTTTTTCCACTCATTTAAGTGAATTTATATTTATTTTGCTGTTATCTGTGGACATACCAGTATATATTGGAGACAAAGATGGATGAAAGTAAATTTAATGGCTAGGAAATATATGCTAAAAGGACAGATATGGTTTGTATAGTGGGATTTTATAGGAATATGACATTAATCATCTGCTTTACTTTGGTGGGAGATCAGGTAAAATATTGCTAATCATAATAGCAGGAAATAAACATTGAAAAATTAATTGATTACAAGTATATGTTTGATGCATTAGATGACCCATGATTTTATCAGATGAATATTCCTTTTATCACTTTCTCTAAACATTCATTTCCTTTGGCACTCTTATCTATGTTTGAACATATATTTTCCATTGAAAATTCATCCAGTAAGCTGGAGGCTTTCCTTTTCATCTTTGTGTGCTGAGAATATCTCTTATCTGTCATTCTCATAATGGAATCATCCCAATTCATTTGTATGTACACATAGGTGTGTGGTTTTCTATATCTTTTGGTTTAATACATAAGAAAAATAGCAATACAGATATGGGAGGGCAGGTAGGTAGCTCTATGGGTACAATGTTGGGCCTGGAATCAGAAAGACATCTTCCTGAGTTCAAATCTGGCCTCAGGCACTTACTGGCTGCATGACTTTGGTTAAGTCATTTAATCCTATTTGATTCAGTTTCCTCATCTATAAAACAAGCTAGAGAAAGAAATGGCCAATCACTGGTGTATTTGTCAACAAAACCCTAAACAGGGTCATGAAAAGTCAGTTATGTATGAAAAATGATTGAACAACAACACCCAGTTATACCAGCATCATGCCAGTTCAGAGCAAAAGAGACAGAGTGTTGTGAATAGACAATTTTGAAACTGTGAGATTCCTCTTCCCTTATGGACCCTTTCTTCTAAAATTCTACCATGGACACTCTTGAAATTAAAGATGAATTTGCAGGACTAAAGGTTATTCTATATTATAAAAAAATGTTTCATAAGTGGCTAAGCTAAAAAAAAAAGTTTAATATCAGAAGGACACATACCTGGAGATGGATCTACCTATAATTGGCTAGGCTAATCCTTTGATGAAAAATTTTTAACCCAACACCATCCAATACTTGAAGCTTTATCAGAGTCATAGTGGCTCAGTGTTGAAAGAATCCTGGATATCCTGGATTTGATGTTGGAGGATCTGGTTAGAATCTGACACTTATGACCTGTATGGCTTTGGGCAAGACACTGAACTTCTCTGCATCTCTGTTTCCTTGTTTTTAACATGAAGAAATTTGATTAGTCAAACTTTGAGGTCCCTTGGAGTTCTAAATCTATGTTTCAATGATCCTCTATAGTTTTATTGTGGTTGTTGTGTTTATGTGCTTTGTTTTTACATTACAAAAATTTATAGATTACTCTTACTTCCTGAGAGATCACTCATAAGAAAATAAATCTGCTAAGTAAAATTAATAATAAATAATTATCATGATAATGATGATAATAATAATACTTCATCTGAAAGTGAATATAATATTTCAGATCTGTGTTGCACTCTCACTTTCTATTTTTTTCAATTAACTGAAATATATTTCTCTTTCCTCCCAACCCCTACACCATTTGATGCAAAAGAAAAACAAATTTCTTGTAACAAATATACAAAATTAGACAACACAAATTCCCTCAATGGCTGTACATAAAAATGCGTGTGTCTCAACCTAAATTCTAAATCCCATCACCTTTCTGTCATGGATGGCATGTTTCATCCTCAGGCCTCTGGAATCATGATTGGTTACTGTAATGATAATAGTGTTTGCAAATTTCAAAGTTGTTTGCTTTTATGGTGTTACTATTATTTAATTTGTTTTCCTTGTTATGGACATTTCATTCTTCATAAGTATATGAATGCTCTCAAAATAGTTCATTCTTATAACATAAAGGTTATAATACAAAGTGTTCTATTTCTGCTTGCTTCATTCTGCTATTCATAAATATTTCCATGTATTTTTGAAATAATCTATTTTCAAACTTCTTATAATACAATACTATTTCATCACATCATTTACAAAAACTTATTGGGCCATTTCTCAGATGATGGGGATCACAATAATTTCCAGGTTTATTTAATTTTTTGCCACCACCAAAATATCAGATCTAGGTATTTTTGTAGTTAAAGGAACTTTTCCTTTTTATTTTATCTCTTGTGAATGTAGGCCTAACAATATATGTGAGTTAAAGGGCACACACTGTTTAGTAACTTTTTGTGTACACTTCAAAAGTGCATTACAGAATGGTGTACCTTTTCACAGGTCCACCAACTGTACATCAATGTACTTGTTTTCCTTCAACCCTTCCAACATATATCATTTACCTATTTTCACCATCATTGCCACTGTGATGAGTACAAGGTAAAATCTCAGAACTGCTATGTTTTACATTTTTCTAGTAAGTAATAATTCTGAGTATTTTTTTTCATATGGCAATAAATAGCCCAGGTACCTTCTGTTGAGTACTGTCTCTTCATAGCCTTGACCTCTTTATCAATAAAAGAAGGCTGTTGTTCTTAATACATTTAAATCATTTCCTTATGTAATTTGGAAATGAAAACTTTACTAAAGAAACTTGCAATAAAGATTTTCCCAGTTAATTGTTTCCTTTTAATCTCAGATATATTAAATTTATTTGTGCAGAAACTTTAAATTTTATTTAACCAAAATTATCTATCTTATATTCTGTGATCCTCTCTATCCCTTGTTTGGTCATGAACTTTTCTCCTATCCATAGATCTTAAAGGTAATTTTATCTTTATTTCTCTAATTAATTTGTGCTGTGACCTTAAATCATGTATCTTTTTTTGGTTTATGATGTGAGGTGTTTGTCTAAATCTAATTTCTTCATATTGATGTACATTTTCATAATAGTTTTAGTGAATAGTGTGTACTTATCCTAACAGCAAGGGTTTATTGAATACTAGGCTATTAGATATGTTTGCTTAAGCATGCTATATGCCATATTTATCCTACAACTAGGTCTCTCTTATTAACCAGTACCAAATCATTTTGGAAGTTAGTGCTTATAATATAGCTCAAGATTTGGTATTGATAGGCCCTCTTCTTTCCCATTGCTTTTCAGTATTTCTCATAAGTTTTATCATCATCACCATCATGATTATCATCATCATGATTACTAACATTTATATAATGCTAAGTATTTGCCAGGCAAATACTGGTAAGCATTTTGCAATTTAATTATTGTCTCATTTGATCTCTACAATAACTCTGGAGGGTGGGTGATATTATTATTATTATTATTGCTATTTTACAGATGAGGAAACTCAGATAAAGAGCAGTTAAATCACATGACCAGGGCCCCACATCTGATAAGTGTATGAGGTTGGAGTTTAACTTAGGTCATCCTGACTTCAGGGTACTGCGGAAACCAGTGCATCTTCTAGCTGCCTTGACAGTATTATTTTTCATCTCCTGAAAGCAATCTTTTGTAGTTAAATATTATCTATCAAAGCATGTGTTCCACCTATATGTATACCTTTTAAGAGCAACACACAATGATGAATCATCAAAGTATTGCATTTGTAAAGAACAAATGTGGATGGGTTAATATATTATTGCCATATATTGCTATCAGCATAAATTTATTTTATTGTTTCTTAATATCTCATGGAGTCATTATCATCCACTTGACCAATTCTAATGTTAAGAATATATTTTCTTCAGTGAGGATTTGTAACTTCTTTTAGCATTTGGCCAATTTTGATTTTTAATCAAGAAGTTATTTACTTCAATAGATTTTTTACATATGGCTTTTTCTGCTTTTTAAAGAATTATTTTCTTCAGTATTTTTGTGCTTCTTTTTTTTCATGTTGTTAATTCTCTTTTTATATTTTTTTTGCATAGTTCTCATTTCTTTTTCTCATTTGCCCCTTTATTACTCTTACTTGATTTTTAGATTTTTTTAGCTCTTCTAGGAATTTTAGCTTTAGAATTAGAAGCATTAGAATTCTTGCTTAAAAATCAGCTTGAGCAAACTTCAGAAAAACCTGGGAAGACTTGTATGGACTGATGCTGAGTGAAGTGAGCAGAACCAGAAGAACGTTGTACATAGTAACAGCCATGTTATGAGATGACTAACTTTGATAGACTTAGCCCTTCTCAGGAATGAAAGGATCTAAGACATCCCCAAAAGTCTCAGGATGGAAAATATTATCCATATCCAAAAAAAGAACTATGCAGTTTGAATGCAGATCAAAGTATACTATTTGCTATTTTTTCTTCTGTTTTGTTTTGTTTCCTCTTTCTTGTGATTCCTTCTATTGCTTCTAATTGTTACAACAAGACTAATGTGAAAATATGTTTAATAGGAATGTATATGTAAAGCCTATAGCAGATTGTGGGCTGTCTAAGGGGGGGAGGGGGAGAAAAATTTAAAACTGAAAAGCTTATGGAAGTGATTGTTGATAAATCAAAATAAATTAATAAAATATTTTAAAAAAAGAAAAAAAATCAACTTGGGCCCAGAAGGTATTTTATACTTTAAAAAATAATAAATGCTTGAGTGGTAAGGGTAGAGTCAAGATGACATATTAAAAAGCCAAATATTAAAAGTTCAAAACTGCCAAACTTCCCCCAAAGCCTCTCCCAAAAAATGGCCACAGAAAACACTAAACAAAATTCTGATCAGGAAAGCCTCAAGGAAGTCATAGTGAGTATTTTTTTTCCAGCCTAGGACAACTTAAGAGGACAGAAAGAGAGGTCTGAGGACACTGTTCAGGAGCATGAAGCATGGTGGAAATGGCACTAGCTTTAGTCTAGGGGGCAGCATAAGTTCTCAGGTACAGTAAGAGGACTGAACACTGGATGACAAAGAGATTCCAGTGGACTCCAATACTAGCACTTTGGCAGCAGAGTGGACAGGTCTGTTGCCATTATCTATTTCAAGAGTAACAGTTCCAGGGTAGAGAAAAGTGGTAGCAATCAAGAGGGATTGCAGACCAGGAAGGTAGAGACCAGACCTTTACCCAAATTACATCAAATTGGAAGCATCAAAAACTTACGAGTTCAACAAAAATAACAACTAAAAGAATCAGCATAAAAAGTTACTATCGTGATAGCATATTAAAGACAATAGACAATGACTTGAAAATGTCTACAAGTAAATCCTCAAAAAAAATACAGAATGGACATAAGTCTAACAAAAATTCCTAGAAGAGCTAAAAAAATCTAAAAATCAAGTAAGAGTAATAAAGGGGCAAATGAGAAAAAGAAATGAGAACTATGCAAAAAAAATATAAAAAGAGAATTAACAACATGAAAAAAAAGAAGCACAAAAATACTGAAGAAAATAATTCTTTAAAAAGCAGAAAAAGCCATATGTAAAAAATCTATTGAAGTAAATAACTTCTTGATTAAAAATCAAAATTGGCCAAATGCTAAAAGAAGTTACAAATCCTCACTGAAGAAAATATATTCTTAACATTAGAATTGGTCAAGTGGATGATAATGACTCCATGAGATATTAAGAAACAATAAAATAAATTCAAAAGACTGACTAAAAATAGAAGCAAATATGAAATACTTCATAAAAAAACTGACCTGGAAAATAAATAAAGGAGGAATAATTTAAGAATCATTGGACTACCTGAAAGTCAAGATCAAAGACTCTAGACACCAGATTTCAAGAAATTTAAAAGGACAGCTGCCTTGATATCTTAGAACCAGAGGGGAAAGTAGAAATTTGAAGAATCCACTGATACCACCTGAAAGACATTCCTAAGTGAAAATTCCCAGGTATATTATAGCCAAATTCCAGAGCCTTAAGATCAAGAAAAAATACTGTAAATAGCCAGAAAAAAAAGAATTCAAGTGTTATAGAACCACATTCATGATCACACAAGATTTAGCAGCTATCAAGTTAACGAAATGGAGGTCTTGTATTCTGGAAGGCAAAGGAGTTAGGATCTCAACTAAGAATAAACCATACAAATAGAAGTTAAGGAGAGGAATAGAATTTTATAAAAGTTATATATCATAGACTATAGCTTTTTTTCAGTTGTACATGGCATCTTCACAAAACTGATCACATATTAAAGCATAAAACTGTCACAAAAATGCAGAAAAGTGGAAAGAATAAATGTGCCATTTGCGTTCACAACACAATAAACATTACATTCAATAAATGGCCTTGGAAACACAATTTAAAATTAATTAGAAAACAAATAATATTTTCTATAATTAGCATTTTATAACGAATTGGTACATTCATTTCAATTTAACAAACAACTATTTTTATTGTGTTTATTATTTTATTTTCCCTAATTATATGTTAAAAAACTGAAATTCATTTTTAAAACTTTGAGTTCCAAATTCTCCCCCTTCCTCCCTCCCCACTTCCCTCATGGAGAATGCAAGCAATTCAATATGGGTTATACATGTGTAGTCATGAAAACATATTTCCATATTAGTCGTGTTGTAAAAGAAAACAGACAAAAAACTGAAGAAAAACAAAGTTTAAAAAAAGTAGCTTCAATATGTATTCAGACATCATCAGTTCTTTCTCTGAGGATTGATAGCATTTTTCATCATAAATCTTTCACAGTTATCTTGGATCATTATATTGATGAAAATAGCTAAGTCATTCACAGCTGGTCTTCTCACAATATTGCTGTTACTTTGTACATAGTACATTTCACTTTGCATTAGCTCATGTAAGTCATTGCAGGGTTTTTTTTTTTTCTTGTGAGCATCTTGCTCATCATTTCTTACAGCATAACATTCCATCACAATCACACATGACAATTTGTTCATCCATTCCCCAATTGATGGCCATCCCCTCAATTTCCAATTCTTTGCCATCAGAAAAGAGCTGCTATAGATATTTTTGTATATATAAGTTCTTTTTTATCTCTTTTGGGATACAAAACTAGTAGTGGTATTGTTTGGTCAAAAGTTATGCAAAGTTTTATAGCCCTTCGGGCATAGTTCCAAATTGCTCTACAGAATGGTTGAATCAATTCACAACTCCACCAACAGTGTATTAACATCTCATTTTTCCCACATCCCCTACAACATTTCTCATTTTCCATTTCTGTTCCATTAGCCAATCTAATGGGTATAAGATAGCACCTCAGAATTATTTTAATTTGCATTTCTCCAATCAATAATAATTTGAGCATTTTTCATAAGACTATAAATAGCTTTGATTACTTCATCTGAAAATTGATCATATCTTTTGATCACTTATCAATTGGGGAATGGATCTTATTTTTATATATTTAACTCAGTTCTTTATATGTTTGAGAAATGAGGCCTTTATGCTTCAAAATTCTTCACAGTTAACTGTATTTTTCTCCATCCTATTTCTTCCTCTGTTTATTCTATTCTCTCTCTCCTTTCACCCTGTCCCTTCTCAAAAGTGTTTTGCTTTTCACTTCTGCCTCCCCTAATCTGCCTTCCCTTATATCACCCTCCCTTTTCTTGAAGCTAAATAATATAAAGCTAAATGATGAATAGTTAAAAGAACAAATCCTAGAAGCAATAAATAGTTCCACTTAAGATAATGGCAAGAATGAGCCAATTACCAAAATTTATGTGATGAAGTTAAAGCAGTACTTAGGGGAAAATGTATATCTCTAAATGTTAAGAGGAAATGAACAGATTAAGTGGGAATACAATTTAAAAAAAAATAAAGCCCTAAACAAATTCTAAAATAGAAATCCTGAAATTCAAAGAAAAGATTAATAGGATTGAAAGTTAAAAATTTTATTGAAGTATTAAATAAAATAAGGGGCTTACTTTATGAAAAATAAAATAGATAAAATATTGGCTAGTTTGACTAAAAAAAGAAGAAAACTTAATTACTTGAATCAAAAATAAATGGGATAAATACACAATTAATGAGGATCAAATCAAATGGAAAACTCAAGAGAAGCATACTAAGGTTAACAAGTAAGAGAAACAATAAGGAATTCATTAAAATTAAACTATTTACATTCCTACATGAGAAGATGATACTTCTAACTCCTAGGAACTTTCTCTTTATGATGGCAATTAGAAGGACTATATATAGACAGACAGCACAGGTGTGAATTGAATATTATAGGACAATAGCTAAAAATAAAATTAAAGGATGAGAAAGAGGGATACACTTGGAGAGAGGAAAGGGAGAGGTAGAATGGTGTGAAATATCTCATATGAAAGACTTGCAAAAGAGCAAAAGTGGAGGTGAAGATGGCCTTTTTTTTTAGCTTTCACAAAGGAATATTTACTTCAAAGACATAGCAATAACAAATATTCAAATACTACCTCCCCAACACCTAAAGGGCACAATTCTTCTTTATGACACCTAGGCTCTGGAAGGGACAGGGGAATTAGGTTCATAGCTAAACTCATTTCCAATATAGAACAATACCAACAAGCTCCAAACCCAGAGCCCTCCCTGACTTCTCAGGCCTTTCTTGCTGGACTGGCAGCAATATCCAGCCTGGAATCCTGCCTCCAAGGACATAGCATGAGCTCCTTAGTTCAGGGACTCTACCAACTGTACCTAGGAGAAAAACAAAAAACAGACCAAAATTTCAAGCCCATTTTTGAGGCCCCAGGGCTTAAAAGGTTGGGCCAGAGGTTCCCAAAGTAGGCAATACTGCTTTCTGTGGGATTGGGAGGTGCACAGTAGTAGCCTCAGGTGTAATTGGGGGAATGTTGAATAAAAATAAAAGGGCAGTGGAAGCGTAAGGAGCAAAGAGAATTTTTAAAACAATTTTTTAACATGTTTTTAAAACTTTGGGTTTCAAATTTTCTCCCCTTCTCTCTCCCCACACATCCTCATTGAAAAGGCAAGCAACTACAGGTTATACATGTATAGTTATGCAAAACACTTCCATAGTAGTCATGGTGTAAAAAATTAACTATATTTTCCTTCATCCTATCCCACCCCCCCATTTATTCTATTCTCTCTTTTCACCCTGCCCCTCCTCAGAAGTGTTTGCTTCTGATTACCCACTCTCCCAATCTACCCTCCCCTCTATCATCCCCCTGCTCTCTTGTCCCCTTCCACGTCTATTTTCCTGTAAGGTAAGATAGGTTTCCATATGCAATTGTGTGTATGTTATTGCCTCCTTAAGCCAAATCTGATGAGAATGAGTCACTCACCTTCCCCCATTTCCCCTCAACTGTAAAAGCCTTTTCATGTCTGTTTTATGTGAGATAATTTAACCCATTCTACCTCTCCCTTTCTCCTTCTCCCAGTATAATCCTCTCTCACCCCTTAATTTTATTCTCCAGATAGCTCTCCTTCATCTTCAACTCACCCTGTGCCTTCTATCTATCTATCTATCTATCTATCTATCTATCTATCTATCTATCTATCTAT
>NW_020947222.1:0-4446 GCF_900497805.2 Vombatus ursinus
AAAGGATATCATGAAATGAATGTATGAAAAGAAAAGAATATGATCTTCATATGTAGCAAGAATAATAGATAACTAAAGGTAATCCATATCTTTCATAGGTACTGCAATGATGTAAAAAGAAAAAAAAGGAACATTCAACTCCTGAATACCACATTGGAAAAAACTCTTATGCTAAACTTTTGAGAGAACATGGACAAAAAACATGATGAAATGTGATCTGACTTACTGGACAGAATATCCATATCTATGAGATCACAGATACATGTAAGTTTCAAGTCTTTGAGTAATTATTCACCAAGTGATTAAAGTTGAGTTTTATCCAAAGGGTTATGGAGAAACCCAAAGCATATCTAAAATAAATACAATGCAGCCCCTTCCTTGGATAATTAACTGCATATTATTTTATACTCTATCTTACATATTCATACATTTATACCTCAAAGGTACAATAGATCTTATTTAGTTCAATTCCATCATTTTGTAAATAAGGAACTTGAGGTTACAGAAATACAATGACTTGTCATATTCTTTACCTTAGCATAATGTCTAACACATAGCTATCACTTAGTAAATGTTATTTTTTTCCCCTTGCCCTGATTGCATATGATCATTCAGGTGGTAATAGTAGACTTGAAATTCTATCATAAGTCCTCAGATTCTAAATCTAGTGTTGTTTCCACTGTACCCCATTGCTTTTCAGTGTGTATATATCTTCTACCTCAATTTAAATATAAGTTCCACAATGGCAGCTATTTCTTTTCTATAAACTTCATACCTTCCCAATACCTTGATGGGTGCACATGCATGTTTACTAAATGACTTTTAAGTGAATAGACACTTTGAGATCACTTTCTCTTTGGATCCAATTTAAATAGGAGTACCTGATATAGAACATCAATTTTCTTTTTCTTTTCTTTTATTTAAATTGATTTATTTTGAATTATCAACAATCACTTCCATAAACTTTTGAGTTTAAATTTTTCTCCCCCTCCCTCCCCACCTCCCTCTCCAAGATGATACACAATATGATATGGTTTATGCATATACATTCTTATTAAACATATTTTCACATTGGTGATGTTGAAAGTAAGAATTAGAACCAATAGGAGGAACCACCAGAAAGAGGAAAAAAAAACACAACAGAAGAAAAAAAATAGCAAATAGTATGCTTAGATCTGCATTCAAACTCCATAGTTCTTTCTTATTTGTGGATACCATTTTCCATCATGAGGCCTCTGGAGACGTCTTAGATCCTTGTATTGCTTAGAAGGGTTAAGTTTATCAATATTAGTCATCATGCAACATGGCTGTTATTGTGTAAAACATTCTCCTGGTTCTGCTCACTTCACTCAGCATCAAACCATACAAGTCTTTCCAGGTTTTTCTGAAGTCAATCTGTTCATTATTTCTTATAGCATAATAGTGTTCCATTACATTCATATACCACAACTTGCTTAACCTTTCCCCAATTGATGGGCATCTTCTCAATTTCCAATTCTTTACTACCACAAAAAGAGCTGCTACAAATATTTTTGTACATGTGGGTCCTTTTCCCATTTGTATGATCTCTCTGGGAAATAACCCTAGAAGTGTTATTGTTGGGTCAAAAGGTATGCACATTTTTATAGACCTTTGGGCAGAGTTCCAAATTGCTCTCCAAAATGGTTAGATTATTTCACAACTCCACCAACAATGCATTAGTGTTCCAATTTTCCCACATCTTCTCCAACATTTATCATTTTCCTGTTTTGTCATGTTGGCCAATCTGATAGGTGTGATGTGGTACCTCAGAGGTGTTTTGATTCGCATTTCTCTAATCAATAGTGATTTAGAACATTTTTTTCATATGACTATAAATGGCTTTAATTTCTTCATCTGAGAAATGCCTGTTCATATCCTTTGACTATTTATCAGTTGGGGAATGATGTGTATTCTTATAAATTTTGACTTAATTCTCTATATATTTTAGAAATGAGGCCCTTATCAGAGAGACTGGTTGTAAAAATTCTTACCCAGTTTTCTACCTTCCTTCTAATCTTGTTTGCATTGGCTTTGTTTGTGCAAAAACTTTTCAATTTAATGTAATCAAAGTTATCCATTTTGCTTTTTATAATGTTCTCTATCTCCTGTTTGGTCATGAATTCTTCTGTTCTCTATAAATCTGATAGGTAAACTATCCCTTGCTCTCCCAGTTTGCTTACAGTATCAGCCTTTATATCTAAATCATGAACCCATTTTGACTTTATTTTGGTATATGGTGTAAGATGCTGGTCTATGCCTAGTTTCTGCCATATTCTTTTCCAGTTTTCCCAGTAGTTTTTGTCAAAGAGTGAGTTCTTATCCCAGAAGCTGGGGTCTTTGGGTTTATCAAATAATAGATTACTATAGTCATTGACTACTGTGTCTTGCATACTTAGCCTGTTCTACTGATCCATGACTCTATTTCTTAGCCAGTACCAAGCAGTTTTGATGATTGCTGCTTTATAATACAATTTAAAATCTGGAGTGGCTGGGCCACCTTCCCCTGCATTTCTTTTCATTAGTTCCCTTGATATTCTGGACATTTTGTTCTTTGAAATGAATCTTGTTATTGTTTTTTCTAACTCTATAAAATAATTTTTAATAGTTTGGTATGTCACAGAATAAGTAAGTTATCTTAGGTAGAATTGTCATTTTTATCATATTACCTCTGCTTACTCATGGGCAATTGATGTTTTTCTAATTATTTAGATCTGACTTTATTTGTGTGAAAAGTGTTTTGTAATTGTGATAATATGGTTTGTTTCAGTAGAAGAGTGCATACTATTATTAAGAGGAAGGGGAAAAATTCATTTTATGGAAGTATACCATGAGGAGTATTTACAACTAATGTCAAAATAATTTGCTGCCCTTATATTTTGTCCAAATATTATGAGTCTTCAGAAATATACAGAGTGACATATTGGTTTCACTATACATTTATTTCAATTTCTTTTTTTACTTATCACCTTAGAAACTTAATAAATATTGTTTCAGTAGTACACACTAAATATTTTATAGTGTCTACACTAAGTTTAAATGGAATTTATTTTTCTATCTCTTGCTGTTGGACTTTGTTGGTAATAGAAGATCAATTTTCACTGATAGGCTAACTCAAACATTTCTGATCATCTCAGGGCGACATGTTCACAGTATGACTTTTTAATACTAAAAATAATGTAACAGTGTCTAAGCTGAACTAACCACATATTTATACCCTACACGTGGTGTCACACTGAAATAAAATGGAAACAGCTAAACCTCCTTGTCATTCTGACTTAGAAAACCACATATTACCATTATCTATGCTCTATTTTTTCTTACTTAACTTGTAAATCTTTTTCAGTTACTTTTTAAACTGGTTCTGCTTTTATGAAGGAGTGTTGTGGTCCCTATACTTGATACTTCTGCCTTGCATCAAAGCATCTAAACCTAAAAAAATTCAAGTATTGTTACTCATCAGAAAAAGGATATATCTCCCACCCCTCACCATGTTTTGCTTTGTTTTGTTTTGTTTTGACTTTCATTGATCTTGGGAATATGATTAAACATAATGTTTACATCACCTTTAAACTCAAATAATTATCAAATGATAATTTGGAGGTTACCTGAAAGATTATAGCCAGGATGGTAAAAGAATTTCAGAAAATGTCACAAGAGGATAGTTTGAACAAATTGGCAAAGTGTAGCTTGGGGAAGACAAAATTAAATGGAGAGAGTATAGTTGTCTTTAAGTTTTTTAAAGAGCTGTCATTTGGAGGACAGATTAGTCTTTTTTTTATTTTCTGCAGAGCAAACACTAGGAGCAGTGGATAGGCATTATAAAGATGCAAATTTAGACTTCATCTAGTGAAAATAATTGCTTGAAATTATAACAACCCAAAAGAAGAACGAATTGCTCTTAGAAGTTGGTGGTCTGCATTTCATTGAAAATTTTCCATACTCTGGATAACTATCTGTTGATGATGTAATGGGGTGGGTGGGGGAGATTATTGTGCAGGTGCCAATTGGACTACATGCACTCTGGGGCCCTTTCTAATCTGAAATTCTGTGAATCAGTGACCAACTTACATCTCTCCTGTCCCCTCATTTGACTTCCTAGTACTAGCTATTATGTAGCCAAGTTCAATGCTGGAGAGCATCCTGAATGTAATCAATTCACTTCAATTTCTCATTTATTTGCATTCTCATGATATGTCAGAATGCTCACGTCTTATTGCAAATTTTACCCTCCCTCCCTTCAGCTATCTTTGAGATATGGATTATGCTAAGCTAGAAGCAGCATCTCCAACAAATAAACAAAAAAATAATTGAAAAGAAGCAAGGTAGCCAAAAAATATAGGCCTCACCCATTTGTAGCACCATCAAAAATTCACCAAACAGTGCATACTATTATTAAGAGGAAGGGGAAAAATTCATTTTATGGAA
>NW_020947223.1:0-1493 GCF_900497805.2 Vombatus ursinus
TACATTTATTTCAATTTCTTTTTTTACTTATCACCTTAGAAACTTAATAAATATTGTTTCAGTAGTACACACTAAATATTTTATAGTGTCTACACTAAGTTTAAATGGAATTTATTTTTCTATCTCTTGCTGTTGGACTTTGTTGGTAATAGAAGATCAATTTTCACTGATAGGCTAACTCAAACATTTCTGATCATCTCAGGGCGACATGTTCACAGTATGACTTTTTAATACTAAAAATAATGTAACAGTGTCTAAGCTGAACTAACCACATATTTATACCCTACACGTGGTGTCACACTGAAATAAAATGGAAACAGCTAAACCTCCTTGTCATTCTGACTTAGAAAACCACATATTACCATTATCTATGCTCTATTTTTTCTTACTTAACTTGTAAATCTTTTTCAGTTACTTTTTAAACTGGTTCTGCTTTTATGAAGGAGTGTTGTGGTCCCTATACTTGATACTTCTGCCTTGCATCAAAGCATCTAAACCTAAAAAAATTCAAGTATTGTTACTCATCAGAAAAAGGATATATCTCCCACCCCTCACCATGTTTTGCTTTGTTTTGTTTTGTTTTGACTTTCATTGATCTTGGGAATATGATTAAACATAATGTTTACATCACCTTTAAACTCAAATAATTATCAAATGATAATTTGGAGGTTACCTGAAAGATTATAGCCAGGATGGTAAAAGAATTTCAGAAAATGTCACAAGAGGATAGTTTGAACAAATTGGCAAAGTGTAGCTTGGGGAAGACAAAATTAAATGGAGAGAGTATAGTTGTCTTTAAGTTTTTTAAAGAGCTGTCATTTGGAGGACAGATTAGTCTTTTTTTTATTTTCTGCAGAGCAAACACTAGGAGCAGTGGATAGGCATTATAAAGATGCAAATTTAGACTTCATCTAGTGAAAATAATTGCTTGAAATTATAACAACCCAAAAGAAGAACGAATTGCTCTTAGAAGTTGGTGGTCTGCATTTCATTGAAAATTTTCCATACTCTGGATAACTATCTGTTGATGATGTAATGGGGTGGGTGGGGGAGATTATTGTGCAGGTGCCAATTGGACTACATGCACTCTGGGGCCCTTTCTAATCTGAAATTCTGTGAATCAGTGACCAACTTACATCTCTCCTGTCCCCTCATTTGACTTCCTAGTACTAGCTATTATGTAGCCAAGTTCAATGCTGGAGAGCATCCTGAATGTAATCAATTCACTTCAATTTCTCATTTATTTGCATTCTCATGATATGTCAGAATGCTCACGTCTTATTGCAAATTTTACCCTCCCTCCCTTCAGCTATCTTTGAGATATGGATTATGCTAAGCTAGAAGCAGCATCTCCAACAAATAAACAAAAAAATAATTGAAAAGAAGCAAGGTAGCCAAAAAATATAGGCCTCACCCATTTGTAGCACCATCAAAAATTCACCAAACAGTGCATACTATTATTAAGAGGAAGGGGAAAAATTCATTTTATGGAA
>NW_020947224.1:0-1493 GCF_900497805.2 Vombatus ursinus
TACATTTATTTCAATTTCTTTTTTTACTTATCACCTTAGAAACTTAATAAATATTGTTTCAGTAGTACACACTAAATATTTTATAGTGTCTACACTAAGTTTAAATGGAATTTATTTTTCTATCTCTTGCTGTTGGACTTTGTTGGTAATAGAAGATCAATTTTCACTGATAGGCTAACTCAAACATTTCTGATCATCTCAGGGCGACATGTTCACAGTATGACTTTTTAATACTAAAAATAATGTAACAGTGTCTAAGCTGAACTAACCACATATTTATACCCTACACGTGGTGTCACACTGAAATAAAATGGAAACAGCTAAACCTCCTTGTCATTCTGACTTAGAAAACCACATATTACCATTATCTATGCTCTATTTTTTCTTACTTAACTTGTAAATCTTTTTCAGTTACTTTTTAAACTGGTTCTGCTTTTATGAAGGAGTGTTGTGGTCCCTATACTTGATACTTCTGCCTTGCATCAAAGCATCTAAACCTAAAAAAATTCAAGTATTGTTACTCATCAGAAAAAGGATATATCTCCCACCCCTCACCATGTTTTGCTTTGTTTTGTTTTGTTTTGACTTTCATTGATCTTGGGAATATGATTAAACATAATGTTTACATCACCTTTAAACTCAAATAATTATCAAATGATAATTTGGAGGTTACCTGAAAGATTATAGCCAGGATGGTAAAAGAATTTCAGAAAATGTCACAAGAGGATAGTTTGAACAAATTGGCAAAGTGTAGCTTGGGGAAGACAAAATTAAATGGAGAGAGTATAGTTGTCTTTAAGTTTTTTAAAGAGCTGTCATTTGGAGGACAGATTAGTCTTTTTTTTATTTTCTGCAGAGCAAACACTAGGAGCAGTGGATAGGCATTATAAAGATGCAAATTTAGACTTCATCTAGTGAAAATAATTGCTTGAAATTATAACAACCCAAAAGAAGAACGAATTGCTCTTAGAAGTTGGTGGTCTGCATTTCATTGAAAATTTTCCATACTCTGGATAACTATCTGTTGATGATGTAATGGGGTGGGTGGGGGAGATTATTGTGCAGGTGCCAATTGGACTACATGCACTCTGGGGCCCTTTCTAATCTGAAATTCTGTGAATCAGTGACCAACTTACATCTCTCCTGTCCCCTCATTTGACTTCCTAGTACTAGCTATTATGTAGCCAAGTTCAATGCTGGAGAGCATCCTGAATGTAATCAATTCACTTCAATTTCTCATTTATTTGCATTCTCATGATATGTCAGAATGCTCACGTCTTATTGCAAATTTTACCCTCCCTCCCTTCAGCTATCTTTGAGATATGGATTATGCTAAGCTAGAAGCAGCATCTCCAACAAATAAACAAAAAAATAATTGAAAAGAAGCAAGGTAGCCAAAAAATATAGGCCTCACCCATTTGTAGCACCATCAAAAATTCACCAAACAGTGCATACTATTATTAAGAGGAAGGGGAAAAATTCATTTTATGGAA
>NW_020947225.1:0-21619 GCF_900497805.2 Vombatus ursinus
TTCCTTCCTTCCTTCCTTCCTTCCTTCCTTCCTTCCTT
This sequence comes from Vombatus ursinus, assembly GCF_900497805.2. Taxonomy (NCBI): domain Eukaryota; kingdom Metazoa; phylum Chordata; class Mammalia; order Diprotodontia; family Vombatidae; genus Vombatus; species Vombatus ursinus. The sequence continues at coordinate 39 of NW_020947225.1, forward strand.
CCTTCCTTCCTTCCGTCCTTCCTTTTACTAGACATATACTATAAGCATTGCCTTTTATTAGTATGGGGATTCTATCCACAGTTAGAGATTGTGGATCCTTTAAAATCTTAGTTTGTTGCCTAAATATCAAAGACAGTAAGTGACTTGCTTATGGATGCACAGTGAGGTGAGAGAGGTAGGATATGAACCCAGAACTGCTTTATTCAAAATCATGTACTCTAACCCCTTTGCCATGTTGTCTTTCATGTAGCATCTTCCCATAAAAAGTAAAGTGGAGAATTGAGACAATTTGCCAAATATCTAACAGAAAATACATATATATATATATATATATATATATATATATATATATATAATATGTATATGTATGTATGTATGCACGCATGTATGTATGTATGTATATATTCTCCAAATAAATGAACAAGTTCATTTTTTTAAATTATCCAGATAATAACTTTATTTCTCATTTGCTTTCTATATGGGTCAGTTGTGGCTGCTCATATTTATAGGGTTATTTCTCCTGAGTAGAACCAAACATGATAAAAATAAAGTTGATGGTGCCAATGTTGAAAAAAGCAGCTACAATTATTTGATATTTCTAGATATGTTTAAGTACCTATTATAGGCCTCCAGTTTGCCAGTCTACATTGTTTAGATGCTATTGATCTCAATTATTTGTGAGCTAGCATAAACACTGTGTGAATATTTACAAAGACAATATAAGTAATAAAATAGTTAATGGTCAATTAATCCCTTAGTGGTTACTCTTAACTCCCATTAGTAGTTAATGAAAGATGTATCACAGAGAGGAGAATAATAGACCCACTGGAAAAAAATAGTCATATAGTTCTGTTTAAAATGGAAAAGACAATATTTGTAACCTCTGTTAATAGATTAGATTAAATCTTAAGAATTGGTCTGAATGAAAACATATTTGATTTGTGAGGGGTAAGTTTTACAGTTAAGACACAAGAAATTTCACTGGAACTAAGAATAAAGGAAAAGCAATGAGTGAAAACTGATTTAGAGGAAAGCAGCTGTATGTTGCATCTGTACCCTCACAAGAAAAAAAAAAAAAAACTTAAAAATTCCCTATCAGCAGTTCTCTACATAATACTTCCGAACACAGGGAGAGGAAAAAAAAAGTTTGGGCTCAGTAGCCAACTCCTAGGCATCATTCCCTCTGACATTAATGGATTTTTTCAAGAATGAATAGACTGATTTAGAACATATTAGGAGGACTCCTGTGGAGGTATAGCCAAGATAGTATAGTAGAGAAAGTGCTCAGTCTGAGTCTTCCCAATATTTTTCTCCAAAATCTTTAAAATAATGCTTCAAATTGAATTCTGGAGTGGCAGAAACAACAAAAGTTCAGAGTGATTCCTCTAGCCCAAAATAATTTAGTACTTCAGAAAGAGAGATCTGTGACATGGGGGGTGGATGCTCACCTGAGCCCAGGCAGATGAAACATCAATGGAGCTGGGTGATGGTGACAGAAACAGCAGCAGCTTCAGGGGCTGCAAAGCCAGAGACATTAAGGAGACTTGCAAACAGGTTAGAATGAGACTACAGGAGATCTTTGTGCTAGCAACTGGAAACAGCACCAGATGCTGTTTGGCAACTGCATTGTCTATAACCATTTCTGGGTCAGGGTTCAAGGGTAGGGAGGAGCACTCAGGAGTGAATAGAAGACTTGAGGGCCAGTATAACTTCTGGTCCCAAGAGATCAAGGGCCCTTCCTGAGTACGGACAAGAGTGCAGATGAGGTGAGCAATGGCCACTACTCTCCTCATTTCACAAAAACCTTAGAAGCACCAAAAACTTCCAAACCACCAGAACTAGCTTTGAAAAATAGCTAGTGCAAAAAATATTGAAATTCAAGACAGTGACCCTCTACCACCCATGCTGGAAACAGAGCCCAAAATTAACATAAAGTTCCAAATCAAGAAATAGGGTGCAAAAATGAACAAACAATAAAAAAAGAATACGATCATGAAAGCTACTATAGTGACAGGAAAGATAAAGACAGAAACTCAGAAGACAATGAAATTAAAACAGCAACAAGCATCTCTCAAAGAAAAAATGTGAATTGTATATGAGAGTTCCTAGAGAGCTAAAATGATTTTCAAATCAAATAAGAGTGGTAGAGGAAAAATCAGGCAAAGAAATGAAAACAAAGGAAGAAAGTTATGAAAATACAATTAACAGCTTGGTAAAAGAGGCACAAAAATACTGAGAAAATAGCATCTTAAAAATAGAATGGGCCAAAAGGAAAAGAGGTAAAAAAAAATCACAGATGAACATAACTCCTTAAAAAGCAGAATTGGCCAGATGGAAAGAAGGTAAAAAAACTCAATAATGAAAATAATTCCTTAAAAATTAGAATTGGGCAAGGGGAAGCTAATGACTTTATGAGACATCGAGAAACAATGTCAAAATAACAGGAAAAATAAGAAAATATGAAATATTTCATTGGAAAAATGACTTACCTGGAAAATAGATTGAGAAGAGGTAATTTAAGAGTTATTGAATTAACTAAAAGCCATGATCAAAGAAAGTCTAGACACATTTCAAGGAACTATCAAAGAAAATTTCCCAGATAGCCTCAAACCAGACAGTAAAATAGAAATTGAAAGAATCCACTGATCATTCACTGGAAGGAATCCCAAAATAAAAACTCCAGGAATATTATACCCCAATTCCAAAGCTTGCAGGTCAATGGGAATATACTTCAAACAACCAGAAAGAAACCATTCAAATATTGAAGAACCACAATTAGGATCACACAAGATTTTAGCTTCTACATTATTAAAGAAGCAGAGGGCTTGGAACATGATACTCTAGAAGGCAAAAAAAAAAAAAAGATCAGAGTACAACACATAATAACCTACCCAGCAAAACTGAATATAATTATCCAAGAGAAAATAAATTAATATTTAAAGAAATAGAGGACTTTCAAGTATTCCTAATGAAAATACCAGACCTGATTAGAAAAAAAAATGACTTTCAAATATAAGATCAAGAGAAGTATAAAAAGATAAACATGAAAAACAAATCACAAGGGACTCAATACAGTTAAACTGTTTCCCTTTCCATATAGGAAGACGATACATGTATCTTCCAAGAACTTTATCATTATTAGGGCAGTTAGAAGGATTCTATACAGAAAGGGGGTGCAGGAGTACATCGATTATGTTGAGATAATGTAAAAAATGTGGATAGCCAAGAAAGATGGATGCCTTTGGCAAAGGGGACAGGAGTGGAAGAGTTGGGAAAATTATCTCACATAAAAGAAGCACACAAGGAAGAGCTTTCACATTGGAGGAAAAAACAGGGAGGGTTTCAGGAAAGTCTTGAACTTCTCTCACATTAAATTGGTCCAAAAAAGGAAATTGTATCTACATACTCAATTGTTAATAGAAATCTATCTTATCAAAAGGGAAGTAAGAGGGGAGGGAGGAGAGAAAGGAGGGGCTGATAAAAAGGGAAGAAAGATAAAAGGATACAGTGGACAGAAGCAAAACAGATTTTAGAGGAAGTAGAGGATTAAAAGACTGAGAGAAAGATAAACAGAAGAAAATAGGATGGAGGGAAGTACACAGCTGATAATCATAACTGAATAGAAATGGGATGAACTCACTCATAAATCAAAAGCAAATAGAATAGCTAAGAGACCAGCATCTAACAATATGTTGTTTACAAGAAGCATACTTGAAACAGAGAGACACACACAGGCTTAAAATAAGGAGCTGAAACAGAATCAATTATGCTTCAGCTGTAGTTAAAAAGCCAGAGGTAGCAGTCATCATCTCAGACAAAGCAAAAGCAAAAATAGATCTATATAAAAGGCATAAGCAGAGAAACTGCATCTTGCTAAAAGGAACCATAGTCAATGAAGTGATATCTATACAAAATGGATATGTACCAAATGGAATAGCAAGCATATTCTTGAAGAGAAAGTTAAATGAATTACAGGAGGAAATAGAAAGTAAAACTACACTATAGTGGGTGACCTCAACTTTCCCCTCTCAAAGCTAGATAAATCTACCCATGAAATAAATAGGAAAAAATGTCAAGGAGGTACATAGAATCTTAGAAAATTTAAATATGATAAGCCTCTGAGAAAACTGAATTGGAATATAAAGGAGTATACTTTTTCTCTCAGTTGTACAAGACACCGTCACAAAAATTTATAATGTACTAGGGCATGATAACCTCACAACCAAATGCAGGAAAACAGAAATATTAAATATGCCCTTTTCAGACCATGATGTTATCAAAATTATATTTATCAATGGGCTATGTAAGCATAAATTAAAAGTTAGTTGGAAACTAATCCTAAAGAATGAGTGGATCAAAGAATAAATCATAGAAACAATAATTTCATTAAAGAGAATGAGACAATGGGACAACATCCCAAAATTTGTGAGATGTAGCCAAAGCAGTTCCTAAGGGAAATTTTATATCTCTTAATGTATACATCAATAAAAGAGACAAAGAGCAGATCAATGAATTGAGCATGCAACTAAAATAAACTAGAAAAAAAAGAAATATATTAGGACCTTTTGCAGAAGCAAATGAAAGTGTATGCACCAAATACATTTTCTTGTCACTGTCATAAGAGGAGAACAAATGGTTTGAAATAAACATCTTGGGCTTTACTATAAAATTTTCAGATTGGGACAACATAAAGGAGATTTTGGGAATAAGCATCTTGGTGACGAAGGAAGGAGGGAGTGATCAGAGGCCTTCTGATGAATTACTTTCCACCAATCCACTTGATGAAATTACAGAGCATGGATCTTGTCAGAAAAGGGAACTTCTGGTGGAACTAGACTTGTGTTCTGGCTCCGTGCTCCTCTACCCCTATCATGATATGAAGATGCAAATTTTAAGGGAGGTATTTGCCTAAGAAAGATATATCCTTAACTAAAATTACACTGTTACTATAAAGTAGCATTATACTATAGTGGACAGACCAGCCCTGATGTTAGGAAAAGATTTGTTTGCATCCTTATCTGTGTGACCATGGATAAGTCATTTAACCTCTTTGAGACTTTGTTTGTTCACAAGTAAAGTGAAGGCAATAATACTTATGCCACTTGCCTATTGTGAGAATAAACTTATGTGTATATACATGCTTATCTGTGCACATACATATATACATATATGTATATCTTTACAGACTTTAAAGCAGTATGCAAAAGTCATCATACTTCACAAACTCTTTTCGAATAGATTCCCCCCTCTTTTTCACTTATTTTCAACCTCTCCCTCTCTACTGGCTCGTTTTCTGTTGCCTATAAACATATCTATGTCTCTCTTATCCTGAAAAAAAAAACTCTCACTTGACCCTTCCATCCCTGCTAATTATTATCCTATATCTCTTCTTCTTTTTGTAGCTAAGCTCATTGAAAAGGCCATCTGTAATAAATACTCTTCTTTCTCTCCTCTCACTCTCTTTTTGACCCCTTATAATCTGGCTTCTGACCTTATCATTCCACTGAAACTGCTCTCTCTAAACTTATTAATGGCCTGTTAGTTTTCAAATCCAATGATCTTTTATCAGTCTTCATTCTTTTTGACCCCTCTGCAGCCTTTGAGACTGTTAATCACTCTATCTTCCTTGATACTCTCTTCTCTCTTTATTTTCTGGACACAGATCTCTCCTGAATTTCCTCCTGCCTATCTGATCACTACTTCTCTGTTCTTCTGCTGGGTCTTCCTCCATATCATACTGTCTAGCTGTAGATGTGCCTTAGGATTCTGTCCTGGCCTCTCCTCTCTTTTCATCCTATAGTAGTTCACTTGGTTATCTCATCAGCTCTCAGGGATTTGATTACCATCTCTATACTAATGGATTTCAAATCTACCTTTCCAGGCCCCAATCTCTGCTGAACTCTAATCTCACATGTCCAACTACCTTTCAGGCATGTCAAACTGGATGTCTAGTAGACATCTCAAGCTCAATATGTCCAAACCAAAACTTGTTATCCCCTCCAAACACTCTTTCCCTCCCTTCCTTATTGCTATAGAGAGCAATACCAACACTCTAGTCCCTCAGGATCAAAATCTGGGGTCATCCCAGATTCCTCACTATCTCTCATCCCTCATATCCAAGCTGTTGCCAAGGCTGCTGATTTCACCTTTGCAACATTTCTTCAATATGCTCTCTTTTCTCCTTTGACCCTGCATCCACTCTAGTGCCGGCTCTTATGACTTCAAACCTGAACTATTGCAATAGCCTGCTGGTGGGTCTGCTTGCTTCAAGTCTCTCCCCACTTGAATCCATCCTCCATTCAGATATTGAAGTAATTTTCTTAAAATTCAAGTTTGATCACGTCACACACACCACCACCAGCACCATCCCCCAATACACACACACCACCACCACCACCATTGAACTCCAGTGGCTTCCTATTGCCTTCAGAATCAAATACAAAATGCTCTGTTTGACATTCAAAGCCCTTTATAACCAAGCTACCTTCTACCTTTTCAGTATTCTTACACTTTACTCTTCAACACATATTCTTTGATTCAGTGACACTGTCCTCCTGGTTGTTCCATGAAAAAGATACTCCCTCTCTCAGTTCCAGGCATGTTCTCTGGCTGTTCCCCATGCCTGGAACACTCTCTCTCTTCCATGCCCACTACTGACTTTCCTGATTTCCTTTAAGTCCCAACTAAAATCCTATGTTCCACAGGAAGCCTTCCCAAAAGTCTCAATCCCAATGCCTTCCCTCTTTTAATTATTTCCTATTTGTCCTGTACATAGCTTGCTGTGTGTGTGTGTGTGTATTTTTGCATGTGGTCTCCCCCATTAAATTGTAAACTTCTTTGGGGTATAGACTGTCTTTTGCCTCTTTTTGTAACCTCAGTGCCTAGCACTGTGCCTAGCATATAGTAGGTACCTAAGAAACATTTATTAATTGATTTATTTATTGATTATTCTAATTTCTCACTGTACTATAGAAGTGTCTCTGGATTCTCAGGTCTAGTAGGCAAAGTTTGGCCAGCCACTACTATTACCTTAGTACAAACAGACTCTTCCAGAAACTGGTATGATAAAGCTCTTTGGTTTAGTGACTAAGATTACCCTCGTTATTCCATATCTACCATGTGTTCCTAGGTCCTAACTACAATGAACTCAACCATGATACCTCCCAAATCCTTGACCACCACTATAATTAGTGGGTGTACGTGAAAAAATGCCTTATTCAGATCTTAAATTCACAGAGGCTATAGGACCATCTTCAGTGCCCAATAGACTAGCAGAGATAGAGGTCCAAGAGGCAGACGTGAAAACCAGCAGACAGTAAGCATTTACTAGAGATGTTAGAGGTCTCGGATATCTGCAGCCACACCCTTTCACAAACTTGAGATCAGATTAGGTGTTCTGGTCTCACTGATTAAGCTCCTTGCACATCAAAAGTGCTTAATAAATGTCTGTTGAATTTTAATTCAATTAAGTAGGGCAAAAAATGCTATTGGCACACACCAGCATACTTAGGTGCCCACATGTCAGAATAAGGTAAGGTTGGGGAATGCTCACTGTTATGATCAAAAGGATACTTTCCAGGAGTCAAAATGATTTTATTGACACTTTATATAGCACACATCCTGCTTATATTACAAATGTCCTTGGCATGAATTCCCTCCTCTGACTCCTGACTTACACTTCCCATCTCAGCACTTTGGATTTGGTCTTCTGACACAGTCAAGCTTTATAGGGGAACCCATAATGAGAAGGGGGAAAAATAGGCCTGAAAGTGATAAGTTTATGGGAAAGGTTTGGACAAGTAAGTGTGAGAAATGGGATAGTGAGTCAACAAGATGAATTGGCTAGGATAACCAAGCATGGGCATAAATTTATCTTGCATCTTCTATGTAAATAGTTGTTTTCATTTTATCTTCCCCATTAAAATATGAGCAACTTGAGATCCTGGACCATGTTTTTGCCTTTCTTTGTATCACTACCACTTAGCACAAGCCTGAGACATAATAACTGCTTAAATGCTTGTTGATTGATTGATTGATGGACTTAATCAGCAAAATTTCATAACTTACTCAAGCAAAGTATAGCAGCCTAAAAATAGGAGTAGAGAAAAGAGTTAGCCACCTTGGGAATTGACATATTGGTAAAAATAGATAATTGGTGAGGTCAGGAATTTTGGAGTAATGACCTGATAATTTTTAAATGGTTAACTAATGCAACTAGTGGATAGGTGGTGGTCTTGGAGTCAGAAGACCTGATTTCATATCTAGCTTCAGACACTGGCTATGTAATCCTAGGCAAGTCACTTTGCCTCAGTATACTCTTCTGTATAATAAGAATAATGATAGCACCTACCCTCAACATTATTGAGAGGACCAAGTGAGATAATAATTTTAAAGGGCTTAGCATATTGCTTGGCACAGGTAAGAAATATATAAATGCTAGTGATTGTTATTATTTACTATGGGCTCCCTAAAGGGTAAGGTAAAATTAAAAGACATAGAGGATGGGAGCATTAAAACTAGAGAGCATTCATGAAACTGGAAGTACCAAAGGATGACAAAAGAGAAATTAAGTATGAACTTATACAAAAGGTTAAATGATGTCCCAGGCAATTCTCTAAGACTATAATTTGAAGGATAGTTGTTTATGACTGTGAAAGACTTAGCTACTCTGATCAAGAAAATGATCCAAAATACTGGACCCATGAGGAAAGATGCTATCCACCTTCAGAGAGAGAACCAATGAACTCTGAATTCAGAGTGAAGCATACTTTTTTTTACTGTCTTTATTTTTGTTGTTTTATTTTGTTTGTGTTTTTTTTTGCAACATGGCTAGTAAGAAAATATGTTTTGCATGACTACATATGTATAATCAATATCAAATTGCATTCTCAAAAAGGGGGGAGGAGTGAGGAAAAGGGGTCAAAATTTGGAATTCAACATTTTTTTAAATGTTAAAAATTTTTACAGGTAACTGGAAAGATAATGGTAGATAATGCTTCTTTACCTAGTATTCCCTAAAACAAAGGAATTATAGGTATGGCCCAACAAAAACAAGTTTAACCATAAGGTACAATTTTACATGATTAACTGAAATGTTTCTTCACCATAAGTGAAGAAATTTTCTGCTTGGTTGCTTTATGAAGAACAAGCTAGTTGGAAATGTTCTCTTCTGCCTCCAAATCCATGCAGCAATTGTATGTTTTTCTGCTTTCCCCCTGTTACCATACCTTCTCAGTATATATGTCTCAACAACTAATATAGTGCTTTGTCTATAACAAGCATCAAATAAGTATGTCAAATATTTGCTTGTTGATTAGAAGGTTGTGATTGTTTGCTTTAGGGAAGTATTTTATTATTTGGAATGATCTTGGCTGTGATAATTCAGTTTGTAAGATTATTTGAGGATTATGAGTTCACCATGCTTTTGCTTTAAACTTTTGAAAGCTTTACTTTTAAAATTAGTAAGTGTTGCTTGCAAATGCTTTTAAGATTTTTTGTTGGAACCATGGACCTATTTTTTAAAATCTTGTTAACATGACCCACAGTGAAATAACATAGTGCCATCTAAAGAGTAAAAGGGTTCTGAGGCAGCACCCTATTCTCCCTGTGTTAGAAGAGGGCATTAGTTTTCTCACCCAGGTAGCAAGGTGGCACGGTGGATAGAGACTTGGATGTAGAGTCAGGAAGTCCTGAATTCAAACTGATCTCAGATATTTAATAGCTGCAAGACCCTAGGCAAGTCCCTTGACCTCTGCCTCAGTTTCCTCAATTGTAAAATGAAAAAAATAATGGTACCTACTTCCCAGGGTTGTTGTGAGGATAAAATGAGATATTTGCAGAGATATTTGCAAAGATTTTGCAAACATTAAAGAATTATAAAAATGCTGCCTATCATTACTATTAAGCATTGGGAACTACATGAACAAAGATATGGGGCAAAGTTCATAGAACATGCTGGAGATAGTGAGTAGGCAAGTTTGCCTGAAATATGTGCAAGAAAATATATGAGATAAGGATGTAGAGATGTGGTGGCTCCAGAATATAGATGACACTGAATGTCAATCAAAAGAGTTTGAACTTTATTTGTTAGGCAAATAGGGAGCCACTGAAGAGTTTTTAGCAGAGTAGTGGCATTACCAGATCTATGTATAAGTATTGAAGTTTTTGTCTAGGCCAGTTCAAATAGACTACTCAGGTATGACTGGAAAATTGCTTCTTTTCTTATCACTTAAATTTGAGTCACATTGGAATTTACTCATTCACTTCCCTAAGTCTGAAACATTCACTGCTTGTCCCAGTTTTAAATATTAAAACTATATGCATCCTTCAAGGTATGTCTCAAAAGTTTTCTTATTCACAGAGCTTTTTTTGAAATCCTCCTGTATAACAGAAATTTCTCATTTCCCTGGACTCTCATTTCACTTTATATGTTGTTTGAGCTTTACTCATTCTAATATACATACATACATACATATACACATATATACGTATATATGTATACATATATATACACACACACATTTAATTTGGGGTTGTACTGGATCTTATCTCTCCTCTTGAAAACAAACTCTTTGAAGACAGATATTGTATTAAAGATATAAATATATAGTATGTATATTATGTGTATATCTTTGCAACCCCAGGGCAGCTGGATGGCTGGATAGAGTGCTGGGCCTGGAGTCAAGAAGACTCCTCTTCTTGAGTTCAAATCTAGCCTCAGACACTTACTAGTTATGTGACTCTGGGCAAGTCACGTAATCTTTGTTGCTTCAGTTCCTTGTCTTTAAAATAGCTACAGAAGGAAATGGCAAACCACCCCAGTATCTTAGCCAAGAAAACCCTAAAATGGGGTTATGTAGAGTCAGATATGATTGAAAGGACTGAACAACAATAAAAGTCCCAGAGAGCAGCATGGGGTCATACATAGTAGTACAGAGTAGGTACTCAATAAATATTGAAGTAAGGTAGGGACTTTGTGCCCTTGCTTTTCTTCATAAGGCAAAGTAGATTTGTATGTACTCTTTTCAGAAATCAATAAAGGCGCTCTTTTCTTGTAAACTTGTTTTCTCCCCCTAGCATACTTTCCTTGGAAGAGACTTCTAGACCCTTCATCTCCTAGTGTGATGCAGTGAAATGAATGCTTTATTAGCTATCCCTACCTGGTTTCCTATTCTGACTCTACCTATAATTAGTTGTATGATCTCAGTCAAGCCTTCTTCCCTTTCCTATGTGTAAAATTGAGGAAAAGGGACTAAAACTCTTGAAGAACCCCTCCAGCTCTAGAATTCTATTCAATGTGCTATCAATAGAGATATCTAGTGATGACATTACATAACTGATTTTTTTCAACTAGAATATCAAAAATTTTTGTGCAACTATGTTGTTAGGGGTGTGTGTGTGGGAAATCATTACAAAACAAAACAAAACAGGAGTCAAGGAAAAATGTCTTGGATCTCATTGCTTTGCTAATGAAAATCTCCTTTCCTCTATCCCTCTCTTCATACTCTTCCTAATTTGTCTTTTTTTTCTATGATCCACAGACTGCAAACAGTCTTCTGAGTCTTAGAATTATTTTTATGGATTATTCTTAATTGTGTCCTTTCCATTGACTCCCCCCCCCATCCACAACATACTTTATAGAGATCATTGGAGTATTAAGTATATACTTACTTCTCTGTCTGACCCTGATTTTTTTCTTCCTTTCTGCAAATCTTCTCATACAGGTAGCACTTGTCAATATTCTAGCTTGTACTCTTCTTTCTGAGCCTTTAGCTAAAAATGTTTATGTATGTGAGAAGGCATAGGGTGGGGTAAGTGATAAACAATATCCTTCTATTATTTCTCTAGATCTGTTTTGAGCAGTGCCCTTTACCTCAAACTTTTTACAATCTTACAAAATACTTTTCCTTCAATTTCACTTAAACTTCCCTGCTCTTTGAACTGATTGAGAGGTAGTGCTCCAGATAATCATTTATTTGTCCCCCTCTCTTTTCCCACACCATTCTTTTACCTTTTATCTTTTGCTACTTTCATTTAAGTAAATTTTAAGCACAGCATTTTGACTTTGTCCTTTCTTCCTTCCTTTCTCTTCTCCTTCTTTCCTTCCTTCCCTTTCCTTTCTTCTTTTTGCGTGGATGACCCATTATCCTATTTTCCTCTTGACCTTTAGCAAGATCCATTCTAGATATCCTCAGTGATCTTCCTTTCACGCTCCACTCTCAGTCTGTGATTTGCTCCTCAGCAGCTGGCATAGTCTTTTCCATGAAAATTGTGCCAAGTAACATTATCACACTATATACTGATATGGTCCCTGCAATAATGAACTGCATCTAATCCCCAATGCCCCAGAGCTTAGCACAATGCCCAAGATATAGGTACTAAGTACATGCTTAATAAATGTTTATTGATTGATTGAGATTAGAAAAGAGGTGTGACTATAATGAGTAGGAAGTGGTATTCTTTCAAGTCTGATTGTGTAGACCAGATAAAGGATGTAGACAAAGATAAAGGAGGGGAAGATTGGAACAAAGAGAAAAGGAGAGAGGTAAAAGGGGAAAGAATGAGAAAGGGGAAGGAGAAGAAGATAAAAGAAGTCTCTTTATTTCTTCTCCTTTTTCTTTGACTCATATATTGAAAGAGTTTTCCTATTTGTTGACAAAGATGAGCCCTGACATTACCTTATATAATATTGGCTGGTTACTAAGGAATAGTTACCTATTCCCCCAAAATCCACAGTATTATATGCATTAGCAATACATCACTTATTTTCCTCTTTACTGTCACCTCTTGGAATCCTTAAATTCCTTCAAAGCTCAGCTTAAGTTTTATGAAGATTTATTTTTGTTCTCCTCTCCTTTTACCCCTTCGTAATGGTTTCTCCCTCAAAAAAATACTTCTTATTTACTTTGTATAGGAGATAGGGACTATGCCTGGACTTTCATTGACCTAAGAAGCTTTCAGGCAAGTAAACTTTCTCTACAACTGCAGCTTGTCACCTTCTCTGTAACTTACAATTTTAGAGAACCACCAAGGACACCGACAAGTTAAATGCTTTAGCCAAGGTGAAACAACCAGTGTGTATCAGAGATAAGACTTGAACACTGGTCTTCCTGTTCCTAAGATGAGCACTCTATCCATAACATTTACTCTTTATGCCTATACATTTATATCATATATGTTTTATATGCTCTTGGGATCATAGATTTTGAACTGGAAGAAACCTTAGAGGTCACTGAGTTCAATCTCCTCATTTTACTTTTGAGGTTGCTGAGGACAGAGTGGTTTAATTCATTTGAGCAGTGTTATAGGAAAAATCTTGAGGTAAGATTTGAAATAGGTCTCATTTCAAGATGCCTATAATGTACATGTTTCCCCCAATAGAAAATGGGATCCTTGAGCACAGAGGTTATTTCATTTTTGCCTTTGTAACTTTGCATCCGTAGTTCCAAGCATAATGCCTGAATCATTGTAAGTGCTTAATAAGTGACTGTCAGTTGATTTCAATAACATTACAGATTACCAAGCTCCCCTGATATAGTCTCTCCCTTTTTAATGTGCTCTTTATTAAAGCCTTCAAAGAATTCTCCTATCTTATGCAATTTAGGCAAGAAGGAACCTAGAGTAAGGTGGTGTCTTTCTTTTTTTCTTTTCTTTTTCTTTTTCTTTTTGGTTGTTGCATGCCAGTAGGACTTGGAGAATAACTTGTTTTCAAAGACGTTAATCTCTAGCTATTTGCATGGAAATCTGGATCTTTTCATTCTTCCTTCAGACTCTGATGTAATCAAGAAAACAATCCAGGGATGGTGAATTGCAGAGACTTAAAGGGATAAACTAGTTACTAAGGACTTTGTACACATGGACACACTGCCTCCCAAGGTCCCTTATGGGTAGAGCCTGGCTATTCTCTGTTTATGGAAGCCCCACTGCTCAGCCTACCTAAAGGTAGGTGTGGGCCACCTCCATTTATAGGAGTTTGGTTTCACATGTTAAAGAAGCTCCAGGAAGGGTGTCTTGAGCTTGGATCAACATTTACATTTTCTACTTCCACCTGTTTCTCATGCATTCACTGGTTAATATATTAGGAAATGGTAATGAAATCACATGAAACCTCTGAGGTCAAAGCCCTGTCTAAGTTCATCCTTGATCTAACATCTAATTAGATCTCGAAAGATCTAATGATGAGAGCTGATAGAATCTATGAGTGAAGACTTTCATTTTTGTCTGTTTCCCTAGGATGTGGATTACGGTTGGTGCTTAATAAATGCTTGTTGATTGAGCAATCTCTAGATTTAGCATCTAACTAAAGTGGATCTGGATGTAAGGTAACAATGTAAATCAGGAAATTAAGCTCGGAAGATAACAACCAAGAACTTAATGGATAGGAGGTCAATAATTTAGGAAGACTAGAAGAGGACAAGATGTTAGCATAGATAATGTGCCAGGAATCTGAGATAAATAGGCAACATCTAGAGAAGGCACACAATCAGAACACTTCAAAGTGAGGCTGGTAATGATAATAGGATAATAGCTGACATTTACATGCATATCTCACAATAAACGTGTGAGTTTGTACTTATAGATATTATAATCCCCGTTTTACAGATGAAGAAACTGAGGCTGATATTAGGTGACTTGCCCAGAGTCCCACATCTAGCAAATGTCTTGAAGCAAGATTTGGACACAAGTCTTTCTAATGTCAAGCTCAGCACTTTAGCCATTTTGCCATGCCCCTCATTCTGAGATAGGAACTAATCTCCAAGATGTGGAAGTTTTAAATTTGAAAGTAAGAACATGTAAGTGAGGGAATGTGACTAGATAGGGCAGCAACTGGAAGTAGATCCAGAGAGCATTTTGCCCTTATTGGTTAAAGTAATCCTTGATTGATTAACTATCTCACTTGGAGTGGAAATAAATACCTGGAGGTATGTATTATACTAAATTCCCAAACCACAGTATTAATGTAATTACCATGTTTTTTTTTCTTTTTTTTTTCTGATTGGCTATAAATCAGCTGATACTGATGATCATACTTCATAATAAGTTTCCAATTAGATATAACAAAAGAATCACACTCAAGCCTTTTCAGAAATCACTTCTATGAAGTAATACTGTTCCCAATAGCTGTTTGCTGTGATTGCAAAATACTGTCCTGATTGAATGAGATTACTTACTATGTGTCAGGCACTGTGCTATGTGCTGGGGATACAAAGAAAGGTAAAAACATGGTCCCAAGCCCAAGGAGCTCACATTATTGTCTGAGAGATAGTAGGCAAATAACTATGTATATGGTACATACACTGTGCAAGGAACTAGTCAAGGAGATGGGGTAGGAATGGTTAAGGGGTGGTAAAGGCCTCCATCAGAATATGACTATTGAAGGCAGTGTAATGAGGCAGAGCATTCCAGGCATGGGGGATGGCCATTGAAAAAACACAAAATGGGAGACGGAGCATCATACGTGATAGGGAAGGAAGAAGGCAGGTTTTATTGGATTCTAAAGTACATGGAGAGGATTGAAAACAATAAAGGTAAAAAATGGTCAGGTTATGAAGAGTTTTAAATTCCAAACAGAGGATTTTATATTTAATATTTATGGTTACACCTACACTTTATGAAAATCGTTTTGGCGGCTGAGTGTCAGATGGATTGGAATAAGGAGAAACTTAAGGCAGAGAGACATTAGAAGGCTATTGAAAGATTATAGACATGAGGAAATGAGGACCTGTTCCATTCCAGTTGCTATGTGAGTGGAAAGAATGGGACATAGATGACCGATATGAAAGTTGAAATGATAAGACTGGGCAATGGATTTGGATATGTGGAGCATGAGAGAGTAATAGAGGATGACACCAATGCTGTGAGCCTAGGTGGCTGGGAAGGTGGCAGTGTCCCTGACAGTAGTAGGGAATTTTGGAAGAGGAAAGGGTTTGGAGGGGAAAGATAATGAATTCTGTTTCAGACATGTTGAATTTTAAATAGACATCCAATTTGAGATATCCAAGAGTTAGTTGGAGATTTGCTAGAGCTTAAGAAAGAATTCAGGTCTGGATATGTAAATCTGGGAATCATCTGTATTGATATGCTAAGAACTTGGGAGGTGATGAGATCTCTAACTAAAATAGTATAGAGTAAGAAAGGACAGAGATCTAGTACAGAGCCTTGGGGGGCACCTATTGTTAGTGACCTGGATAAAGAAGCAACAAAGGAAACAGAGGAGTGGTTAGAGAGGTAGGAGGAAAACTGGTAGAGAGAAGTGTTTTGAATATCTAGATAGGAAAGAATACCACAGAGTAAAGGGTGATCAATAGTATTAAAAGCTGGAAAGAGCTCAAGAAAACTGAGGACTAAGGAAAAACTACAGATTTTGTGACTTAGGGGTCACTGGTGACCTTAGAGAGAATAATTTCAGTTGAATGACTGAAGAGGGTTTAGAATGTATATAACCATGGATCAACATAATACCTTTAGTGTAAAAAGATAAGATTAATGGATTTAATTATAAGTAGCAGGGATTTGTTTTTGTTTTATTTTATGGGTGGGGGTAAATGGGGGTGGGGTGGGGGTGTTGGGGACAATGGAATTTTCTAGTCTTTGTGTTATCTACCAGCATGGTGCCCATGGAAAAGAGAATGGATCAGGTAACCAATGTTTAATCTTGGTTCTGTCAATAGCTATCTGTGAGATCTAGGATAAATCGCTTAACCTCTCTGGGCCTCAGTTTCCTTAAAAATAAAATGAAAAGGTTGGATGAAATTGTTTCTAAGGTCTCTCACAGATCTAACAGTTTATCTAGAAAATGCTCATATTAGAAAAAAAAGTGATAGTAGTCAATAGTGCCGTAGAATTCAGAGCTGGAAAGGAACTTGGAATTGTCCCAGTTCAACTCTCTGATTTTATGAATGAGGAAACTGAGGCTAAGAGAGGTTAATGACTTGCCCAAGGTCACAAAGATAATAAATGAAAAAGTTGGAATTTAAACTCAGTTTCTGTGATTCCAAATCCTATGATCGTTCAATTGCACAATGGTGTCTCCAACTCCTTTTTTGCTTTGCTTCCAAGAAAACACCAGCAACCTAAAAAATTAAAATAAAAAGAGGTGGGCTTTCAAGATAATGTAATGTTAACACTCTCAACGAATGTGGGAAGTTGGAAAGGGTATCTAGAGAGTGAACCCATTTAATTCACAAAAAGCAGTGGTGTGAGTGTGAAATGCTACTCTCATTGGGATATTCAGAGTTGATAAACAAAAAAAGATCTAAGGACAGAAATAAGAAGGAAAAACAAAGTGAAGTAGCTTGGGCAGTGGGGACAAGGTACATAAACTGCAGGCAAAGTCCACAGGGAAATATTTACAGGAACAAAGATAAGAAAAGCACACATACAACAGAGATTAAAAGGAAAACAAAATGAGAACATTCTGCTTAAAGATCACGGAGTTAATGCCAGAGGGAAGGGAAAATGATGCATTAAACAAAGCCAACTTGGTGACCACAGACATTTTCAAAGAGGTGGAGGAAGTACAGACCTTTGTAATGGACACTGTAGGTCCAAACAAGTTGGGATATGACTCCCTTTTAGTTTTCCTTACAAGTAAAGCCTAAAAGCTTATAAAGCCCCTTAAAGATCACTGTGTATTCATTTTGTGTGTTTGTGATATTTACTTATCTGTGAACATGTTGTCTCTTTCATTAGAAATTAAATAATTGAGGGCAGGGACTATCTTAATTTTGTAATCATATCTCCAGATACTAGCACACAGTAGGTCATTAATATTCATTGGCAAGCGACAAGATTGGAATTAAAGGAAAAAATAAGTTAGGGATATTTCTCGGATGTATTCACAAAGAAAAAGACATGGGCTTTATCTCCCAAAGTTTATCAAACTTTCTCAGCTTTAGTTCCTTTATCTATAAAGTGGTTTCTAACCAATTTTTTTTAGTGTTACAGATCTTTTTAGTAGTTTTTTGAAACCTATTGACTGACTACTTCTCAGAATCATGTATTTAAGTGAATAAAATAAAACACATGCAATTAGAGAGGAAATCAATTATACTGAAATGCAGTCATCAAAATTATATACGTGTGTGTGAATGTATGTATGTATGTATGTATGTGTATATGCATGTTTAAATTCATGGACCCCAGGTTAAGAATCTTTGCAATTAGGTTAGACTTACAGGGGACCTTTAAGATTATTTCAGATTCTAATAATCTATGTTTCAATGAAAATAAAAAAAGTCATAATAGAAAAATGTAATGGACCCAATAGCATGGTCCCTTGACTTTCTCTAAATGTGTTCTGTAGCATACAAGCAAAACTTGAAAAGGAGGTGGTGAGGTGGTGGTGATCTATTAAGGAAGGTTAGCAAGTTAACAATGGTTATAAGACAAAGGGAGAGTAGAGCTAAAGGTGATGATATATATACATATATATATATATATATATATATATGTCACTTAGTTATTTGATTATAACCTTGAAAAGGAAGAAAGTGAGTCAGAAGAAATGTGTAAGAATAAATGACACATTACAACAACAACTAAGAAACACATTAGATTAAAATATGATTAGATATGTGGGAAAATTTCAAACAAAATTGCATGAGAGAGCTAGAGGATTATTTGTAACTAGAAAAGCATCATGAATGACATCACACCTGAAATGACCTTTGAAGACTGAGAATTTCAATAGGAAGCTATGTGGAGAGAATACATTGGGGTACCTTAAATTAGAATGCTTAATAAATGTTTATAGAATAGAAAGAAATTCTAGTGATGGGCAAAATAATTTAGCAAATGTCCAAAAGTAAGAGAGGGCAAAGTGACTGAAAAAACAACTAGTCATCTAGTTTGGTTGTAACATACAATGGAAGGGAATGTGACAGTACAAGGCTACAAAGGTAGGTTGGAAACCAAATTTTGAATTTCAAACTAAGAAACATGTATTTTAGTAATAGGTAATGGAGATTCACCTTTTCATAAGCAGAGAGAAAATATGAAGTTCAATTCTTCGGCAAGACTGCTTTGATAAATAACAGACTGGAGAGGGGAAGGTCTGGAGGCAAGCAAACAATTGGGAGGACATTATAAAAGTCCAAATGAAGAGTAATTAGGACTTTGAACAAGGGTGGTAAAACATAAAAGAAGTGTTGGATGTGAAAGGTATTGTGGAGAGAAAATAGATCAATTTGGGCTACTGATTTGAAGTGTGGCATTTGTGAGAGGAAAGAACCAAAGATGCATCCAAGATTGTGAATCTGGGTGTCTGAAAAAATGATATTGTCATCATCAATAGACATCAGGAAGTCAGTAAGAAGGGCAAATTTTGAGGGGAAATTAATTCAGTTTAGGGCAACTGCTGCATTTTCAGTGAAAGTGAGACATTTGGGCAGAGCTGTCAAACAGGTAATTCAAAATATGGAATAGGAGCTTAGAGTAGAGGTCAATGATGGAGACATAGATTTGGAAGTCATACTCATGAAGTGATAATTGAAGGAAGAAGAGTGAGCTAGATTGTCAAGAAACAATACTTGGGGTTTCTTTTGCTTCAAAACCATTTTATTCTCTTTCGTGGTCCTGTCATTCAGGTAAGTTCTATTATTTCCCTGGCAGAATCCCTCTGCCCATGAACCCTTATGTTTTATTTGAGTTGAGGATGCCTTTTAGACAATTCTTAACTTGAGGACTCACCTTTGGCTTTTGAAAACTATTATGAGTTTCTGAACCTTCATATTGCATTAGTCAGGAGATTTTGTCACTGTTCATGCCTAGAAGCTTACCTCTGAATATTTAGGCTATAGATCTCTATTTTGCCATATACATTAATCAGATAGAGCACTTGAATAGATAACAAAGCTTATGAAATTTCTTGCCTAATGAATTGTCACATTAGCCAAGATGACAGTTTTAGATCAGATAGATGGCACAAGGGATAGAGTGTAGGGTTTAGAATGAGGAAGGTCTGAATTCACATCTTGCCTCAGACACTTTATTGGCTGAGTGGACCTAGGCAAGCCACTTCTCTCAGCCAGTCTTAGTTTTCTCATTTCTAAAATGGGGATGATGATAGTAGCTGCTTCACAAGCTGTTGAGAGGATCAGGTTAGATATGTAAAGTGATTTAAAAATCTTAAAGCAATATATAAATATTAGATATTATTATTATTATTACTACTACATAGGGTTATGTTACAAAGCAATTGCTATGTGGTCATGCCTCTCTATCACATTCAGCCAAGTGACAAGACATGATGGGCAATCCCTTGCTGGAAGGGTATTTAGAACCTTAGCATTTATTTAAATATAATTACGTTTTTAAATGTTTAAAAAGACAAACAATGAAATGATACAATTAAGTCTGGGCAAATTACAAAATTCATTACTCCATCCACAGTAATACATTATTAATGTATTGCTAGTAAAGGAGAAAATGTTGGCTTAGCTCATAATTTGTATGTATACATTATTACCATTTGGCTAGTTTAAATTTACATTCAGTTAATTGCTCATAAATAGGTTAGTTTGGAGAGCAAATAGGAAGTTATCCCAATTCTATGTACAAATCCTCAGTCTTCTGATACTTTGGTCTAGGTGCCTGATTAAAAGTTTTCATTTTTTTCTTACCCTCAGTCCTGTACAGTGTCAAATACATTGTTAGCATTCAGGGGCTATTAAAAATAGCAAGCAACATATCTCAGTGGAAAATCAGAATAGTCAGCATTACAACATTCTCATTCTCTGGAGGCAGAGGCAGATTACATTCTTTCTCTGGTCTTTTCTTTTGTCCTGTCAAAATACCTTGAATATTTTGTCTTGAATAAATTCCTGACTTTACTGCACTGTCCAATTACAGTGAATACTTTTTAGTTATTAAAAATATCACCATGGCTTCAGTGTTTAATTTTCTGGAAAAAAAAGTTTTGTATTATATAGACTATGGGCATTTTACGTTTAACCACAAAATAAATAGTGAAATAGTGTTCCCTTGTTAAAGCAGAGAAAATTGCTATTTTGAATCCTTAGAAAAGAAAGGAAGAAAGGAAGAAGCCAGAGAGAGGAAGAAACAATGTAAGGGGAGGAAGGAGAGAAATGGAGCAAAATAGGAAAAAAAGGAAGGAGGGAAGTAAAGAAGTAATGAAGGAAGTAGTAAGAATAGAAGAGAGGGAGAGAGGAAAACCAAATCAAAAACAAACAAAAAGTTAACAATAAGAAAATGTAATTATTTTGAGGTTCTAACTTCTCTAAGCCTTGTTAATATTCTATATAGTTCATTCACAGTATATAAATAGCAAATACCAAGATGGAGTTCAAATTTTCTTTTTTCTCTTCTCATTGTGCAGTTTTTAAAGGAAAATGTTACTCCTACTGCAAAATATGCAAGTTAAATAAAACAAGGGCCAACATAATAGGTTTTACAATACAGAAGCTTGTTCCCAAATTCAAATTTTATTATAGAGAGATAGGATAGATAGATATAGACATATAATATATATGCATGTGCATGTTTATGCATATGAATATATTTATATGTACACACATGCATGTATATATACATGTGTGTATACATGCATACACACACATATA